>NC_143562.1:47480166-47790833 GCF_054136105.1 Typopeltis vanoorti | reverse complement strand
TTTCCAGTCTTCCAGTGTTCAGTCACGGTGTCCCTGATATAGACGAACTTCCAGGATCTTCGTTGAAATTAGTGATTTCCGTATAGGCATGCGACTGGCAATACCGAACCTCTTCAATACATTGCACGCAGTTCTGTGAGATATGGGTCGGAAGAGTCTTCATAAAATGCTTCGGTCAATTGCTGCACACAAGAAGTTCTGTTTGTTCGTACAAGTTTATTAAATTATGGCAATCTCGTTCTTATCTGAGTGTCTGAGACTGAGTATTTCACACATATATATATATGCTGCATAATGACGTTTACGTACATCTGCATGCTGGTTTCTGATTCAGTAAGCGGTTAGGAATGTCTCAATGAGTGTCGGTTAAAAGGGTAATTGCAACTACTATACCTAAGCATGAATTTGCGTTAATTTGTTTAAAAAACTTTAAGCCGTGCTGGTTCTATTATTTTAGTTTAAACTACCTATGATGCATGGTGTTGTCTTCATTATACACACACACACATATTCCTAAAGTGTTATTAGAATGCTATTTAAAATGTCTTAAATAGACAGATAAGATTATTTCATTCAATCAAATAACTTTGATTCAAATATCTATCCTGCTACTGAAAACATTACTTTTCTAAAGAGATGCTAGAAGTTGAATAAGTTTTGAAATTGGTGTTCTCAGTAGTCTTTATTTATCTTTAATAGCAAAGTGATATTAATAAACTATTTCAGAAAGGTAATAAGTTGGACAACATATACTTACCAAAACAGCTTCTAAGTCCAGCTGAGAAAGGAATAAATGCAAAAGGACTTCGATCGAGGCAATTTTCTGGAAGGAAACGACTCGGATCATGTCTCGGTGAATAGCATAAATCTGAATATAAACGTCGACTCCACTCGGAATTGTATATCCATCTAGAAGAACGTCATATTACAACTTACTATTAAATAGTTGTTTATTAACCTTTGAATGATAAAAAGGACTGATAATTTTAAAATAATAAGAACAATTAAACAAATTTCCAACACGATGATAGCACAACATTTTCTGTTGGGATCTTCTGGCATACGAAAACATTTCGTTCCTTAGAGTGGTTTTTAAGTGGAGACAGGACAGAAGCAATCATTTCCTCTTTTTAAATTCAAATTAATCTTTCAGTAGAAATTTTGAATAAGTTTTCTAGCACTGACTAAGCATTGATTATTGAGTTTCCCTTTCTGGTGCCATCTGTTTATTTTTTACTTATTACATTGCTCTTATTTTTGAATCACTAACCTAATTATTTGAAATATAAATTTTAAGTATAAGGTTAAATTTTACGACTCAGCAATATAGCGTGGACGATTAGATTCCAAATCAGTTCTGAAATTTGCGTGACGCACAGCAAAATATACGATTTTGGATCGCTTGATGTAGTAAATAATTTCATTGTACAGCATGAGACTGCAATCTTCTTCTTTTTCTTCTTCGTATTATGGATTTTACGCTAAATAGCCTATTTCAATTTCTTGACATCGCTTTCTTGGTCTTCCAATTATTCGTTTTCCATTTATTTTAAATCCATAGAGGATTATTGGCAGTTTGCTATTGTCCATTCGATTCAGGTTTCTAACCATTTTAATTCATATTTACTTATATAGTAATTAATTGATTTTTTATTCTTGGACTGTAAAATTTCTTCATTTATTTTATGGCCCACTTGTACATAAATCCACTTTTTTTTTTTTTTTTTTGAGAAATTTCATTTCTGCTGTTTGAATCCATTTCTCATTCTTCCTTTTTATGGTCCATGTTTCACTTGCCTATAATAAATTTTCGTAAAGACAAAACGTTTGTGATTGTGATTGTGTTTTTGTACGAGGGATGGTTTAAATGTATTGTTTATTATGTCGATTACTTTAAAAAAATTTGATATTTTTATGTCTATATCTTTTCATCTTCATATAATGTTGCATCCCAGGTATTTGAGAGGATTTATTTTATATTTTAATTACCTTCTGTATAATCTAATTGCTTGTAAAGTTAAACGTCTTGTATTTATACCGGATTATTAGGTTGACTAACTTAGCCAACCATATCACTAATGTGCCGTGGGTTTCAAAGTTTTGAGAGGGAGCATAATAAAAATGCTTTATATGACAAAATGATTTAACAAAATAATGACTGATGTTTTATTTCAATCGGAAGTGCTTTGCATGTTGTATAATATGTGGATAATATATTGTTAATTCAGGTCAAATTGGCATGAGAATTTCAATACAACTTTCCTGAGAACACTGCAGCAATAAGAAAAATAAATATTAATATTACTTATAAAATACTGCGTTGTCAAATAATATTGTAGTAATTAAAATTATACCGATATATATATTTTCACCATGATTCATATTGAATTTTATGAAAGAAAAAGCTACATTGATACTGGAATGGGAATAGTTGATTTTTGTCAGTAAATTATTTATTTGCTTTTCAGTGCTGATGTAGTTTTCTCTTCCAGATTCTTCAACATGAATCATAGCAATAACTACGTAAATTTGAACATGGAAATTTCATACCATATATACATCATAAACAATGACAGAAATTCGTAATAAAATTACTTCACCCATATCAATTCACTTAAACACATATGTACCACCAAATATCTCTATAGCTGCCAATCGTAACAGACAATTACGATACGCACTGAGAGGTGATCTTCGTGTAGGGAGGAAGTTATGTACTATTTTAGGCAATCGGACATGGATTCATCTGCTTACGAAAGTTGTCTATATATATATATATATATATATATATATATATATATATATATATATATATATATATATATATATATATATATATATATATATATATATATATATATATACAGGGTGTTCGGGATAAATTTGACAGTTTCGTAAGGAAAAAGAAAATCTTCTTTGTATCTATTAAATTTAATGAATTGACAAAAAAACATTACAGGCAGAGTTAATTACAATACTATCAACAAGATTTACTCAAAATAACCACCATTAGCATCGATCACAGCTTCAATTCTGCTTCGGAACCTCGAACAAGCTGATGCTACAGTCTCCCTGGGAAGGGCCGCAAAAACTGTTTTAATTTTATCCATTAACTGGGCTTTTGTATTACTGGAAGTGCGATTGGTGTCTTTTTCAACTGCGCCCCATACAAAATAATCCATGGGGTTAAGGTCTGGGGAGTTTGGAGGCCAAACATTTGGACTGGTGAAGTCGTAGAAATTTTCAGACAACCATTTTTGACTTTTCCCAGAGGTGTGGCAAGGGGCCGAATCCTGCTGCCATACATACGGCCTACCATTGGCTACCCTTGTTATCCAGGGCTTGACTACAGTTAGCAACTCCACGAACAAAGCCCGAATTCCAATGCCAGGGTTCTTCAACACCTGTTCCTGCAGATTTGCGAGGAATTCTGCTGTACGAACGCAATCAGATCGTCTGCTAGGGATCTTTCTTCTTGCTACATCCTCGTAGTCACCATTGCAAGTCTCTAGTTCATGCCTGATTGTTTTTACTGTATTCAGGGAGCATTGGGCAGCAGTCGTAATATCCTTATTTTGATGGCGGGCACGAATCATCATGATACAAGTTATTCTCTTCCATGATTCAGGTGGGTTCCAGCTATCCATCCTTTCTGACATCTTGTATATGAATGAAGAAGGGTCCAAACTTTTAAATGAAGAGAAGTGTGTGTTAATACATGTAACTTACGGAAAAATATAATTAATTATAAATATGTCAAATTTATCCCGAACACCCTGTATATATATATATATATATATGTGTGTGTGTGTGTGTGTGTGTTTATAATGTTTTATAATTCATTTGTGTACAAGTCATTTATAAACTGTCTGTGATTTCAGAGAGAGAGACCTTTTAGGGTCAATTCACTCTGTCTTAGTGCTATATTATTATTTACAACACTTCAGAAATATCTCTTAAGAAACTCACTGATTTAATGCCTTTATTGCACTCCCACTGTGTTCATAACATCTTGAAAAGATTCCTTTAAAATAAAGTTAACAATGTTACTTTACCGTACTTTAACTAAAAAGGATTGGCTCAATCTGTGAGCTAGAAATATTAATTTACTTAAACCATTTACACCGTTTCCACACTCGTTTTGCATTGAAATGGAATCTACTAACTCAACCCACTTTACATGGTAAGCGATGTAATAATTTCTCTCCCATTATCACTGATGTCTACTTTCCTTAGAATATGGACAATCCCATATTCTAACTGCAAATTTTGAATTATTCACCAAATATGAATAATTATTTGAAGATTAAAATCTTACCTCCTTCCAGTTATCCACCAATATGCTTTTTGATTATTTTACGAGTAGTTTATATGGAATATTTTTCAGTAATACTTACCAACAACTAAATCCTCGTACAGATGACGAGAAATTACTGGTGCAAGTGGATATAATCTCAGAGATTCCTGCAAAGGAAAAAAATGATATATAACTGAGAGGTGCAGAACTGGCTGAGAATATCATTTTAAAATCAAGATGTAATTAGATAATTTCATTAACAGAAACTGCACTAATTTACTATGAGATGAGAAATTCAAAATATATAGCACTGAGAATGTAGTAATAGCGAAACTCTTGAATTTTATGAACATTATATTATTTATATAAATGAAGTCCCATCTTAGAATATGCGCCTAGGACAAGGCATTAAAAACTCGTTAAATTAAAAAAGCACTGTTGTTTACTTCAAAATGTAAGTATGTCTTTACCCTGAAAGAGATCATGTACACATAGCTGATGCTGTTTAATAGCACCTAAATTTGTAGGAGCCATAATTCCCTACGATATCCAGGAAGGAAAACATCATCTGGACTGAAAATCTGCAAATTTCAATATACATTTCTACTTCAGCTTCTTTTTTTCCCCACTCCAATGGATATCAAGCAGTGATCGTGACTTTGAAACACTGCATCAGCCAGTGCTGTATTTTAAACCTGTTAGAAACAGTAAAAAACCAACATATTATAAGCATTTCGTTTCTTATTATATATATATATAAATCAAGAAAGAAAGTAGCCGTGTTCGGACATCCCAATGGATAAGGAGCATTGTACCATCTAACGAGTAACCCGTTTGAAGCAGGTATAAATTGTAGGAATATAAAGCTCCCTAGGCAATGCAACAGTGACACAGTGAAATGGCTGCAAGAAGGATGTCATGTTGGAGGCCTATCTTTTCTGCAAATTATTCACAAATTGGACCATCCTTGGTCAACAATCAGTGATACCATACTGAGAGGGAAGCGCAAGGAATCAAATGCAAGTGATACCCGTCGTGGACGACCCACCACACTCACTGAACGTGACCTTAAGTTGCTGTAAAGTATAATATGCAAAAACCTCCATTTGTCTGAGGACTCGTTGTATTCAATGTAGAGTTCCGGGCATTGACTAGAACACTAACCAGCACGAAATTATTCAAACTTGAGACTCATACCCGAACCGACAGGTACCGTCGTCGCCTGTGGTGGAAAAATCTTGTACAGTCGGACGCGTTATAGAGCTGTTATAAAGCGAAAAAATCATTCTTCACCTTCTACTGAGCGGTTGGACGGGAGTGAGTGTGGCAGATGGCCGGTGAACGTCTCTCACTAGAGTGTGCAACTCCAACAATGAAATTCGGCGGTGGCGGTGTGATGGCATGGTTCTGTTTTTTGCAGTTTGGCTTTGGACTTCTGTTTGTGGTGCTACGAACATTGAACCAGGGAGAGGTCTCTGAACGTTCTGGACAATGTAATGCTTCCTACTATATGGCGTTTCCGGAACCGACTATTGCCTCTTTCAGCATGACTACACCACATAAGCGTCATAAGCCTGCTTCTCTAATTCAGTGGTTTCTAGAAATGAACGCCATCGACTTGAATGGTCTGTACAAAGTCCTGATCTCAACCCTAATGAACAACTATGAACATAAATTGGAGCTTCGGATGTGGTCAAGAGCCACCGGCTTTAAAAACGTTCAGGACTTCATTACCTGTATGCAGGAATAATGGTTCAAAATTTCCATTGATGGTTATCGTACGCTTCTGGAAAATATAACTCATATAATTGCTGCATTCATTGCAGCGATAGGTTATCCTACGTCTTATCAAGGTAGGCGGCATGACTGTTTGTTCCTCACAGAAGTCATCGGTCCATATTTACATGTTGGAGCAGATAGCACTGTTCTGCTTAGAGTTTCCATTATATGTGGATTAAACATTCACCACCGTTGTTTCTCCAAACTTTAATGAGCTCCTGTAATGAACTTGGTCATTTTCACCTTGTTATCGTGTGGCATGCTAATTTTTTCCAATGGTACTCTCGAGTCTTAGACCAAATTGAACTGCTTTGAAGAGTGTGCTAGATTAATGCTAGCAGAAATTCGGACATGTTGGCATAACTCAAAACCCAAAGTAAGACATTTCAATAGAATAGAATCATGAATACTAAACTTTGAGATCTCTATTCCTAAATGTATTCGAATGCAGGAGTTTTTTTGTAGCCAGCCGCCATCATTGTATACCATTTTGGAAAACCGCATGATAATGGAAACAGAGAAGCAAAGTGAAGGAGAGAAACTTTTAAGAACAGATTTCATCTATTTTCCCGTAGCTAAGTCATAGGCATTATTCAATCAGTAACATGAGTGTAGGTGGATATAATATGACAACAACAACATCTGAAGATAGTATCACCTCAAAGTTCTTCGAGAGAAATATTTACCCCATCGCTGAACCCGACTAAGCAGGGTAAGATCCCATCACTTGGATTGAACTTTCAACAGCATTGAGCAATGCTCTACGGCAAAACACCAAAGCTTAAAGGATTGCACATAGAATTTTATCAAGAAGCATGGGATTTTGTTCTTCACCGTTTTTTTTATTATTATTTTAATCTTCTCTTTTACAAGATATGTGCCATATAACGTTCATTTCCTAATCAAACAGGGATCTCTCTAGCTAATCAAGAAGTATAGGCAAATAATGTTGTAAAGGACAGACTATAAAATCCTTGATCCATGATGCATCATTCATGTTATAAATACTACTTAAGCTAGGGATTTATAGGAATTGTATGGCGTCCCAGATTAAATGAGAGAATTTGATGTGTTCTTCATCAAAATTTTGCCTACTACTGCTCTAACAATCCCAGCTATAACAGTATTTATATCTTTAATATCCTTTCTAGTTGAGATCCTTAGCATTGGATGTTATATAAAGTGCTTTTGGCGATTATAGAGGTACAGAATATTTACTGAATCTCCATTAACAGGTATTAATACAATGAAGATAGAGAGAGCAATTCCCTATGAAATATATTGAGGCCCAAGAATATATACCAATACGAGCGTTATCAAACTGGGATAAACTAAGTTACATCAAAGCGGCACATGTCCAAATAAGATCCATCCTGATTCTCGTAAGAAGTGAGTTTTAACATGGTCATGCATTTGCCAGTGCCTAATCTTATAAACATCGAGAGCGAAGAAGTACCTTCCGTGAGCGTAGAGACATTTTCTATACGCTAACGTAACTTCCATTCTATAGAACCTGCATTGCAACATGTGTTTGAGGATTTCTACTTGGCTAAAATGTTTAATTGCGGTAGTGTCAGGCATATTTCCAACTAATTCGGAACCCATCTCTCTGTGAAAATTGCAACTATACTGATTACAGATCATCTTGTGTTACAAGTTCGCAGAGAGGGAAGTAATGATCCCACTTAAAATGCACCCTGCTATAGATGACAGTAAACTTTCCATGAATGTATTGTGGAAAGGACCACCTAAATAATTCTTGGAAAAGTTAAGAAGCCAACTTTCCACGTGGGTCATCTTGCAGCAATAAACATGGAGCAACATCACACCTATATCAACTACTCCACCCGCTGTTACAGCTGCACAAGAATCTTCAGCAGAAACAGTTGAAGCTTCATCAGCGTCACACCCCATTCCTTCCATCGATAAAAGATTAGGAACCTCAGCGGTTGCAGTGTTCCTAAAAGAATAGGAACCTTGCAATGGCAGTCAAAAATATCAAGATTATCCCAGCATCTGAACGTGCCCTCTGAGTCCTCTTCTTTTTTGCACTTGTCAATGAGCTCTTCCTAAATGGATGAACAATTCTCGTAATGTAAGAGGAAATCCACTTCCGCTTTCCATGGAGAATCTAAACATATAGCATACAAGGACATTTGACTCAAAATAACTCCATTACAAACTTATTCAATATCATCTTGAAAAATCAAGATAACCACGGCAGAATGCATCTTAAAGTGTATGAAGACTGAGATGCGAACAACATTCGCATGGCTTAAGTCCATGGTCTCCCACGAAAGTGGTTCGTGGTGAGCAATAGGTTACATTGGCCTGTAGAGGCGGTTTGATTTGAACGCACTGATCAATTATTCGTGTCAGTCACCCTCGTGGTCCTTTCCATTTTAAAGACCCTTGCAGAAACAGAAGCCATCCAATAACAGCAGTGACCTAAAATATGACAAAATACGATATGAGACCTACTGGGCTTATTGTCTCTCTCTCTGCTTCCTATTCCTCCCATTATCCTATCTTGAAGCATTTATTTTCCTCTTCTACTCTTTCTGCTTGTTAAACACGAAATAGAATATCATGTTAATACAGCAAAACATAAAACGTAATGAACTTTCTTAAAGCCCGAAATGAATCTTTGAGTTGATCTTTACAATAATGTAATTTTCCTTTTGAGCATACGTTAAATGTATATATATATATATATATATATATATATGTGTGTGTGTGTGTGTGTGTGTGTGTGTGTGTGTGTGCGTGTGTGTGTGTGTGTGTGTGTGTGTGTGTGTGCGTGTGCGTGTGTCTTAATGACAATCTCAGTAACACGCCTCTACGCCAAGATCTGAGACAAACAGAGATATTAGTCAAAGCTGTCTAGTATCAGTAATCATGAAAGTGCAAATTCATTTTAAACACAACTACACCGATTAATAGAAATCTCTCTCAACAGAAATAATTCACTTACTCTAAAAGGAACCAATCTCTGCAATCCTGCAGCGAATTTCAGTCAGTATCTCTATTCTGATGGTATCGTTATCATAAGCGGAATGAGGGAGAAAGGGAAATTATTCAATGGGCACATAAAAAAATGCAAAAGCTAAATTGTTCAAATGAAATTAAAAAAAAAACTAACTCAATTACAGTACCAGCTACAGAAATAGTAGCACATGCAAATATAATACAAAATCTTTGCTTTTCTCTTTATATCAAAATGCAAAAGTCATCAGGGCAAAAATAAACTCTCGAAAAACACTATTCTGGGAACAGGCAAAAAGGGAAAATCTTACATTTACATCATGAGTGTATTTTTCATTCTAAATATCCATCAGAGTACCACTGCAACCTCTAAAGGAAATCAATGAATCTAGCTGTTGAAATCATCTTTTTTTAAAGCCTTTTCCGATAACTACCTATCAGAATATGAGTTACTGACGGATTGTATCACAGACCACAATTATTTTTCTTTATTTTCTAATAAACTCTACCAATATTATCTACCAATGTCAAGAATATATTCAGCTGCCACATGGCAATATGTTCAACTTCACCCTCTCTCTATGTAGAATATTTTCATTCTAATACGCATAAGTGATACATTTGTATCACTAATATGTATCTCATTGCAGTATAGCTTCCAATGGCATGCCCAACAAAACAAAATAAGTAGTACTCCAGCAGATTCAGATATCGGGTGGAGCTTGTCAAGCAATCGTTTCTATCCAATTAATCACCAAAAGGTCCTACTAAACTATTCACATTTTTTTTCCTATAGTACATTCCAAGCACCCTGGAAGAAGCATACCAAGGAACCCAACTTATATCATCTCCTGGTCTGGATACGTAACAAGAAACGGAAAAGCACCTGCAGCTATAGGATATAATTTAAAACAAGACCCATCTTTTTTTTTTTTCCCTCGATATTTTACAACCACTTTGACCGGTTTGTATAGTATGTCTTACATATAAATAGTTTTCAGTTGCACGCTTTCAAATAAATATTCTTAGCAAATCGAATAAAAAACAATAACTTGAAAATATGCATAATAATTAAATTACAGCAGAGGCTCTAATAATCAGATTATTTTTATGGCCAACAAGTTTATTGATTTTTGATCTTCATTGCAATGATGATCTCGTTAAAGACCAAAATTAGTCCAATTCCTACTCGTATAGCGTATACGTTGTTTTAAAATTACTATAACTTCAATGATCAGCATTTTTATATGAATTCTACCCATAAATGTTAATAACATTATATTAGTATTAGTATTTTGTGTAGGCTAAAGTTACGTAATTAATAAACATTTCTCTGTAGGAAATAATTAAGAAAGTCTACATAATTCAAGAAACTTTACCGCCCTGGTTGACTAAGTGGTTAACATACTCGCTCTTCAACCAATAGGGGGCAGGATAGTATCTCCCGTTGGCGCAGATGATTGTGAGAATTTTCAGGTGGGATGTGGTGGAAAATAATTATTCTTGACCATCATGTATTGTACAACAAGAATACAGGTTTTTGTAAGTGAGAAACACAGTAAACGAGTTG
This sequence comes from Typopeltis vanoorti, assembly GCF_054136105.1. Lineage (NCBI taxonomy): Eukaryota > Metazoa > Arthropoda > Arachnida > Uropygi > Thelyphonidae > Typopeltis > Typopeltis vanoorti. The sequence continues at coordinate 47,780,202 of NC_143562.1, read as the reverse complement.
TTGTTTTTAAATCGATTCTGCCATATAAATCAATATGTCGGCTTCACACAAGGCAACGAAAATATCTTAACCCTTATTCAAAGTCCTATTAGGTAGGATTTCAAACCAACAGCTGAAATATAACAAAGAAAATAACTGAAAAGACATACAATAATTAAAAATAGGCCCCAGTCAAACTCCCCGCCTACAACTGTCCTCGGAGCGGATCGCACCAGGCAACGGAGACCCGGCGCTTAGGGCTAGAATCGTGGACCCGGAGGGTCCGCTCTCCGCTTCACCGAGTCAGTAAAGAAACGCTCTCCTTGGGATATGCATAATGCAATGCATTATGGGAAGGGTCACTACCCAGACCGCCTTCGACCTTAATTTATTCGGGACTCATCAGTGGGAGCCAGACCCAGAGGTGATACCAAGGTTGAAGTAACGCAGAAGTCATATTTTTCCTATACGAGTTGCAAAAGGGTGTCACACCTTATTATTAGAGATTAGAGATAGTTGTTGAAAGGTTTTTTCATTTGGTTATACTATAAATTAACGATACTAAGAAATTATATACTTGGTTTTGTACTTTATCCAAGGCGCAAACTTGTTTGCTGAGACTTGATAAAGGAATAAGGATTGAACCAAGTATATAATTTCTTGGCATCTGTAATTTATAGTATAACCAAGTTGGAAAAACTTTCAACAAAAATCTTAATGTCAATATGAGTGTCATTGCTATAACAACGACTTTTTCAAGCCTGAAAGTCACGTTCTTTCCGTTACAAATGATCTGAAATATTAAAGTTTTGCATGCCAGATATTCACAATTTCAGGAAACTTCATGCACACCCACCCGCACACCTACGCGGGAGCTCGCAGTCATTCGTTCAAACTCTTCTTTGAATATCGAATTTCTTTAACGCAGATAAAATTTTCAACTTCAGAACACACAACTCATTTGCTTAAGATATTTGTTTTGAATAATGCGTGTTTCAACTTTGAAATAAACTATTAACAATCTATTTAGTTTTCTCTTCCGTCGGTATACACATAACTTACCTCTTTTACAAACTGACGAACGCTTTTCAGATTTTTTGTGTAACTCCTCTCCGTCGAGGTAAGTTTATAAACCCACTCCTCATGCAACCACGGCCGTAGAAATCTGATTACGACATCTCCAGATAATCTGTGAAAAAAAGAAAAAAAATCAGAAAAGACGTCGGCTGGATAACATATGTGTTTGATGATATATATTTTGGTAAAGTTTCTATCTATGAAACAAGAGAAATATTTTTATAAATATCACCTGAGAATTTGAAAAATAGAAATATTGAAGGGAAAGACCTGTATAGCCTCAAAAGAAATCTCATTATTATTATTACTATTATTATTAGTATTATTATTATTGCGCTCAGGACGTTTTGGACGAAAAGATCAAAATTATCACAGCACACACACACACACACACACACACACACACACACACACACACACACACACACACACACACACACACACACACACACACACACACACACACACACACACACACACACACACACACACACACACACACACACACACACACACAACGAACGAGACGATATCACTATGCATATATCCTAATGTAATCACAAGGTAAACACATCATTGGGGAAGAGGAGGTCAGAGGAATATAATGTACACTGGTGGCTTACCAACCAAGAATGATATTCAAAAAAAAAAAAAATGATGAGGGAAACACTTACCTGACCAATTAAAATCTTAAGAATTCTATAAAATAATTAAAATAATCACACTCCTAATCTATAATATATTATCAGTACGGATATGCATTAGAGAATAGATTATCAGAAATTTAGTCTTATTGTATAGATAACTTAACCATAGGGGTTACACCAGTCGCTAACACAATCGTCACTTCGACACTAGCAAATCATTACTACTTAGTACTAGAAATACATTATTGAAATCTCAATTTTTTTTTTAAGTATAATTCGAAAAAAAATACATGACGGAGAAATTATAGACGAAAACTTTTTGCATAAATAAGTTATGCAGCATCGTTAAATTTACGGAAGAAGATATACAAATACAATACATCTTGGAGTGTTTGTTCTTTTGTAATTCTTTTTTAGAGACTGATTACAAAAGAATATGAAACCATCCGTTAAGTACAGGTAGGAAAAGCAGAAAAAAGTAAAAGAAAACACCGCCTAAACAAGAAAAAAATAGACGCGAGACGCGATTGCTGTGGTGTTAATTTGTATCTCTAAATAGGTCCACTCAAGAGGTTAAACGTGGTAGATCGCAAAGCTGAACCACATGAAATCTCACAGAGTTGTTCTCGAGTATAAATAGCTCTCGCTATGGCTGAGCATTACAATGAACTGTTTGCTGCAATTTCTCTTCTGCTGTTTTGTGAAAGTTAACACAACTAGTAAGAATACAATAGTTGAATCTCCCACCCATAAAGAGGCTCATGTCATCATATACAAAAATAGTTGTTCACCTCGTTCAATCATACATTTTTGTATTAATAAATAAAACAAAAATTGTATATAAAGATATACATGTTGCAAAATTTTCCTATATATTCAGCCAGTTTTATAGACATAATATGCGTATATAAAAATATACGCATGTTATATTGAATCATTACATTGAACCTTTTTAATCAACCTTGTATACATTGAAACAATATAACGACTCCATATTATTTCGACCATCTAATGAATGTAAGAAATTAACATAAACTGGGCTGTATATTGGCCGAAGAATTTTAATAATTGATACTAAGTAAAAACACCAACAAGTTTCGCAAACTTAGCTGTCTGGCTTCGTTAGGATGTATTAAAGAGATACAAAACAACTTAAACTGTTCTTGAAGGAATGAACCGAATACAATTGTATTTTTTTTTTTTACAAATACAGAAAAACGCGTACACCAAACGCATGGAGCGTGTATGATATCAACTGTTGTTATACAGGAACGTTCTGTAATTACCAGCGAAATTTAACTCTGGCGTGCTTAATGATCTCATGGGGTCTTCCAAATATCATCTAAAATTAAACCTTGATTTCTATTGAGGTTGCGTTTAGAACGGATGACTGCTATAGCTTCTTTTATGTTTCGGGAGGGAAATATTCTTCTAAACAGGGCATGGAGATTTTGACCCATTCGATGGTATGATTTGTCCACGAGAAATGAAGAGCTAACCCACTGTTTTCTTCTCTGTTATCGTTTACATCTCCGATGTGTTCTGGTTTTCTTATTTTCAAACTTCTTGAGGTCTGAACACTGTAATTTAATCCACATGAACAGGGAATGTTATAGACACTGACGTATTTGAAGAAGGCATCACTGTCTTTCGGAGATCTTAAAAAGAGGAAACTTCATCTAGAAAAAAGGTTTAAAAGTCGCTCGTATTTCATTTGGCTGGAGGAGTGTAGCAATCGTTTCAGAAACTGTGACAGCCTAAGGAATGGCAAAGGTGGATTTGTAACGTGTTTCCTCAGATTGTTGTTGTGGGGGGATCGCAGAAAAGTATCTTATGGATCAGTTTTTTTGAATAACCATTATCTATCAGAGTTTTTGATATATGGGATAATTCATCTTTGAGATCTTTTTCTTCTGTTGTGATGCGAGTGGCCCTATTTTTGAGCATGTGTACGATGCTCAATTTTTGAGAAATGTGGCGCGAAGTTGTGAAGTGTAAATATCGACCTATGTTGGTTGGTTTGCGATAGACTGCAAGGCTCATATGTCCATCCATTTCTTTCTTAATTAAGATACCAGCAATGACAATTGTTTGTCCTTCTCAACTTCCAAGGTGAACTTCATTTTGTGATGGAAGGAGTTAATCTTGGTTAGAAAATCAAAAAGATCTTTTTCTGTGTTCATCTATACGATAAAGATGTCATCCACGTACCTCCACCACACCACTATCAGTTTCTCCATAAAGATATCTGCACAGGGGGAGGGGGGGATAAAGAGGGCTGCCCATTGCGAGGCCTGTTAATTGTTCATAAATCGTTCCATTCCATTAGAAAAAATTAGATTTTAGGCAATAATGGAAAAGAAGCAAATATCTTGAGGGAAAAGGTTACTCAAAATGCTGATTACTTCTTCTACTGGAACATTAGTAAATAAGGATATTACATCGAGGCTTGCAAGAATGTCTGTTTCGGAGATCGAGATGTTCTTCAATTTTTCAACAAAATGGTGTGAATTTTTTATGTAGGTATCCAAATTACGGATGTGTGCCTTTAGGAGACTCGTGAGGTGTTTCGATAAGTATCTTGAAGAATTAATTCCGTCCACTATACGGCGTAGGGGTATTCCATTTTTGGGCACTTTGGGAGAGCCATATAGCCATATAGCCGCGGCGTTAGTGGATGTAACGACTTTAATCTTCCTTTTAGGTCTGTTGGCCAGCTGTCCATATTACATAACACTTTGTTTGATTCATTGTGATTTTTTTCCTGTTGGGCCTGAATCTAACGCACGACAGGTAGATGTGTCAGAGAGCAAGTCCGTGATCTTTTTCATATAATTTCTGATGCTTAAGACAACTGGAGTTACCTTTATCTGCTTTTAAGATGTTAATTTCCCTATTTTTCTTCAAACTAAACATAGCTGTTTTTTCTAAAGGCGTGATATTTTGGTTTGTAGCTCTTGAAGATGAGAGAATTATTTAGAAGAAGATTTCCGAAAGAAGCTATAGTAGCCACCGTTTCTAAACACAACCTCAATAGAAATAAAGTCTGTACAAGAGGGACTGAAGTGGATATGTCACAGAGAGATCATTAGTCAGCCCACTGCCCTGTTCTGGATAGAATCAAGCAATCTTAGAGAAGAAGTTGGTGCAACACACCATTTATGGGAGCAATATTCCATGGGATTTTTATAGAGTTAGCAACTGTGAAGGTGTAAAATAGTGTCTTGTGCGAAAAACTACAGCAAGTTTTTGGCGGCTACAGAAGCATATTTGAAATGTATTTGTGTTGGTAAACCTCACAGGTATAGGTAACTCCAAGAAGGGATATCTGATTGTGTTTGGATATTTCAGGATTACTGAAGGTAAGGGGAGTGATGCGAGCTCTTTCTTGGGAGTGATAAGATAGGACTGAGTTTTAGCGACATTGAAGTCTACAAGGTTATCCTTGGTCCATTGGCTTATAGCTAGGAGGCCGTTATTGAGGCCAATGATCATGGTGGATCTTGAGGATTTCAATACTTCATCACAACAAGATTTATCAAATCAAAAGGAGGAATGGAGTGTATTGTCGTCAGCAAAGCTATGGACAGGATTCCAAGTCTGTTAGAGCAGGCATTTATATACAAGTGGATGAAAATTGGTGAATGAACGGAACCCTGCGGTACTCCGACATTTGTGGGAAATCTGAAGAAAGAAACAATCCACCATGACAGGTAGTGAGCGGCCAGTAAGAAAGCTGGCGATCCAGATGCAGAGTGCAAAAGGTATGTTATACAATGACAGTCTGCTAAGTATACCCTTGTTCCGAACCCTATCAAATGCCTTTCATATGTTGCGGGCACCACGTGAGTTTCTCCGAATTTCTTCATGGCTTGAGTCGAGAGGTGGGTCGTTAAATTAAGGAGAACAGCCATAGATCGCGACTTGCCAGTCCCTACTGCTAGTCACTGATTAGTGAATGGGTCTCTAGTCGGTTCAAGAGTTGGTTGTTGATGACTTCCATAATTTTAAAGAGAACAGAAGTTATAGAAATTAAACTGTTGTTGGTTGGTTGCCTTTTATCACCTTTCTTTGGGATGGGTTGGATGCGGCCCTCTTTCCATGTTGTAGGGTAGATGTCAGTTGAATAGGATAGATTGAAGAGGCGATACAGGATGGGATTAGTTCTGGGGCAAACGTTTTTAACACAATAGGTGAGATACGTCAGGACTTGACTCTTTGTTTATGTTCAGATCATTAAGGATTTCTTTATGGTAAAAGATTGTGAGTGACATGTAGAGCGCCGTTCTTGTTGCATTGGAGGGTTCTTTACCCAGGTTATCAATGCAGGAAATGGAAGAGAGGTGTGATGTAATAGTTCGGCCTTGTCTTTAGGCGAATTAGCTACAGTAACATCTGGATATGAGAGTGGTGCAATTCTGGGTGAGCAAAGTTACATTCAGTGGCCTTGGTGAGAGAGCAGGAGGAGCGACTGACATTTGAGAAGGAGGAGGGTTGGCAGCATTTGGAGTCTTATCCAAATAAGACTCCTTTCAGAGTCTTATTTGGATTTCGTGATGATTTTTATACAGCTCTGGCAAGCTACAAGAGTTTGAAGTGAAGCTGTTTTCGTTAAGGAATAAAGTTGCGAAGTTGGATGTCTTGTAATGTCTCAAAAAATCATCTAGATAATTTCACGCAGGGAAGAATTATTCCAAATCTTGAAGAAGACCTCAGAGTACTGATATTGCAGAGAGTTTGGAATTTCACCTACCGTTGTATTCAGTCTCTGGAAGGGTTTCAAACCAATGGAATGTGTTCCAGACGTTTGCTAAGAGGTCGACCTTGCATTACCACAGTGCATGAAGACATGCATTTGGTTATAACAGCAAAACGTAATCAACGCACCACGGCACGTCAGCGTACAACTCGGTTTCATTCAAGCACAGGCACGTAGATATCTCGAAAAACTCTGATAAGAATGCGACAAGTAGGCCTATATGCTAGAAGGTGTTTGGCCTGCGTTCATTTATCCACAGCTCATCATAGAGATTTAAGTGGTGTTTTATCCATAAAACTTGGATAGGAAACCAATTGGCTGGAGTATTCTTTACACATGGATGCCCTTTTAGTCTTTGTCTAATTCAAGGCGAAACTTGATCCGGCATGAAAGTGGTACTGCTTGCCGTGGAGAGAATGTTCTTGAAGGGATAGATACGACGATGCTTGAGTCAGTCATGGTGTAGGTAGGCATTATGCACCGAGCGAGAAGTGCTAGAAACAGGAACTATGACTGGTGAATGGTATTGCAAGGAATTCCTCAACGTCATTTTCGATTATTCTGCGTTGTTGTAGGCAAAGACTTCATTTTTGTTATTCATGACAACGTCACACCTCATTATATACGAGAAGAGGAAACTTCTGGAGACCGAGGATATAATCGAATCGAGTGGCCAACAGGCTCCCCAGATCTTAGCGCCATAGAACATATTTGGGATGCACAATTGTGATGCATTGCTGCAGGAAATTCTCCAGACGGCGTTATCTTTTGCTTGAAGGAGGAGTGGGCCAATTCTCCTCAAGAACTCCTAAATATCTTGGAGATAAATATTTTATGACGTTGTGAGAGCTGTATCGCAGTTGGGGGTGAACATATTGCATACTGAAATATTTTTTCCTCAGAGTTTTCTGTAAGCATTCTACATTAAATGTGTTCATATACAGGTAAAATGCACTTCATCCTTAGGTTTTGGACACCAGTGTATATTTTACTCTTATACTGTTGTACTACTGACCAATGGTATAAATGTCCTAATGTCTGTTTCACCATAGAAAACATCAATTTTCAGGAAAATTGGGGTTGCAAACTGATTACGTTATGTTTCCTTCCTGTTGGTTTTTTTTCTTTTATTTCATATATCTAGATTTTTTTTCATCAATACATCATTTAATAAGCAAATCTGAAGAGAAAAGATATTCTTTTCTTTACAAATGTGATCATGTAAAAGCATAAACAAATCTAATAAGAGTACTTCGCTGTGAGCTATCTCACAAAACAGTGGAATCAGTACTATGCTATTTACTATATCAAACAATAAGCAATGTAACAAACAAGCAAACTAAGATTACTTTTACGTATATTCTTGTGAATTAGAGCTAATTAATAACCCTCTGCTGTGTTTTAAACAACACTCAGTTGTTAGTTACTCAAATGTCATTCAGAGAAGAAAGCTTTTAAATTGCTTTCAGTTTTTCTAACACGGGCGTGTTCATCTGATTCAATCAAAAAATATTAATTTATTATTTTGATTCTTTGCACAAGTAGTCAAATGCGTACCCAAATCCAGAAGTTGCTGACATAAATGTCAGTATAAGGAGAAAGAAATATTGGCTTATCCGGAAAGCATTCTCAATAACAGCGAGGCAGATTGATACATTAAATCTTATCTAAGTAATTATACGTGAATGAGATGCCTCTGCATACGAAATAAACGACTATAAGTTTAGAATTTTCTGAGCATGAGGTTCCTATTTATTATTTAATGCTCATTAAGCTAAAGTTTGTCATATACTGCAAACAATTTATATTTACATATATTCTAAAACGGACATTAAAAAATAAATAATTTCATTTTTGGGTGATTTGAGTGTCTATTTAGAAACGATATCTCTGACCTTAAGTGATAAATGGAGTTATCATAATATAACTCCATTTTCCTGAGAATAAGCTATCGTCTCCTGTATTAAACAAAAAGAAATAAATAATTAAAGTATATCCTTTCCAATACGAACTAGACTATCGACTAACGGATCTTCTGTTATCAAACTCTAAATGCTCTTTGAATACCAGACAGGATCAAGCTCAGATCTTTTCTTTCCAAGGACGTTGCTCTATACCATTAATCAAAATAAGTTTACCTGCATTTTATTTATCAATGAAATCATTTGATAAATATAAAGCGTTTTAAAAATGAAATGGACATATACAATTCTCAAAGAGAAAAAGAACAAAACTATAAGAGTGACATCAAAATTTGAAGGAAAAAAAATTAAAATGAAATTATATTATATAACGCGATTCTGATGTCCAGAATTTTAATGAAATTCTACGTTACTTTACTGAATAATACGATGATCTAAATATTTGATTCGTATCTAAATTTTATATATGTCTTAGTCCAGTTACTGATATCTGCTTAAATCATCTTAATTCATCGAATAAGTTTCCTCTAAATCGATCCAAATGTACTCTCTCTCTCTCTCACACACACACACGGAAAAAAATTCTTCCAGCAAAATAGGACAAATGAACTAGGTATATATTCCTCAAACGGAATAAAAATTAAATGGAAAAACAGTAAGTTTATAATAAAAAATTGTTCTGATGTCTTAATTAACTTGCTACCTATCAGTTTCCTGGCAATATGATTAATATTGTGGGCAAAACAGATAGTACGTACCTGGTCAACAATCCTCCCTTGATCAACAGATGAAATATTTTGTAAGCAATCCCTTTTTCTATCCAATTATGCTCACTTAGAAGTTTCTATAGTAAGACATAAAGAATTAGATTTTTTTAAATATTAGGAAACTTCCATACATACTATATACTAATATAACACGGAGTGAAATATTGAGAGAAGAGAAGAGAAGTGGATTGATAAAAGGAAAGTTAATTATGGTATATGGCTAATCCAAATCTTCGAACTGCACTAATTTTAGATTTCATAGGATTCATGTTTTCCGTAAATTCTCCATATTTTGTCAATTTCCCTCAGAACTTTTTTTTACTCACTGTAGAGGTGTTCATTTAATTCGCCATTCTTAAGGTTTGATGAATTCGATATATCATAGCCTTTGAACCAGCTTTCAACCTTAATTTTCTCAGATTAATTTCTTTGGACTATTTTACAAGATAAATGGATACTACTTTTCTAACGATTTCTTCGTCATACATGTGTGTATTTATGAATTTGGAAACCGGTAAGATTGTTTGAAATTAAAGATGTACAAACTGAAGTGATAAACCATTGTGTTATATCTCTTAAATATGTGTGTGTGTGTGTGTGTGTGTGTGTTCCAAGAACTGTTCACATCATACCATTTGCGATTTTTTGTCAAAAATACTCTGTAGCTGTGATATTATTTAATATTTTCCCGTCAAACGAATCGCTTATGTGCTAATCATTTCTACTTCAGCTACAAAACATCCATCTTCTATCGTTTACATGGATATAGGTGATATAGGACGGGTGTTAATAATATAGAGATAAGTGTTGATACATAATGATGCTATCAGCATAGAAAGAAACCCTTATTTACCTGTCCCAAAAGAGGTGATCAAATCAAAATTAGGCATGAAACTATGAACACAAGTCATCGAAAAAATATTTAGAAACAAATTTTTTTTTTTTTTTTTTATTTAGTTAGCGACGTCAACGCGATATCGCGTGATTGGCAATGAACGTGTTGGTGAAACATGGCTATCGGAATCAGATATTGTAACTGGTATCGAGTGCAAACAGTACAGTACCTTTAGAAAGGAGAGACAGGATAGGACAGGAGGGGGCATGATGGTAATGATATCAAATGTCATTAATCCATTTAGAGTTGAAACCTATGAACTAGTTAAAACTTTTCATGTGTCAGTGATCTTGAAGCCATCTCGCATAAGGCGAGGTCTAAAAAGATTAAATACACAGTGGGGTGTTCTTACAGACCTCATGGATCAGTTCCTAGTGAGGAAGAAATCCGTCAACAAATAAATACGATGGGGGCGAAAAGAGTAATCATAACTGGGGACTGCAATTATCCGAACATTGATTGGGTAGCTATGAAATCGCACAAGAAGAATGAAATTGAATTTATTGACCTATTGCAAGACAACTTCCTCAAGCAGTATATGACAGAAGGAACTGGAGGTCAAAGAGTGTTAGATCTGATTATAGCGTCAGAAGGGGATTCAATTATAGAAATACTCTTCTGCCTCCGGCTGGTGACAATGATAATGCGGTACTCACTTGAGAAGTGACTAAGTTTATGAATGTTCCTTTCATAAAAGGTTACATACTGAACTAAAAAGCAAGAAATTATGACCACTGAGTGATATGATGGGTTCTGTATCATGGTATCACTTATTGGAAGGGAACAATATCGACAATGCGTGGGATGTATTTAGAAAATACTTAAATGATATGATATCAAAATGTGTCTCTCGAGATCGAAGAATAAATAGAGTGGGAGTGAAATGGATGTGTAATCTCATCAAGCAAAAGATTCGTAAGAAAAAGATGATGTGGAAGGAATATCGTGTGCATAAAGATGATGTCAGTTACGATAATCATAAGCAACAAGCCAGAAGAGTCACAACTGTTGTACGGAAAGTAAAGTCCGAGTATGATTCCTGTGTGAGACCAGTATGTGTCCTGCATGTTAATGACAACCCATAAGAATTCTGTCGTAATACTGCAAGTAAAAGAAAGAATGAATTTGAAAGTATAGCTTTGCCGAATGCAGATGTTATGCTGATGGCTGGTGCAGAAGTGATTATTCAACTGCTGAGCAGCCATTTTGCTAAACATTATCGACCTGGTGAATGCAACATTGCACTCACCGCTACCTCTTCATCATATGAGGAAACCCATGTGGATGAGGAGGACGTACTCGAGCTGTTGCGATCTGAATACAAATTCTGCAATAGGAACTAATGGCATATCAGCAGGGATACTAAAAGTGTGTTCAGCTGAGGTGGCTATTCCTTTGACGAGGCTAATTTGAGTCTCAGAACCCCGAAGATTCCACAGGAGTTGAACGAATGTATGGTAATCTTGTTTCACAAGGGTGGTGCAAAGCTGATGTATCCAACTATCGACCAATCAGAATCTCAAGAATGGCGGTGGTGAAGATTTTGAAAAAGTTGGTCAGGGCTCGCATTCAGAAATTGTTTGATAGAGACTCTACTTTGCAATGAATAACAGGAAAATCATGTTTTAGCAACTTGCATACATTTTATAATAATGGTACCAGAGAGTTAGAGAAAGGGGAATGGAGCAAGATGAAAATTTTGGATTTTGATAAGGATTTCGGCAGAATGCAGCATGGAATGCTTTTGCATAAATTGGAGAACATGGGATTGGATTATAAATTATTGGCATAGATAACAGGATGGCTGACAGACAGATATCAAAGTATATGAGGGTGTGTGAATGTGCAAGATTCAAGTAATCGGTAGTGTGCCTCAAGGATCAGTTCTTGGTGTCCATTGCACATTAATAACATTGGGAAGGATTTGACATGGCACAAAAATCTATTTGCTAATGATGAAAAGATAGGGTAATCAGAAATGCTCCTCATACACAGTACTTGCAGAATGATTTGAATAGGCTGGAATTGTGGGCATGTGAATAAATATAAAGTCATACACTTTGGTGTGACTAGTATCCAATGTCAGATTGTATTGGTGGAATTATACTTGAAGAATGTGATCCTGGAGGTTTAATAGAGAGCACGTTTAAGTTCGAGCGTCAAATAACAAAAATAAATACAACTCAGAGAATAATGGCAATGATGAAACAATCCTTGAGATGTAAAGATAAGGAAGTCAGTTTTGCCTCTTTACAAAACCTTGAGAAGACCTCATTTGGACTACTGTGCGCAGGACTGATGTCGTGGTTTCCATTTTGATTCTGATATGTTGCAGATAGTGCAAAGGAGAGTTTTAAAAATGATATCAAGATTGTGGAATACTGAGTATGAAGACAGAGTGAGAATGTGTAGGCTGCAGACACTAGCAAGCAGGAGTAAGAGAGGGTGATGTGATTGAGATGTACAAACTGGAATTGTGATGACGGAATGTTTCATTTTATGGAGGGTCGGTAAAGGAAGCGAGGACAATCATGGAAGTTGAGAATGAATACTATCAAGAAGGGGGATGATGGCTATATTTTTTTCTCATAGAATAGTGCGTGATTAGAATGGATATTAGATGGAGGTGCGTGCAAGCAGAGTGAATGAATTCAAGAACAGGTCCGATAGCTGATGCGTAGAGTATGGCCTCCCCCGAGGAGTTCATGACACCCTCGTGGATTATGGGGTGGGGGGGGGGGGGGGTGGGGGGGGGGGGGGGTGGGGGGGGGGGGGGGTGGGGGGGGGGGGGGGTGGGGGGGGGGGGGGGTGGGGGGGGGGGGGGGTGGGGGGGGGGGGGGGTGGGGGGGGGGGGGGGTGGGGGGGGGGGGGGGTGGGGGGGGGGGGGGGTGGGGGGGGGGGGGGGTGGGGGGGGGGGGGGGTGGGGGGGGGGGGGGGTGGGGGGGGGGGGGGGTGGGGGGGGGGGGGGGTGGGGGGGGGGGGGGGTGGGGGGGGGGGGGGGTGGGGGGGGGGGGGGGTGGGGGGGGGGGGGGGTGGGGGGGGGGGGGGGTGGGGGGGGGGGGGGGTGGGGGGGGGGGGGGGTGGGGGGGGGGGGGGGTGGGGGGGGGGGGGGGTGGGGGGGGGGGGGGGTGGGGGGGGGGGGGGGTGGGGGGGGGGGGGGGTGGGGGGGGGGGGGGGTGGGGGGGGGGGGGGGTGGGGGGGGGGGGGGGTGGGGGGGGGGGGGGAACCAGCAGAAATAATTAACATCATCAAGTGTCTCAACAACAACAACAACAAAAAAAAGTCCCAGGTCCGGATGGCATCACAAACGAAGTCATTGAATTGCTACCGTGCAAAGCTATAGGGCATCTTGTCAATATCATGAATGCAATCCTAGGAATACAATATTTCCTTCTTCCTGGAAAATTGCTGACATTACACCAGTTCACAAGCCAGGCAAAGATCCACATTTGCCTCAGAATTATCGCCCCATCAGCTATCCAATCTAGGAAAACTTGCCGAAAAAAATATCCTCTCTAGACTTCAAGAATTAGCAGACTAAATATTATAAAATATAAACAATTTGGCTTTCGTGGAATCACAGTACCACCCAACAAATTCATCGTCTAGTAGAGTATATTACTACGGGTTATAATTGGGAGCAACACCGGTGCTGAATTCCTTGACATAGCAAAGGCTTTGATAAAATCTGAGACTACGATTTGCTTTACAAACGTATCACCACCAACAGGCCTATGAATATGATTCGTTTAATCAAGTAATTACTGAAAGAAAAAAAAAAACAATGCAGGTCAAATTTAATGGACACAAGCTCTACTCAACGTAGAACTTTGGCCTGCTGGAGTTCCGCAAGGATACTTACTGGCCCTCTTTTGTTTTAAATCTAGATGATTGCAAACATAGCCATTGACGATTGATGATTGATATAAAGCTGTGACTTTATATCAATCACGGCTTAATATGCAGACAATACTGCAATACTAGCTAGATCACTCAGTCCTCATCTTGTAACCAAAAACCTTCAAGATAGATTTCAGTGTTAGAAAAATGGTTCTCAGACTGGAAACTGCAAGAAAAACCCTCAAAAAAAAAAAAAGCGTAGCCATACTCTTCAACAGAAGAATAGCATAGTAAATAGAAACCAAATGTCTTGGATTACTACTATCCTCAACTCTATCCCCTGATTAATCGTCGCAGCAAATTGAATACGAAGAACAAACTATTACTCTATCAGAGTGATTGAGTAAATAGTTTTTGGAGGTGTGCAGGTGTAAGTCACACCTCCAAAGTTAACATACTAAAATTACAACGAGTGCAAAACAAGTACTTACGGATGATACTAGATTCTCCATGGTTCATCAAAAACGAACAGATTCACCGTGATACCAATATTCCATATCTCCTCATTCTTTCGCTTTTTTAGCAAACTTCTGTTCAAAAGCGGCTACGCACCCAAATCAACTGATACAACAAGCTGCAGACTACAAAGAATATGATCCCTACAAAGACAAAAGACCTACAATCATTCTACTTTCCAATGATATAGCTTAATCTCTCATCCCCTCCCCCGAGAAGGGAGAACTAAATGCCCATAAATTATTTCTACCATGGTTGTTGTCTCGGATTCAAACAACGAGGATAAAAAGCGTTAAGTTTCACAATTTTTGCAAAGTACCGTTATGCGTTATGCAGTTCCGAAATTTTTAAGGTACAAAGTCTCTTTCTCATATATAATAATATACACATAATATACGTATATTAATATTATTATATATTTTGGAAAGCGAATCAGAGATAGCTGGCTCAATACTAGCACTAATTTTAACGGCAACCGATGAAGAGACTGGCAAAGAAATGCTGTCATGTCTTGGTACCTAACCCTAACAGGATATGTTGTCGGAAATAGTTTGGCAAGTGATATAATTATAAAACGAAAATTAAAATTATATTTCATAAAATAAATAGAATCGAGTATGTTGTAATTAAAATAAATTTAGGGGAGGGGGGGGGAGATAAAATGACGTTTTTGTGTATTTGTAATGCAGACGACAGCGATGTCAGTATTTCTGCTTAGCTGTGGCCAATCACTTTCCGAAACGATTTACAGTCTCGCTATCTAGTGAAGATAGCGGAAGTAGCCGAGTTTCGGTTAGTAGCCATAAACATAATTGTTACAGTATAACAATTATAAACATCCTATTATATATAATTAATTTTCTTAAATCTATTATAATGTTGGCATTATAAAATTATGTCAGCATTATTTTATAATAAATTTAACATTTATTTTGTATATATTTAACATTATTTCAGCTGTTCAAGTTAAATGAATATATGCATTATTACAAAATGAATTGCTTATTTCCCGTAATGTCCACAACAGTAAGCACTGATTCAATAACACCTTCAGATTCTCTAGTCTTAAATTACTAATTCAAATAAGTTCGTTAACGTTAACAGAGACAAATATATATATATATATATATATATATATATATATATATATATATATATATATATATATATATATATATATATATATATATTATATATATATATATATATATATATATATATATATATATATATATATATATATATTAGGATAACGAAGTAATTTTATAAACAATATATGCATGCAAACCAAGTATGCAAACAATTAAGTTTGCGCCTGAAACAAAGTTCAAGACTAAAGATGTTACAACACCAGGGCAACTCATTGTAAAGGTAGATAAAGTTCTGATCACTATTCTTAGTATTTTCCCATAATGTAAAGCACATCTCACTAGAAGATGTATACTGCAATGCATTATGGGTAGGGTCACTACTCAGACCGGTTTCAACCTTTTTGAGGTCTCCTCAGTATGTAGCTAGACCCAAGGTTACATAGTCCTTATATAAGGACTGGCTTAAAGGGGCGAAGCAAGATGCTTTTTATCTTCCCCCTTATCTGTAGAGGACAGTGGAGGGATAAGGTGTTATTGAGCTATTAAAGCTCTGATCGTGGCAGGAGAGTAACAGCAATAACCGAGCCTCAGTTAGAGCTTCATTGGCTACAGCATTGCTATCCATTACCCTCCAAGGATACTTCCACTCCTAAATACCATACCAAGGTTTTAGTAATACGGAGCCTTATCACCTTTACCTATAGAAGTTGCAACAAGATGTTTTTATTTTTAATAAAAATCTCTGGAGGAGATATAGATGTAATAAATTTTTTAATTGGGGATATTGTATGTTAGGATAACCAAGTAATTTTATAAACTTGGTTATTTTAACTCCTAATCCCAAGTATGCAAATAATTAAGTTTGCGCCTGAAACAAATACTAAGAATAGTGATCAGAGCTTTACCACCTTTACAATGAGTTGCCCTGGTGTTATAACATCTTTAGACTTGAACTTTGTTTCAGGCGCAAACTTAATTGTTTGCATATTTGGGATTAGGAGTTAAAATAACCAAGTTTATAAAATTACTTGGTTATCCTAACATACAATATACAATATCTCAAAGTTAAAAAATTTATTACACATATATATATGTATATATTTTAGAAACGTGTGTAGCTCAGTGGATGTTGGCGTTTGCACACCATCGCGCTAGGCCGCACGAAGGAAGTCTTGGTTTCGAGTCTAGTCGGCGACTAGAGGGAAATTTTTTCTAAGCCTTTTTTCGACCGGTTCCCGAGTTAGTCGATCTCTGGCACGGGCAAGCAGGTTTTTCTTCCCGGAAACTCGGGTTTTTCGTCCTGTAAACTCAAGAAAATCAGACCGTTAGAACCCACATTATTTCAGACATTAAAATATATTGATGTTAGGGTTAGAGACCACGAGATGGCGGCACATTTGAGCCGTCCTCTCTTCACTGCGTACCGCTTAATTAGTGATAGCCTTGGGCCATCTGTCTCTGATTGGGTACCAGTGGAGATTGAACTGCCCACTCAGTCTCCAAAAGTTAGATAGGGCTAAATGGCCTCGCCTACTCCCGTATATACGGGAATAAAAAGGCGTTAGCTGAATTTTTTTTTTTTTTTTTTAAATTTCTAAAATTTATTACATATATATATATATATATATATATTTTTAGAAATAATTTCCTTTCTTAAATTTCTAAAATTTATTACATATATATATATATATATATATATATATATATTAGAAATAATGTCCTTTCTTAAATTTCTAAAATTTATTACACACATATATATATATATATTATATATATATATATATATATAATATATATATATATATATATATATATATATATATATTAGAAATAATGTCCTGTCCTTTCTTCAACTATTAACGTTTAACATACCAGGTAAGTTAGCGGGAAAGATTTGTTACTGTGGATATTTCCTTTCTCTGATCCAGATTGGTATGCCTCCTGCATTCTAAGGTAAAAGTCTTTGAGTGTCGCTTGAAGGTCTGCGTATTGATCTCAATGAAACAATGAAATGCGATATTATTGTTCCAACTGTAATAACAATCCCAGAGATTCATTACACTGTTGATTGATTGATTGTTAAACAGGGCTTATCATTTATGAATAGCATTAAGAAAGGACAGAGTAGTTTTTATTATCTAAACTTCTTTTATATTTTTTACGGAATACTAATATTATTTCTCTTAATATCTCATATATTATATATATATATATATATGAGAAACTAGGGGTGGGGCTTCGCCCGCCTGACGCCTACGGCGCCCAACCTCCCCTCCCCCGAGTTCCAGACCTGGTAGGCCGGTTCTCCTTGAATTCTGATGACTCGAATTTTGAAAACTCGAAAGGGGGGTTCCTCCCTTCCTTCCGAGTTTTCGGCTGCCAACACCTCGAATTCCGAAACTGGTAGACTGGTTCTTCTTGAATTCTGATGACTCGAAAGGGGATTACACCCACCCTTCTCCCGGCGCCCAACCCCCTGATTTCCGGACTGGTAGGCCTGTTCTCCTTGAAAACTGATGACTGGACACTCAGGGTAGCCCTGAGTTTCAAAACATTTCAAACCACTTGACATAAAACGTGACACAAAAACGTTACAAAAAAAGCCTTATCATTTTATATTATAGAGTGTATATATATATATATATATATATATATATATATATATATATATATATATATATATATATATATATATATATATATATATATATATATATATATATATATATATTCTTTCTGCATATATATATATGCAGAAAGTATTTTACCTTGGGTATAATTAATGTTAAAGATACCAAGTTATTTCAAACCTGGTTTTACTCCATTTCCCAAGTAAGCAAACAGACAAGTAAGTCAAGTTTGCGCCTTCAAGTCAAGGCAACTCGTGGTAAAGCTCTGATCACGATTCTTAATATTTACCCTTAAAGCAAAGCACATCTCCTGGGGAAGATGTATGATGCTATGTATTAAAGGCAATGGGCCACTACCCATACTGTTTTCGACCTTATGAATAAGTAAAGCCGTCTCTAAAAATTCGGACGATCCCTAGGCCACTCAATTGTGGGCGAAACACCGTAAATCTCAGCGTTGACTCCACTCAGTGATGGCCTTCCACCCACCACCACCACCGAGCAGAACCGGTCATATTCCGAAGAAAAGCATTCACCGACAAAGCCCCTCACCGGACCGTGCCGGAAAACACTCTCCCCTGGAGTCTCAAATTGCTCCCTTAAGGCAAAAACCTTAAGAGGGCGAACTCATAATAGCCCCCACCGGTTTCGACCTTTATTGAAGTGTATTTAAGTAAAGACCTCTCTAAAAATAAGGACGATACCTAGACTACTCCTTAGTGGCCCAAAGACCGTCCAACTCAGCGTTGTTTCCACTCAGTGACAGACTCACCCCGTCACCGAGAAGAACTTCTCAGCGTTTTCTCTACCCAGTGGCAGGCTCACCCCCACCACCAGCCAGAGCCATAATCTCAGCGGTGGCCCTACTCAGAGATAGGAAAAAACCTATCCCCAAGCAGAGCCTCTCAAAGCCTGCCCCCACCAGTTCCGACCCATATCGAGGTCTCATCAGTGGAAGCCAGGCTAGAAATAGAAATATCAAGATTTTAGTAATACAGAGCTTATAAGTATTTCACCAGAACAAGTTACCATAAGGCGTTTTGACCTTATTAAATAAAAATCTCAGGATGAGAGATAGATGTAGAAAAATATTTTACCTTGGGTATAATAAATGTTAAAATACCAAGCTATTTTAAACCTGGTTTTACGCCATTTCCCAAGTAAGCAAACAGACAATTAAATCAAGTTTGCGCCTGCAAGTATTGCAAGTCTGGGTGACCCCGCACGTAGTGCAAGTCAAGGCAGCTCGTGGTAAAGTTGGATAAGCTCTGATCACTACACCCAAGGTAAAATACTTTCTACATCTATCTCTCATCCTGAAATTTTTATTTAATAAGGTCAAAACACCTTATGGTAACTTGTTCTGGTAAAATACTTATAATCTCTGTATTACTAAAATCTTGAGATTTCTAAGCTTGGCTCCCACTGATGAGACCTCGATAAAGGTCGAAACCTGTATGAGTAGTGGCCCCTTCCCTTTAATACATAGCACCATACGTCTCCTCCAGGAGATGTGCTTTGCTTTAAGAGTAAATATTAAGAATAGTGATCAGAGCTTAACCACCTTTACCACGAGTTGCCTTGACTTGCACTACGTGCGGGATCACCCAGACTTGCAATACTTGCAGGCGCAAACTTGACTTACTTGTCTGTTTGCTTACTTGTGAAATGGAGTAAAACCAGGTTTAAAATAACTTGGTATATATATATTGAGAATTCATTTTTACTCGGTTAGAATATTATGAAAAAGCTTTAATGACTGATACCGAGAGATAAAAAGATGGCATGATATATTTGAAAAGATACTTTTCAAATATATCATGCCATAACACCTTTCGAGCGAAGCACAAGAATCTGACAGCAGATGTTGCCCTCCTCATGGATCCAATGGAATATCCTACAAATATTTGATAGGACTGAAATCAGGAAAATCAGGAGGGGAGGGGGAAGGGGGGGGGGGATGTATGAATATGCTCTTCGAGCGATTGACCCAAACTGTCGCCATTTACGGAGACAATGTGAATCATTACCTGCTCTGCAATCCTCACGTAACAATGAGCAGTCTAGCTGTATTCAAAGCAGATGATGGGATGCAGCGTTGCCAAGAGAATAATCCCCATACCAGGATGCATGAGGGTTATTTCGGCATGTTTCAGGTAAACAGCACATTATCATTGGTCAGAAACAGACTCTGTGGACATAAAGTTTTGGCTCGTTTGTGTGTGTGGGGGGGGGGGGGGGGGAGATTATAGCGTATATTTATGTTCCTACAGTTAAGAATTAAAAAATTTATAAAAATGTATTATAATCATTATATGGTATCATTTTATCAGTGTAAAGAGCATCCGTAGTTTAGTCGGTATAGACTATGCTACGGATGCTTAGTGCATGCAGTGAGGAGCCCTTATCTCATTTCTTTCGACTCTCTAAGAAGTAAGAAAGCTACTTTGATAATGTAATCATTGACATATTGTCTCTACTTTCCTTTTAACTACTGAACTCTAAATGTCGCTTACCACAAGTATTCCTAAGTATTTATTGGATTTATACTGTGACAAGATTTGTATTTTCAGACACCAAGTTTTAAGATAAATAATACGTTTAATGGAAATAAACAAATATAACCCTACAAGTTACTAATTATATGAAGAGCCAAAGGCTTCAATTCGGCGACATATAACTTATTTAAGTTAAGGGATATTACATCCCATATTGTTTCTTAGCCGAATAAGAAACTCAAAGAGTTTCATGCCGAATATAGAAATTATATAAAGTTCGGCAATCCCAAGCGTAAGCAAATACCTGGATACTGCAGCAACTTTTACTTGTTCAGACTTGCTCCACCTTTGACATGAGTTGCCTCAGCTTGCACTACCCAAAGGGTCAGTTGCTGCAGCATCCAGGTATTTGCTTACGCTTGGAATCGCCGAACTTTATATAGTTTCTACTATATTCGGCATGAAACTCTTTGAGTTTCTTATTCGGCTAAGAAACAATATGGGATGTAATATCCCTTAACTTAAATAACCCTACAAGTTTCGTAAGTCGTTAGACTTACATCATCAGGGCATATTTAGCAAAAGTTATACACAACAAATGAATGCAAGTTAATTACACATATTAGTGTAATTAACAATTGGTACATACAAACTAGTAATCAGAATTTAAAAAAAAAAACGTTAAATTCATTACTGTATGAGTGTTGGAACACTGCTAGTTGTTTCTATCATGTTCTGTGACAACGCGTGTCGTATCCTAGGTCAGCGGCAATTAGATTTTTAATGCAAGCAGACGAAACTTGTCGTAAGATTAAGCATTGAATTTTATTGGATTGTGTTGGAATCCTTAGCATTTACGAGGATTCTTTAAATTTTCTAAAACAATTATGACCAATATATATGACATTTGTGTCTGTCTGCCAAACCACTTGGTGGCCTATGGTAGTTATGCGGGATGACAAGCCTGATTTATGTTGTCTTCTTTTTTTTCCCCGACGACTTTAACTTGTTGAGACATGTGGATCTTCCCCAACCTTACTGTCTGGTTTACATGATGGGATGATGTAAGCCAGACAGGGACCGTCGAGCAGGAGATGTACACTATCTGATCAATTATCCGAACATCTATCTGTAATTCTTAAACTGACGTCTAGATGTCACTACGACCTCACTAATGGGTAGGTCAAGGGAGCTCATTGACTTCGAACGTGGACTAGTTATTGGTTGCCACATCGGTAAGGAATTTATCAGAGACATTTCAACCCTTCTCAAGTTGCAAGTCAACAGTTGGTAGCGTGATTTCTGAAGTGGAAATGTGAAGGCACAACCACAACAAAACCACGGTCGGGTAGGCCGCGTTTAATGACAGACAGGGACGAACTACCTTCTTCTAGCGTTGAAGAAGGTTGTTCGTGGAAATCGCCAGACATAGAGTGAAACAATCACCCGGGAGTTCCGCAGTGCTACTAACTGTCCAACCAGCACATGACTGGGCGCCGAGAGTTAAGAAGAATTGGGTTCCATGGTCTAGCAGTTGCCCATAAACAAAACATTTCTCCAGTAAACGCTAAGCGCCGCCTGCAGTGGTGTAAAGAGCGACGCCTCTGGACAGTGGACAATTGGAAACGTGTGATTTGGAGTGATGAATCACGCTATATCATTTGTCAGTCCGATAGGAGGGCCTTGGTGTGGCGAATGCCTGGAGAACGATTCCTACAAGCGTGTGTAGTGCCAACGGTGAAATTTGGAGGAGGTGGCGTTACAGTGTAGGGATGTTTTTCATGGAATGGACTTGGCCCTCTCATATCACTACACAGAAATCTAAATGTGGAAAGGTACAAGGACATTTTGACGCGTTGCGTACTGTCTACGGTAGAAGATCAATTCGGTGATGATTATTGTCTGTACCAGCATGACAATGCTACCTACCATAAAGCAAGGTCTACGAGGGAATGGTTTGTGGACAATAACGTTCCAGAAATGGACAGGCAGGCCCAGAGCCCTGACTTGAATCCCCTAGAACATAGATGGCGAACCTATGGCACGTGGGCCAGAGGGGGCACCTCCGAGAATTTTGCTGGCACGTCAACGGTTTACAGGTGATATCCTTTTTATACGTTTATAAATTATTCAACCTTTTTTTTAATTGTTACAATACGTACAAGTTAAATTTTGTTTTACACCAGAGAGCAGCTATGAAGATGTGCATATCATTGGTGTGGTATTAACAAAACGTCGCGCGACCCAAAGACAAAGGCAACCTACAATTGTTGAGTTGAAATGCTAATTCTCTTCAACCGAATTCCATAACATGGGAAACTGTCATAACAACATTCACTATGTATTTCTTAGTTTTAATACATTCACGACGGGGTCTCGTTTATCGTTCTGAAGGAACTTCTCTTTATCGGTGGGCTCAACTCACACAAAGTTTCAACCTTTGGTTGAATTTTCTTGCTACTTGTTTGCGTTTGAGCTGGCACAGGCACTCATACATGCATTATATGGCATATTACAATTCGTGGTAGAATTTTATTTGAAGTTTTTCTTTGTGATCTGTCATAATGACATTGAGAATTTCAAATGCAATCAAACAAACACTTATTTCATCTAATTGAAAAATTGGAAAAGAGTTATTAGTTAGATATTCTGTTTCCAGTGCAACATATGGTTTTGCTTGAGTATATACAGCGTAGTTTCTATGAGAGGGGACATGTGATTCATTAGTTAGTGCCTTTTTTTCCAGTTGCAATTGCACTATTTGTTGAGAAATATATTACACAGACTTCAAAAGCATCTGTACCTTAATCAGGGAGAAAATAAAACTACTTGTTTTTCTTGCATCTGCAGTATAATGGCTGTTGGGAAGGGCGTGTTGTTAACCACAGGGAGCGAGTTACCATCGCCTCGACGTGAACATGTTTAAATATTTTTTGTGTGCGAAGCATATGCAACACTTTTTAATGTCTTTTTTTGTAAAGTAAAATCAGGGTTTCCAGTTATATGTGAGGACGAGTTATTTTCGAGTAAATATGGAAAGTGCTTTGCCAACAAGTTGACATCCTTCTGCTGCTTCCCTTGCTCAGCTGACTTCGATTGTGAATTACAATGTATAAATATTTTTTCACTACTGTTTTTTTTTAACAAACCAACATAATGAAAATCAATTTAATAATACAGTAATCAATTTTTCACTGAATAACATTATAAATTTATATATAAATAAATATTATAAATAAAATAAATAATTATAAATAATTATTTATAAAATATTATAAATAAATATATATTATCAAGTTATATATAAATGAATATTATAAATAAAATAAAATATTATTTGTAAAATTATAAATAATTATTTCTAAAATATTATACATAAATATATATATTATAAATTTATAAATAAATTAATTAATTAAGTTAGATTAATTTTCTATTAATTTTCCCCTATTAAAAACTGTCCGGCATGTCAGCAAATCTATTGGTAAACGCGCACATAAAAAGGTTCGCCACCACTGCTCTAGAACACCTTTGGGATAAATTAGAACGCCGACTTCGCTCCAAACTCCAACAATCCACATCACGAACTGCTCTGGTTACAGCTCTTCAGTAGAGTGAATTTTATATTGGGATGCAAGCTATTTTAAATAATTAATTTAAATTAAATGTCATTTTAAATAATTTCTTTCTTTTATAATTATTTTGTAGAAATTAATGTAGAAAGCGATACTTGGATTTGACCCATAATTTGAATGAGATTGCTCTCATATCGACTTTTAATTCCTTATGTGTTACCATATTTGGTTAGGACATGCTGACCATAGTTAAAATTATTTAAATTGTATTATCAACTTAGGTAAACGGTCAAGAACCCGGATATACCTCTGTTTCCAATCTGAAAAATCTGAAACTGAAAAAAGTGACAGATTAGAAACTGTCACTTTTTTCCCTCTCCAGGGAAAAAAGTGACAAATTAGCATATTTAAAAGTTAGTTTTTAAAAGTCAAGCACGACATTCGCAACACTGTGAAAAGAAAAAACATATATTTATTACAAAAATTAAATATTTTAATAAGAATAGCTGTAATGAAAATATATTCTATAATATATGCAATTCATAATCAATTTTAATGTATTTGCAAAAAAAAATACTTCTTACACCCATTTTAAATAAGTACAGGGAAAAAAAAGGTGTGTTACTGCGAGAGTTTTGATTTCAGTGGTGATTAGTGAGTTTTAGATTTTGTGAATCTTCTTTGATAACGGAGTACAAGGCAAGCCTTTGACTTTTGATGCAATTTTCCGGCCCTTGCCCGTTCTCTTCGCCATTATAAATATTTCCCAGGTAAGCATATTTGAATACTTTTAAACATGAACAGTTTAAGTCCCGACGACTTTGTTCAATCTCTGGATAAGATAAAAAGTTGGCGCTCGACCTTCTCAAAAAACTATTGAAGAAATTTGAGGTACAGTGGCCAGGGTTTCTAAACCTGTATTCAGCGGCAGAGGACTCCGCTGAAGGGGACAACTCAACACCAGGGGAAGAAGGAAAGATGAACCTGATAATCTCTGCTCCCACACCAAAAGACCACACAGAAACCCATGCTCGAAAAAAGCGTAAAACAGCGGAGACTCAGGTGAACGAGGGGACGGAAGAAGATGCCCCCAACACTGACCTTCCCACACCCCACAATGAAAAAGTCCCGCCAATTGTACTACGGGAAAACGAACGATGGTCAGCCCTCAGGCCTACTATTCAAAACCAACAAATTGCCTATTCATGGGCAAAAAACGTAGATGACGGAGATGAAATCCAGCCTGCCACAGTAGGCGACTACAGACACCTCACAAAAACCATGGATGAGTTAGATATTAATATCATACTTACTCACTGAAGTCAGAAAAAAATCTAAAAGTTATACTCAGGGGAGTAACAGAAAATATCTGCACAGATAAAATAACTGAAGAACTCCGCCTCCACGATCTCCCACCTGTCAAAGGTCAGCAGATTATTGCGGGCCGACAAGAGTCCAATGCCCCTAGTACTCGTAGAGATACCTAACACAGACAAGAACATATACAACACAACATCGATCTGTGGTCTGAAAATCAGAACTGAACCCCTAAGGAAAAGAGCCTCGTAGGGCCAGTGCCACATACGTCAGAAATACGGACACTTACAGAAACTCTGCAGAGCAGAATTCAAATGCCTCAAATGAATGTGGACAAAACCACCCCACAGCAACCTGCTCAAAACCCAGTATCTCACCAGCTAAATGCGCGAACTGTGGGGCCCCCACCCGGCAAACTACAGAGGCTGCAGTCACTATCCTAAGAACAAAACAGACGACAAAAGGAAACATATCTCTCAACCCTGCCTACAGGCACCAGAGTCGACGGCTTCCCAGTTGCCTGACACCAACAAAAGACAACAAAATACCAGCTCTCACAAATGGAAAATACCAACAGTCTTGAAAGCCACCGTCGAAGCAGGACATACGCCGAAGTAGCCCGCCCATCGAAAGATATCCAGCAGGACCAAATTCTTCCAAACATGACAACAGTCATCACAGTCATGAAAGGATATGCACATTACTTGTCGTGGAATTCGCCTTTGCGCGGACAAAGTTCTCCAAACTATTCTAGACCAAAGAAGAGATGCAATTTTCTGTAGAATAATAGTAGACACAGCATCAGATATCTCCCAAAATGAACAAAATCCTAATTCCCAGATGCAAACCCAAGACTAAAGCGAAATCAATGAAGTTTTCATTGAATTCATGAACTTTACAGAAAAAACTGGAGAAAAAATAAATGAAGAAATACTTACAAATCTGGAAAAGAACAGTATACCTCACAAAGATTGCCGTTCACAAGGCTACGACAATGGCGCAAATATGCGTGGAAAATAAGCTGCGTAAAAACTCTCATTTTACAAAAGAAAAAATGTGTCTTATTTTCTCCCTGCGGAGCGCATTCACTAAATCGCTTAGGAGTCAATGCTGCCAAAATCAACCCAGATGTTACAATTTTTTTTGGGAATACAGAGAGTTTCTGCTCTTTCTTTGCTCACAGTCCTTCACGCTGGGAAGTACTGAAAAAACACACCACTATCTCTTCAAAGTCTTTCAGAAACAAGGTGGAGTGAAAGAATTCAAGCTGTGCGCCCAATTATTAAACTTTATCCCAGTGTACTTGTTGTGTTAGATATCATTCTCGGAGAGATGGACACAGAATTAACTCCTTCAACACTGAACACAATTAAAGGCTTGAAAAAATATTTCAGAACTTATAAAGGTTTGCTAATGACAATGTTTTGGCACAAAATATCAGCAAATATTGACAATAAGAACATTATTATACAAAGTAAAGAAATATCTCTTGAGGTCGAGTCCGCACTTATAAGAGAATTATTACAAGAGATACAATACGTATCGCTGGTGGGAAAGTGTTGTCCAAGAAGCAAAAGTACTTGCTGAAGCAATCAGTGTGCAACTTCAATTTTGCGAAAATCGAGAAACTACTGTAGAACTTGAAAAAGATTTTCAAAATTTTCGTAATTTATCTAGTATTGGATTTCATTATGAATGATTTAAAAACAGGTTTGAAGCAGCAGATAATATATGTGAATTATTCTCGCCTATTTTAAATTTCCACAACTTGGATGATGGTCAACTTATCGCAAAAGCAGCAAAACTTGTGACTATGTATGAAAAAGATCTGTCGGAAGAGTTACTGAATGAAATTCTTCACCTTAAAAGAATTTATAAGCTCGCTTTTGGCACAGAAACAAGTCCGGTGAGACCTGCAAGGTATATTTGCCAATATCTACCTCGCCATTAAATTATTTTGCAGAATTCCGGTTACTGTTTCTTCAGCTGAGAGATCATTCAGCAGACTGGCCAATTCATTGAAAACATGGTAAAGAAGCACAAATAGCCAAGAAGGACTTAATTTCCTAGCAATTTTGTGCATTGAAAATGATTTGGATAAGCGAGTTGATTTTACTAACATCACTGATAAATTTGCGTCGACAAAAGCTAGAAAATATACTTTGAAGTAACTTTGAATATTATTATTATGTATTATGAATATTATGTATTATGTAGATGTGGGTAGTTTTTTAAATAAATATTACTTTTGTGTTATCATTTAAACTAATTGATCCTAAACCCTGTAGACTGTATAGCAATGCATACAGTCTACAGGGTTTAGGATCTATATTTCTGGCGGGCCCCTTAACCTGAGTAACAGGTAGGGGCCCACCATAAATCCCGACCTTGGGGCCCGCTTCAGGATGTGAGGGCCACGAACCTAGAACTCACCGGTGTCGAAGTCCACACAAACTCAACTGGAAGATTTAAAATCTACGCCGCCTACAACTCCCCCGCTAATACCCTGCTATTTTCTGACTTGGATGCTGTCGTGGGCATAAATGAATCCATCAACGTCGCTGGGGACTTAAGCTCCAAACATCCCTCCTGGAACAGCAGAACCACAAATAAAATGGCCGTATCCTCTTCAGCTACACAGGATTAAACAATGCTGTTGTAACAGGACCCACCGAACCAACCCACCACAGCCCAACTGGCACAACCGACATCCTAGACATCATCATCCTACACAACATCAAATATCAGTACAGCATTCAAGCACTGAACGATTTATCATCAGATTAAAACCCAATCCTACTTCACTTAGGGAACAAAGACCAGTCACCTCCCCCCCCCCCCAAAAAAAAACACCTCCATTGTCTGCGAGAAACTTAGGAAAGTGCTACCAGAACACATTGGTCCGATTCCCCATATAAAGGCCAAGGACGAAATAGACATGGCAATAAAGAACCTCACCATTCAAATCAATAAAGCCATAATAGCAGTCACAGTATCCACGATTACTCACAAACAAAACCGTCTCCCGGAAGAAATCATGGACTTAATAAGGGAAACAAACAGACAAAGAAAAAGATACCACAACACACGTGCTGCAACAATGGGACAACAAGCTCACCTCCGTCTCCACAGTAGATCATTCCATATGGAAATTCCTAAAACAACATCAGGAACAAGCGCAAATCCCCCCCCCTCTCCAAGCAGAACAGCACCTTGCATACACAGATGCTGACAAAGCTGACGCTATAACAAGAAACCTAGAGAAACAATGCAGTCCTGCATATGAGAACCTAAACATCAGCCATGTATACAAGATCCATCGTAAAGTCAGGTTCACAGTAAATCGTCCCGATGACAATCCAAGCCCTACAGTGCCTACCTCACCTACCAAAATAATCGGCATCATCAACCACCTCAAGATCAAAAAACCCCAGGTCCCGACGGCATCACTAACAAAGTCATCAAGACACTACCACGCAAAGCCATAGCGCACCTGGCAAACATCACATACTCCATCCTCAAATGGCAGCACTCCCCCCCAGTCATGGAAAATAGCTGACATCATCCCAATTCACAAACCAGGCAAAGAGCTACACCTACCTGAAAATTACCGTCCCATTAGCCTGCTATCCAACTTAGGAAGAATAGCAGAGAAAATCATCCTCATCAGACTCCAAGATCATGTCAACCAACTAAATATCATTCCACAAGAACAATTTGGCTTCCGTCAAAATCACAGCACCACCCAACAGATCGATAGACTGGTAGAATACATCACAACAGGATTTAATTGGAATCAACACACCGGAGCCGTATTCCTAGACATCTCAAAGGCCTTCGATAAGATCTGGCACCAAGGCCTCCTCTACAAAGTTGTCATCGCAAACTTTCCACTAAACATGATACATCTGATTAAATCATACCTCTCAAACAGGAGGATGCAAGTCAACATATGATTATGAATGTATGTGTGTGATAATATTCCTGATATCGTCAATGACTGCAGAGAATTTGAGTATAGAGTTTGTTATACTTTTAAGCATTTTATTATCTAAATTTCTCACACATGCGTTATAAATTAGCCCATTGTAGTTTACACCACCTTTTCCAAGTTGCCATCAAATATTTCGTTCTGGTGCATATAAGGGCAGAATTATGTATTACCCGTCAGTCAGATATCTTAAGGTTAATGTTTACTTTAAAAAAAAAAGCAAATATCGTTTTAGTCTTACATTGGATGAGTGAACCAGTATTAGAAATAAAAGATGTTGCAGTATTATTGTTCATTCAAATTTAGATAACGCAAAAATGTTTCATTTAGGATTAGTTCCTATTACCAGAAAATGTACTTCTATTGATAGTCAGGATAATGTGGATTATAGATTCACATAATGCAAGAATTTAGAATCATTGAAAACAAAAAAAAAGCATTTTTGTTCTAAAGACAAATGAAGAAAGAGAGAGAGAGAGAGAGAATGCAGAAATGTACACGTGAACGCAGTTAAAAATTTACACTGCATTAATCATGACATTAATCATGTTTCGAGTCCCAGCAACAGAAAAATAGGCGAGACCCAGCACACGGTACTGGATACGATGAAAATAGTACTGTACTCTACTTGGAATTACTCTAATCTGGATTCCATTTTGACTTAATTGTATTACAAATATTATTATTATTATTTGTGACACCTCCAAGGAGTCCGAAGACTCATCGCGGGAGGACACCTACTGTTCAACTCTCCGTCTCCACTACTACACAGAACCTCTACTATCAATCACTGCCTACAACCACCACCACCACCACAGCTAGTATTTTTGTCTGTAAATTGCGTGTTAACTATTTTAATTAAATGATTACACCCTTCGTTATCATCCATAAAATTAGGCTTTCTCTTTTTCTCAATGCAGTGCTTTATCTTTGAACAATTACTTTCTGTACACGAGTCACGAATCCAATCGAACTTTGAATATTGTTCTCACCTTTGGGGATGGAGATACCAAAGACAGTAACAAAATTACTTGAATCGGTGTGCCTCCCAAACTTTTAAATCTTACGCGGGTGTGCTGAATATTTGTGATAATCAACGTGAAGGAATGGAGGTAGAACCACGTAACTTACACAGCATTCTACACATTTCCCCGCTGCAGCTATGACTTCATCATCTGTGGTAAATTTTGTTCCTTTCAAGTGTTTCTTTAAATTTGGGAATTGGAAATAGTCAGATGGGCGAGGCAGAGATTGAAAGTCCAAGTTGTGTATTGTCTGTTGGGTTTCATAAGAAGATGCGTTATCTTGCAAAAGCAACACGCCGCTGCTCAGGTTCCTGCTAAGTTTCCCTCTGCTTCAGTATCCTTCAGTACCTCCTTCAATTCCTTCAGAGTTGCTGTAACAGTTTCACCTTTTTTGAGGTACTTGGTAAGGATTATACCATCCATATCTCAAAACACAATGGCAAGAACCTTCCCTGCTGACTTTTTAGTTCGAAACTTTGGCAGAGAAGAACCTTTGTGTCTCCACTCCATTGACGGTTGTATCTTCTCTGGGTCATAGTGACGAAGCATGTTTCATCAACAATCAGAATACGAGCCAAAACATTGATACCTGATTTCTCAAAATGACCAACAATCCCTTGAGATAACAATACAATTTTCTCTTTTGGTCGACATTCAAACATTTGTTTGAAACATTTGGGGCCCCACTTCGCTGTGCGATGCTTTGGCTGATATTTGTTCATCAAGGATCATGGCATGCACTGCATCTATGTTTTCAGGTGTGATCGCTGTGTAAGGTTTCATCTGGGTATACATCATGGGAGCATCTGTGTCTCAGGATGCTCAGCTTTCAACTTCGCCACCCATCTAGCAATTGTTGGTTATACTAGGGTCTATTTATATTATATTAGAGTTATATTAGAGGCACAGTCCTCTAAAGTCTCATACAAAGTTTGGTGAAAACTTTGTGTGAGACTCGAAAAACGATTTTCGAGTCTCACTCGAATATCGATTTTTTCAGCAGTTTACTGTATACAAGTGACCTGAAAGGTATATGCCGCTCAAAGGAAAGCAAAACAATAAAATTACCAAACACATCTTCACTCCATATGCCTTATAATTCATTTTTCTGTGAACTGTATTTTCTACGAATTGTGATTTTTCGATCAATTGTTGTTTTTCGAGCAATTGCGTTTCGATAAATTGTGTTTTCGATTAACTTTTTCGGGGAATTGCCTTTCGATGAATTGCTTATTCGATTAACTGTTGTTCGATGAACTGATTTTTTATGAATAGTTTATTCGATGAATTGTTGTTTCGATAAACAGCCTTTCGGTAAATTGTCTTTCGAATAAATTGTTTTCGGTGAACTCTCTGGATTTCCATACCAGATGATAACAATTATCCTCCACCATACCGTTTCTTACTTGTTCTCCATGATAGCGGATATGGTCGAACTGTGTTCTACACGTATGTACTCATTATCATAAAAAAGATCACTTGAAGAAAATATTCCTTAATCAAGAAAATAGGTAATTAAATGCATTATAAAACGAAGCGCTTAATAGTTATATGGTGATGATTTTGATCGAATTGCAACTTTTATGCTTATTGGCCGCTAGAAATCGCAAACTCTCTTCCTGGATTACGCACACACAAGAAGAAGGGAAAAAAAAACTCACAGTCTTTTCCTACTTTTGGTCTGTCCTGGAGATTTTCAACCATGATTTCGTTTGCCATAAAAATGATTTAAGGCAACAGAAGAAAAGAAATAAAGAATCTATTTATATTTTCTTCCAGGACACATATGGAGAATTCTTTATTTAGTAATGTAAATAGTTACATTTATCTTTATATCAGTTTTCATACTCCTGATATTATGAAAGTAACAGCCAGTCTTAGTTCGTTTTAAAAATAAACAACACAACTGCAGAAATATAAAAAAAAAAGTGTTCTTATAGATTCATTGAAGCGTATGTTGTCATATAATTTTATGAAAACTCCTTGGTCCTATTAGTAAACTGTAAATGAAATGCATCTGTCATTTAATCTTGAAAAAAAATTAAAGGTAATAAATATATGAAATAAATTCTTCGTTAAGGACACAAAGGCCTAACAGGAGTACTTTTGAAGAGAACATTATTATTATTATTATTATTATTATTATTATTATTATTATTATTATTCTGTATGCTCGTGTGTTCTATTATGTATTCTGTATAAGATCGATGTGAACCTCCGCCATCACCTACTTATTGAAGGTTCAATCTGTATCATTATTATTATTCAGTTTTATTCTAAGGGAAGTGCCAACAGCGAAAAATTCAGTTTGTAAAACTAACATAAACTCGAAATCAGCAGAATTCAAGATAACCACCATAAACTTAAGAAACAGCAGTGGAAAAGAAAAGGAACTAACAGAAGAATTCGAAAAATACCAAGGCGACATAATCGATATTACCGAAGCAAGGATTATGTTATTCTGGATAGCGATATCTTCATGCTGGTTCGGGGAAAGGGGCAAGAGTACATAAGTAAGAGTTCACGAAAGTACCTAAGTACAGAGTACAGAGCACACGAGTATAATACATGCAGATTTCGAACAGGAAGTGATTTTTAAACAGGATGAAAGTGAATATAATATTGAAAGGAAAAGTAAGAAAGTTTTAAAAAATAATCAAAAATGGGCAGATTTTATAGGTGAATTGTCGACTTATAATTATTATAAATATTATTCCAACAAAAATGAGGATGTTTGTAAACAATAATGAAACTTTGGAGAATCAGTGGCAGACTTTCAAAAACATTGATTCAACCAGACAGGCAGGTAGCGAAGTTGTCCAAAACACAAAAATCAGAACTTCATAGTGTAGGCAAGAAGTGAAAGAAGCAAGCATATTCGAAAGTTTCAAACGAGTAAGTTGGAAGATGATCCAAGACAATAGTGGGAGAGAAAAGTAAGAAAGCAAAGCAGAATATAAAAGGAGCTAAAGAAAGTCTTAGGAAGCATTTGATAAGGATATAGAAGACAATATCAGGAAGGTGGCGAAATGTTTTCACTCCATCCTTCATTTCTAAGCCGAAAAAGCTTAGAAATGAAGGATGGAGTACATTTGACTAAAAATGCTTAAATATGAAGTATAATAATTCAGAACGCATGGTTAGAAGGTCTAATTCAAGATAACGGGAGAGCACGCGGGGTAATCCTCTAAAAAGAGGGAAATAAAAATGAATGTGAAAATTAGAGAAGAATTTTCTTACTGAGTGTTCTTGGTAAGATTTATAAAAGCACAATTGAGAAGCTAAGAAAAGTTATCAAAGAGAAACGTGAAGAAGAACAAGTTGGGTTGAGGCCAAGTTAGTAGATTAGATTTTCACTTCAAGACATAAGATAGTTGAGAAATCAATTGGAATAAAAAAACGATCTGTATTTTTACCTTCTATAGATCTGGGAAATGTTTATTACAAGCTTTCAAGAGAAACTTTGTTCAAACCCTACAGTGATATGATGAAAACTAGATATTATACTGTTATAAGTAAGCAGTTAGAATTAAAGCAGGTACCGAAAGATGGTTTGATGGTCATAAAGAACATTTTTCTTTATCGACCATTGTTATTCATCATCATATGGATCATATAATGCCGGAAAACATATTAAACCTCATCTAAATATTGGAGATGTTAATCTGAGCTCTTTACTTTATACGGATGGTGTTGTACTCTTAAACAAGCAGTAAACCGAAGAACTGCTGTAGCAAATATGGAATGAAAATCAGCAAAAAAACACCAGTACTATGAAAGTAACAGTAACAGTCGACAGTAACATAAACCTACATTCTGAAGGGAGAATTTATAGAACAAGCAAAAGATTTCAGCTTTTTTATGAACGTTTTTAGTGAAGATGCAAAACTAAATATGGAAATCAATAATGGAATTAGCAAAAATAGTACGTTGAATTATTAACTGCATAAATTCATATTGAAGCAATTATGCCAGTTTTAGAGCTGTGTTAAAAGTAAAACAGTTTATCAAAGATTAGAGAACCACAGATATGAGATATGCCACTGACTTCTCAAGACATTAGATTCATTCGGTAGGAATTATCATTGGGCTATTAAGAAAAAAAACAGAATAATATCTCAGTTATAAGATAGCGAGAATGTGGGAAATTTATTCAGGTATATTACTTGAAACATTACATATGGTAACAAGGGGGTGGTTACATTCAAATACTGAGTTCCAGTATTAGCTGTATTTAAGTAATTATTATTATTATTATTTTATATAGAACTACAATGATGCTTTGGCCTTACACATTTCCTCACCAAAACTGCATGTATTAATTTTTATCTTACTTTCTAAAACCTCATAATAAGATTATGAATATTTTTGATTTTTAGTTATAGTAAAAAAGACAGAACTATCTACATCCTTAATGAACAATATTCTACGTTAAATATTATATTGTGTTATATATTGTGTCTTAGAATTCAGTTATTCGATCTTGGCTCTTCTTTAACTGCCTGCCGTGGAATGAATTTCATATACACTTCATTGCCGGGGTTTAATGTTATATCTATGGCGACGTGAATTTCATCCCTTGAAGATTTCGAACGGATTTTAAAGTGACGTAGGATGTTGGCGATTATTATTTTCTCTTCCATCATTGCAAATTTTTGTCCTACAAAAAATTATTAAAAATTATAATGATCTAAATCTTAATACAATAATAAATCCTACATATTCATGAAGCTTAACAAATACAGTTTAAAGATATAGAGAAAAATATTTAAATGAAGTCCAAAATTCGCATCTCAAAAGGGCATTTGAAAATAACAAAATGGAATACGGAATTTATACAATAAATGGTGATTATTATATATTATTATTATTGTCCGCGCGGTTAGCCTAGTGGCTTGGCTTTTCGCAACCATATACCTGGGGAAGGAGTGTCCTGGGTTCGATTCCCGTCGACAACGTGATAGCTTAAGAATCTTCCTCAGTCATAGACACGTTAGCCGGTCTTGGGCGTGGACAGCAGGGTATTTTCCGCCAGTTTATCTGGTTTTTTCATCCCGCAAACCGGCCCCCGAACACACACGGATTGCAATCAGGAATACTGACCCACCCATAGGCCTGATTGGTCAGCTATGCTTGTTCTAACTCCGGATAAAATATAGGAAGACTGAGATGGTGCTGTACCTCCTCTTAAACAGGGACTCATGGCCGCTGTATCATCATACGAAATGATTATTATTATCCCAAGTTCCTCATGAACTCCATGACTTATCGTGCTAAGTCCTTTTGTCATACATACACAGTTCATCATACCTTAAAACACATTCAAATTCTCTGTAGACACCACGCTCTCAGGCAATGTACTCCAATCATTCACAACTCTCCATGAAAAAATTCTACTTGCTCCTCCTTTGCAGTTTCCAGGATCACTTCTTGTTCTCTCCATCTTCATTTTATGAAAAGCCTCTGCAACGTTAATCCTTTAGCAATCCCTTACCAACGTGTACATCTTTATCATGTTACCCCCTCTTCCTTCTCCTATTCATGTGGTAATCTATCAAACGGATTTGCAAAATCTAAATATACCACTCTGTATCCATCTACTTCGTCCAATGTAACTATCACCTTATTGTAATAAGTAAGTAGATTATTGTTGTTGCTATTGTTGTTAACCCAATACTGGTTCCTGGTTCCCACTAGCCTCTTTAGCAATTTAACCACAACATCTGACACACAAATTGGCCTATTATTTGATGCTTGAGTTAAACTATCCTCAGTAAATATCATTACCCTTTCTAGATTAAAGCTTTTAGACTCGATACCTGAGATTTATTTGTGTTTTCATTCGTTAAAGAATAGATTTTCCAAAATTGCAGATTAGACAATTGCATAGAGATGTTAACATGCTAAAGAAAGAATCATAATGGTGGAGATTTTTTTTTTTTAGCTCAAGTAAAATAGTCATCCAAATGACTAATAAAATCAACCTAATTTGTCTGTTCCTGTCACTACACCCCTATTATAGGACAGTTTCTAACACAAGAAACTGTAGTAGAAATTTTCTGTGTACACCATTCACTATAGTGTGCACAGAAAATTCCCCAGAAAAATCGATTGAAAGATTGAAAAATAATAATAAAATAAAAATCACCAAACAACATTAAACAAAAAATAAATGTCCCGAAAAGTATTGATTTTGTTGTCGTTAAAGGAAGAAACCTTACAATTTAGATTAAACTTGATATGTGGTTAGTTATCCGTATTATTCCCAATCTGATTTTTGAAGGTTAAGAGATTGAAATTTCAATGGTGTATAATTCATCATATGTACTCGTAGTATTCAGAGTTCTATATGGAGTGAAGTCGTTAATATTTGTTACATTAATAATGTAACAAATCATAATGCCCTTTAATATACACATATTCTTCTATGTGTTTCTTAAAATTGAAAAAAATTGCTCATAAAGTTATTTTTTGTTACATAAAAACATCCCCCTTTTTCCAGAGTTAAACTACACGCCAGCAGGTGAATTTTACTCGCCCAAGGCATCGGTCTAATTTAGGAAAATGTCATTATAGGTGAATGTTTTAAAAGACCAAATATTATGACGAGAAAACAAAGTACAGCAATACCTTGCATAGTCCGGGTAATCGTTCCACCGATATCCCGGAATGTTTGAAACCGGACTAATCGAGGAACTAAATACAAAAAAATGATAATTGGTTATGGTAAAAATGATAATTGGTAAAAATGATAATTCTCGTGCAGGCGCTTCAACACAGTCACTGTTGTCTAAGTTGTCCTCCCACTCTTCATAAGCTCATTGTTCATCCATGTTAATAAGTGTTTCATTATCCAGTTCATTAGTGTTCGATTTAATACACTCAATTACGTTGAAGGAATCTAACTATTTGCAACCAAGTTGCTGTCCAATTTCCACTATGTTATCAGTGGCTTCAGCAAAATGAGTTTCAAAACCAATGAAATCATTTGCGCAATGTGGTATGATATGTTTTCATACTGCTCTCATGTTGCTTGCCGCTAATTCATGCTTCGCCTATATTTTCGATAACGTTTTTGATGTTGTAGCTTTTCCAAAATTCCCTTAAAGTAGGCGCATATTTCTCCTGCTGTAGCTTTTATGCCTTGCAAAAAGGTGCGGCGAAAATAATAAGCCTTAAATGTCACCATGACACCGTGATCCATTGGTTGGATCACCGACGTCGTATTTGATGGAAGAAAAGTTATTTGTACATTTTCATTTAAATCACAAAGACCAGTCGGATGACCGGGGGCATTATCTAAGATCAATAAAATCTTAAAATCTAATCCCTTTTCTCTGCAATAACGTTCTGTTGTAGGGAAAAAATAGTTGGTGAATCAATCTTAAAATAAAACTCTTGTGACCCATGCTTTCTTATTTGAACGCCACAACACTGGGAGATTATTTTTTGATACATTTTAAAGAGCTCTAAGATTTTTTGCAAGGTACACAAGTATCGATTTTAATTTGAAATCCCCTGCTGCATTTCCTCCGAAAAACAGTGTGAGACGGTCTTTTGAAATTTTATATTCAGGGCATGACTTTTCATTGGCTGCTATAAAAGTGTGTGATGGCAACTTTCTCCAGAATAATCCCGTTTCATCAACATTAAATATTTGTTTATCTTTGTAGCCACCTTTTTGTATGATTTCACTCAATTCCTTCGGATATCTTAAAGCAGCCTCTTTATCTGCACTGGCAGATTCGCCAACAATACGAACATGGATGACGAATCTAATAAATATTTTTGATAAATAAGAAGCCGTAAACCTTGCGATTTGTAGTCATCTTTTTTTTAGATAAGTTTTCGAACTGATCTCTCGTCCATTCCTTTTTCACGGCCCATTTTAGCAAAGGATGCACCTTCTTCATGAAGCTTGATTATATCGAGCTTTTGTTCTAAAGTGAGCCATTTACGTTTCTTGGCGACAGAATCACTTTCACGTTTTCTTTTTGCACTTATTATGTAGTGTTTTTAAATGGCATTAAATGGGACAACAATAATTCAGATAGAATGATAGAATGTATGACACACTAAATTTAAAAAAAAATTAAAAGCTCAGATGAAGTATAAGGACTATAGGAAACAGAAAGCACTAGCAGATTATCATGAAGAAAAAAAAAGACTGTATAAACACAGATAATATACACAATGTGAAACCATAAAGAAATGTCAAAGAAAAATGCCAATTAGAATGAGAATACAATGTACAGCATGTATATAATTGTAAATAGATGAAAAATAGGATGTATGAAATAGTAATTTAAATGTTAATATAAGTGATTAAGATAGAATGATATCAATGCATGACACATTGAAGGGGAAAAAATGCCCAGATGAAGTATAAGGACTTTAGGAAACGCAAGGCACTGAGCAGATTATCATGTAAAAAAAGATTGTATGAACACAGATAATAGACACAATGTGAAAAAGAAACTATAAAGAAATGTCAAAGAGAAAATGTCAATTAAAATGAGCATATTATGTACAAAATGTATATAATTGTAAATAGATGTGTATATATTTATTCCTATTCAGATTGCACATAGATGCTTTGTTGTTAATAAAATATATGTAGCTCAGTAGAAGTGGCGTTTGCACTCAACGGCGCTTGACTGCACGAAGAAAGGATTTGGTGGTTCAAATTTAGTCACCAACTAGAGGAAATTTTTCTGTCTTTTTTTCGGCCGGTTCTCTGGCACGGGCTAGCCGGT
Organism: Typopeltis vanoorti; assembly: GCF_054136105.1. Taxonomy (NCBI): domain Eukaryota; kingdom Metazoa; phylum Arthropoda; class Arachnida; order Uropygi; family Thelyphonidae; genus Typopeltis; species Typopeltis vanoorti. Next base: position 47,740,917 of record NC_143562.1, on the reverse strand, counting down.
TTTTACTCCGGGAAACTCGGGTTTTTCGTCCCGTAAACTCAAGAAAATCGACTGTCGAACCCACACTATTTTCAGACATTACAAATATTGTGTTAGGGTTAGAGACCACGAGATGGCCTGACTAGCTTGCCGCCTTCTTCACTGAGTACCGATGAAACAGTGATAGCCCTGGGCCAGCTATCTCTCTGATTGGCTACCAGTGGAGATTGAACTGCCCATTCAGTCTCCGAAAGTGAGATAGGGTGAACGTCCACGCCTACTCCCTATATGAGAACAACATAGGCGTTAGCTGATTTTTTTTATATAAATAAGTATTTATAATTATTTATTTTATTCATTTATATATAAATGTATAATATATATTTATTTATAATATTTTATAAATAATTTTTATAATTATTTATTTTATTTATAATATTTATTTATATATAAATTTGTAATGTTATTCAGTGAAAAATTGATTGTTGTATTATTAAATTGATTTTTATTATGTTGGCTTGAATAAAAACAGTATTGAGAAAAATATTTATACATTGTAACTCACAATCGAAGTTAGCTGAGAAAGGGAAGGAGCAGAAGGATGTCAACTTTTCGGCGAAACACTTACCATATTTACTCGAAAATAACTCGCACCCACATATAACTCACACAAAGTTTCAACTTTTGGTTGAAATTTCTTGCTACTTGTTTGCGTTTGAGCTGGCACAGGCACTCACACATGCATTATATGGCATATTACAATTCGTGGTAGAATTTTATTTGAAGTTAGTCTTTGTGATCTATCATAATGACATCGAGAATTTCAAATGCAATCCAACAAACACTTATTTCATGTAATTGAAAAATTGGACAAGAGTTATTAGTTAGATACTGTGTTTCCAGTACAACATATGGTTTTGCTTGAGTCTATACAGTGTAGTTTCTGTGAGAGGGGACATGTGATTCATTAGTTAGTGCCTTTTCCCCCCAGCTGTCTCTAATTGCAATTGCACTATTTGTTGAGAAATATATTATACAAACTGCAAAAGCCTCTGTACCTTAATCAGGGATACAATAAAACTACTTGTTTTTCTTGCATCTGCAGTATAATGCTATTGGGAAGGGTGTGTTGTTAACTTCAGGGAGCGAGTTACTATCGCCTCGACGTGAACATGTTTAAATATTTTTTGTGTGCGAGACACATGTAACACTTTTTAATGTTGTTTTTTGTAAAGTAAAATCATGGTTGCCGTCGTGAATGCATTAAAACTAAGAAATACATAGTGAATGTTGTTATGACAGTTTCACATGTTATGGAATTCGGTTGAAGAGAATTAGCATTTCAACTCAACAATTATAGGTTGCCTTTGTCTTTGGGTTGAGTGACCTTTTGTTAATACCACACCAATGATATGCACATCTTCATACCTGCTCTCTGGTGTAAAACAAAATTTAACTTGTACGTATTGTAACAATTAAAAAAAAGGTTGAATAATTTATAAACGTATAAAAAGGATATCACCTGTAAATCGTTGAAGTGCCAGCAAAATTCTCGGAGGTGCCCCCTCTGGCCCACGTGCCATACGTTCGCCATCTATGTACTACAGTATTTAATTAGATTGTAAATGTTTATTTTGTTAATGAAATTATATTGTGAGAAAAGTACAATTATTTTTAATAGATAATAATACATTATATATTACATTTATCGTGCGTAGTGTATATTCATTTAAGGTTAATATTAAACTAATGAATGCATTGATTTCTTTAAAATTTCTTTATTGGAAACGATAACTATAATTTAATTTAAATATATTCATGATGTGTAAAACTTGCATGTTTTCTCGCATATTTCAAGTGCATGAGATTTTACTATTTTCAAGTCCGTAACTATAACACTTTAAGGGCGACTCATTTTTCTCGCTTGATATCTTGCTTTGGGATCAAATAGATGATTATTGGAACTCGAAAGCAGATATTTATGAAATTTCCAACTTTCCCGAATTAAAATTACTTTAATGAATTCGTTACAGCTACCCATGATTAACAGCTTGACAGTGAATGATATGATGTTTTAAAATAAAGAAAGAGGAAAGGAAAGAATTGTGCGAAAATATATTTTCGAATGCATTTAGAATGAGGCTGAAAATCACGCGCCACTCATCTCTGATCACTCACCTGTGGCGAGTAGGAGAGTGGATTTCTGAAGCCTTGCTTATCATTGTATGCAGTTTCATCTATCTAGCCTGACTTAATGATCTCCATCACCAGAGAGAGAGAGAGAGAGAGAGAGAGAGAGATCTATGATATATATATATATATATATATATATTTAAGAAATATTTTAGTATTGACTACTAATCTCCAGCAGTAGCTGTCAAAGCTGAAACAAGTAGCCATATTGCGTACCTCGGTTTATGAGAATAAATAAGATCTGTGCTAGATTTTGAAACATTTAAGTTTCTACTTCTGTCTATAACAAGAATGTATACGTAATATTTTCCGTTATGTCAAACTGAAGATAATGCCAGATTGAAGCTTTTTGTTTCTATATTTCAAATGCTGTTTTAATTTCTTAGCAGCGAAAATTTAATAAAATATCGCATTGGTATGCTATTTCGGCATTCATTTTTATTTTATTTTATTACTTATTAATGATTATAACAAGGAATACATTGGATTTATTTGGCCGTATTAATATAAATAAATGACACGGACTAGTTTTTCGGCATATGCTTGTGGCTTTTTCTGGGTTAGGATTAGAATGAATAAAAATTACAATGAAAAGCTATCATGAACCATAACAATATTAAAATACAGAAACGTGTAGGAACTATTACAATATAATTAAAAAACAGAAACTGTCGAAACTCTATATATTCATCATATTAATGATTATGTAAAGGAACTGTTTAATTTATTGGCTGGCATTCTTGACCGAGTGGTTAGCGTAACCGTTCTACAACCAACAGGTCGCGGGTTCGAATCCCGCCTAAGGCATTGATGTTTACGGTTATCTTTAGGTGGGAGAAGTCATTTCCCGATGTGGACCACTGTTCTTCTTATTGAAGACCTGAATTGACTTGGAAAAGTTCCATTTTGGTCACTATAGCAGAGTTTCTGGAATATGTAAAAAATAATAGAAAAATGAAATAAGAAATAGAAAAATAAACTCTTAGTCCACTCACAGTACTAGTGTACTATAGGCTTACTTTCGTGAGATGGAATCACAGTGAAAGTCCTCACATTCAATGTACCCAATTAGTTTGATTTTGCTATTAAAAAGAGATTAGAAAAATCTTAATATTACCTAAACTGGATGCTAAAAATTCTCTTCGTCCTGATGGCATTTATCCAATTGCTCCGAAGATGAATCATGTCTGTGTCCTTTTGATTATGTACTATTCCTATTGTATCTCTGCTAAAATGCGGATTTAGTCCATATTCAACCCATTCCTCACAAAAAAGCAACTAATATATGCCATCTATTTACCGTCCAGTTTCACTCACTTCAAATCTTTTTACTCTAATGAAGAAAACTACTAACACTCTACTTTTATGCTAACTTGAAGCCTCTCAACTAATAAAATTTACTATTGAGTATATCTCGGATATCCTTCTGATCATACAGAAGGAAATCCGAGATGAGATGAGATCAGAGGATACAGTCACCTCACAATAAGGAAAATGTTTTCATTTACCTATACAATTTCTTGGACCAGCAGAAAATGGCACATACGCATAGGGAAGACGATTTGTTGAATTCTCTGGAAGAAATCGATCAGGATCGAATACATCCGGATTAGGAAATGTTCTAGGATCTCTATGCAGCATATATATATGACAATAACATGTGGTTCCTGCAGGAACGGTGTAACCATCTGTAAAAGTAAGTAGGTATTTGAGAAGATCGTCATCAAATAAGTAAGTTTGTTTTCTAAAATTAAAAAGCAAAAGTAGGTAGTTAAAATGTGAATATCTCGTAATCCTTAAAACTGAATAACAAAAAACAGTGGCTAGAAGACCGGCTAACTTGGCTATGGCTAAGGAAGATCCTTGAGCTCCTCACGTCGTCGACAGGAATCGAACCTAGGACACTTATTCCCTAGACATATGGTTGCGAAGCGCACAGCCGCTAGACTAACCGCGCGGACTTTTAAATTTATTGAATGAAAATGTGAACTCCAAATTCCCACATCACTCTCTCTCTCTCTCTCTCTCTCTCTCTCTCTCTCTCATTTATACAATTCTAACTTCAAAAGTTCGACCCTTAGATTTTTTTTTCTTTTTTAAAATAATCAAATTAACATGAAAATGTATTTATCTTTTACGAGTCGCTCATTTTCTCTTATCGTTAAATTAGACGACTAAATTCATCTAGAGGCCTTGGACATAATTAAAATACAACCTTTATATTTCTTTTTTATAAACGTAACTAGATAAGGAAGCAGAGGCACCCTCTGATGAGTTCTAGAATTTAAAGCGAAATTCTATTTCGTCGTCTGCTGCTCACCGACTGTTAACTGCGTAGTTTATTTCCTACAAATATATCGTTAGATGGCAAGTACTCAGAAAATATATACTTGATTTCTTTGGCAATAAATAATTGACAATGTTATATGTTTTATGCCTTTCGACGAAACGCAGTAATGTAATGTAATGCCAAAAATTCACTACCACATTTTGTTTAAAAAGCTGTATTTAAAATTTTGTGTATATCAAGAATTAGCTAAATGTTATATTTAAAAACAGAACCTGCTCGCATCATCACTTTATGAATTTAATTTTGTTATATAATTTGCATATTTCTTACTAAATCTAAGTTATGAAGTGGTTAGTCTTGAATATAAACTCCAAACTTGCCATAATGCATTAGGACTTTATTCACACAGTTGAAACACAGCCAAAATAAGATATCATTAAAACGACTGATAATACAGAATAATTCGAATTCAACCCAAGAATCTAAGAACAGTCTGTCAGGTATCGCCGTAAAATCTGAACTTTTCCAAGTAATGGTGGTTTTTGTAGATCATATGTGGTAATTCGTTGATTTTTGATTCTTGTAAACAGTTACATAACTTCTCTGAAATAGCTTCTTAATAGTTACCCGTGCCCGTGCACTTGATACATGGGTAACTATTGAGATATTGGTGTGTTTAAGCCACTACCGGCCAACTTTTGTCACATTTATTTATTGTATTTTATTTAGAGTTCAGCTATCCAAATCTTTATGACTGTATTTATTGCGTGATTATCGTTTTGCTTCAATAGTTTATTGTTTGTTTGTGAAATAATGATTGAACTTGGTTAAACCTGATAGCGTAATAATAACAATATCAGTTACTCTGGTGAAAGCATTCCAGATATACTTGAGAACTATCACTTTATTTTTGATTTGAAATGCACTCAAAATAATTTGTAAAACCTGATCAGGAGGACTGAACATAAAACGTTTTCACTTATAGTATGGAGGTGTCAAAAATTTGATGCAAGCAAGGTGTTGGTAGTAGTCTCCTTTTGGATCTTATACCAGGAGTTTCATGTTTCATGTACAAACATTCACAGCAATGGAATTCAAAGCTACGATTTTAAACGTGTTCGTTCTTGAAATAAGAAAGAAACATATGAGCTGAAGTACGATGTCCCTCAGCGAACGAGATACTGATCAGAGGACCGACAAATAAATACATTGAGTAAATGAATGGACTAGAGCGATAATAAGCTGTTGCATGGGGAAGGAGGAGCTATGAAAAGTCCCCCTAGTTATAATGATTTTTCAAAAACAAAATTTCATTTCAAAAGGAATTAACTCGTTGTTTATCCAAATTCCTTCTAGTGAATGTTTAGGAGGCAGTTTGAAATAAGAATAGCACGTGTAGGGGTGGGGGGGCACTACTGGTGTTCAAATAATATATCAGCTTATATCCTTAATACATTATGGCGCAAACAAAACAGCACTGAATAACTACAATGATATACTAGTATGTTATGGAGTAAATGCATTTATTAACAAAGCAATATATGTATACACAAGGTGATATGTACATCCACAACTGTAGGTGTAATCTTGGTCGATGCTCAAACTGGTCACCTTGTCTTTCAAGACAGGTTTCGTAGAGCATGCATGGTCCTTTGTCATCTTGGAAAACAAGGGTTGGGATATCTGCTGGATATACCATGTAATCTTGTCCCTCAGTTCATCAAGGTTTGAAGGCGAGTCATGGTGGAATACCCATTCCTTCAAAATATCCCGAATAAAGGCATCAAACGATATGAGATCAGGAGAACGTGAAGGGTATGGGAATTCTGTCAACCTCGAAATGAGCCTTCCGGGAAAGGTGTTTTGATAAGTATACTCTAAAGTCTAGACCATCGTTTCTCAAACTGTGGTATATGTACCACTAATGGTACATTACGTTAGTTTTGGTGGTAGTACAATTTTTACACAAAATATTTAAATAAATGTTCAGAAAAATGTATTTATTACCTACCATTTACTATATTTCATTGTAATGTAAAAGGTTCATTTACGAATATAAATAAATAATATAAATTTAAAATGTTTTATTCTTTGATTATAAACACTTCATTTGGGATGCATTGATTTTTAATCGGGAATATGGTGGTACATATATTTTTTGATTCTTATTTATGTGGTGCAAAATTTAAAAAGTTTGAGAACCCCTGCTCTAGACCCACGTAATGTGTGACAGGTTGTTCCGTCCTGTTGGAATACCTGTGCACGAAATGGAATTTTTTTTGCATGACGTATCCCAAGAAATCCTGGTGAGCGAAGCCAACACATTCTCGATGTAGCTTTCGCTATTAGAAGTCACGGTTACACCACCCTCTTCAATGAAGTAGGACCCAATTATGTCATTGCCGGAAACAGTACATCATGTGGTGACCTTCTCCCCGTGAAGAGGTTTCTCTTGAACAAATTCGGTTCTCGAGAAACGAATTTGTTCAAGAGAAACCTGATGGAAATGCATTTCGTCCGAGAACCAGACATTATGGAGGAAGGACGGATCTTCATAGACATTGGCCAGCACACGTACACAGTGTTCCATCCGTCTAGTACAATCCGTAGCTATTAAACACCGATCCACCTGAATGATGTACAAAAAGACACCCAGCTCTTTTAGGATTCTCTGTAGTGACCGCTTTGGTATCTCAAGTTTTACCACTGTTCGGTGTTGACTGCGTTTCGGAGACTGTAACACTTGCTCCAGTTAACAGTTCGTGGTCTCCCCAAATGCCCTTTGCATTGCGGCAAAACACTTTCAGTACGTCGGAACCTCTCGAGATGACATTATTGCTTGGTGTACCCTCACGGAAACAACGAGCAGAGTGCTCACAAACAAGTTGGTAAGACCATTTGCTCTACCAACTCCTTTTGAACGAAAATAATGCTCAACAATAAATGTCTTTTCTTCCAACATCATCACCATTGATATAGTTAAATGTAATGGCGTAGACTCTACACGTACTCTTCTCTTAATGTGCATGCAGTCGAACAGCATATCTCACAACGCGTGTACTGAAGTGGGTGTTGCCGTTCAGTACTGTTTTTTGTTTGTTTGTTTGTTGCTCTTTGCGCTACACTGTATTTTAAACCATAACACGAATGCGTTTTCGCTGTTGCAAATCGCACGGATAACTACATGGAAGGAAACAGGTAGGGTAGAAATGACTATTACTTGAGAGTTAAATATATAATAGGTAATTTTTTAACCGGTTTTGCTTTGTTTCTCAGAAAGAACGCATTTTATTCTCCATCCTGATGAAATTAATGATAAAATGCCAAAATATCAACGCTTTACAAATGAATGAATTTTGGTGGACGAGTAATATCGTAAAATTCTTGTAATTGTTTCAAAAATGTTAGATTATTTCTCTTAAATTTTATCTTAAAAATCCTAAATTGACTTCAAATATCTAAGGGACTTAAAACATTTTAAAGTCCTAATCCAATGTTTTCTTATCATTGTAAACCGGTGTGTTTTCTAATCGCTTTTAAAAATATTTTTAGAAAAGGCCTGTGAAGCTAATTGGAAGTGACGCTTGCGTCCTCTGAGCTTGGTCGCTCGAAGTTTGACTTAATTTCAAGTCTAGTCGCCGACTAGACGAACTTTTTCTAAGCCTTTCTTCGACCGGTTCCAGAGTTAGTCGATCTCTGGAACGGGCAAGCGGGTTTTTCCTCCTGGAAACTCGGGTTTTTCATCCCGTAAACTCAAGAAAATCGACCGTGGTACCCACATTATTTCAGACAGTGACATATCTTGTTAGGGTTAGGTACCAAGAGATGACAACATCTGTTTGCCAGCCTCTTCATCGGTGGCTGCTATAAGTAGTGATAGACATGGCCCAGCTATCTCTGATTAGCTACCGGTGGAGATTGAACTGCCCACTCAGTCTCCAAAAGCTAGATAAGGTATAAAGGCCTTGCCTACTCCCTATAAGGAAATAAAAGGCGTTAGCTGATTTATTTTTTATTTTTTTATATTTTTATTTAAAGGTGACCATAATGATCGTAGTTAATAGTAAATGAATTATTCTAAGATTAGGACTTAAATGTGCAAATGAATTTAAAAAAAAAAAAAATGTAAACCTACCGTTATTACTACCGCGATTACTAGCGCCATCTATTGGTAATTATATGAACGATTCTATTCCTTGACATATTTAATGATAGCTATATTTTGTTATTACTTTTAAAGATTAATACTTTTTCCATAGAGCACATACACCACAACTAAAAATTGACAGATTTACATTATTTTTAGTTTTACATTATTTTTAGTTTTACATTAACTATTGTTGGTCACGCATTCCAAGTGAAACGAATGCCAGACATATGTGAAGGATTTATCACAACAGTTTTTAAACACATAATTTAAATTAATTTAAATCGAGATACTCCAAAATAAAAATAACGCATTTTTATGAAGAAATAATTTTTAATAGGCAATGTGTTTTCTAATAAACCATGCATGTTTTAATTTCTAAAACGAATTTATGTTAATGTAAAGCACAGCTTTTTAAACTTTTATTTTTTATCTGCGCTCCTTTTTCATAAGACGAAATTATACTGTAGGGTTGAAATTTGTAGTATATAATAATTTCTATAGTGTTGTAATAATAATTTAATTTAAACACGTTTATTAATGTTTGCTCTGACCCGAAATCTTTTCGCAGTTAAAACCTGCTGATTTAAAGCGTTTGTGGAATTATGGAAACTTGCAATTAAGAAAATCCAATGTCGCCTATATATTATTATTATTATTATTTAGTTCATATTTAAAAGCATGCAATTTAATTAATTAATTAATTAATATATTAGACTATGGTTTGTTGGTAGTAGTAATAATTTCTATGAGAAAGTAATGGAATTTGTTATGTTTTTTAAAACTCTCCATAGTGCATTCTATAACGACAATGCCCTTTGGTTGAAAGAACGTCGGTTCAAATCCCGTCTAGAAGAACAAACGCGATCAGCAAACTTGCTTCACAACATTGATTAGAAGAATACCAAAGCGCCTCTGGTGCAAGGAACTTTTATGTGTGTACTGTTTCGTGTTTGTGAAAGAAGACTGCTTTATAGATTCATATTGCCAGACGGTGTGTTCTTGATCCGTGTAAGACAGCCGCGGGGAATGCAACTTGAGGCGAAAAAAGGGCAAGCGGCAAAAGCTAAAATTTAAAGAGAAACATTCTTTTCATATTATGACCTTTTTCTTGACCACTAGTATTAATAAATTAAAGACTTAATTATGTATGTTAGTCAAGTAAATAATAGTTTAATATCTGACGTTTCACTGACTGATATCTGTCAGCATTTTCAAAGGATACACTGGTAAGCAACAGAAGTATTGAAATAGAAGTATTTGAACCGACGTTCTTTCAACCAAAGGGCATTGTCGTTATAGACGGCACTATGGAGAGTTTTAAAAAACATAACAAATTCAATTACTTTCTCATAGAAATTATTACTACTACCATTAAGTTTCCTAGTTTTTGTTACTTTCTATTGCTTACCAGTATATCCTTTGAAAATGCTGACAGATATTAGTCAGTGAAACGTCGGATATTAAGCTATTATTTACTTGACTAACATACAGAATGAAATCTTTAATTTATTAGAAACATTATTTTTTATGCTTTCTATTTATTATCACATTACTTAAGAAGTATATGAGTCAAAGTTTGCAGTGTTTGCCCTAAATGGAATTAAAAGGCATTTCGATTTAGTTCACTGAAAAAAATTCTCCTCAAATTTATTGAGCAGAATTTACTTCCTGAAGATGCCTCAGATCAACTTTTCTTCATCGTTTTTTTTTTAAAAAAAGCATTTCTTAATATAACTAATGCATATTCATTTTAGATATATGAGACAAAGTACAGGGTTGCATAAAAAGTAGATGCTATTATAACTAAATACAGATTATTATGGCTTTGAAATCCATAGTTTTTATCTAATCAGTTAATTTTAAATTTCATGAGCAAATATGTGGTTAGTTAACTACATTTTATGCCCGCTTATGAGAGACCTGAAGTGGTTTAAAAAGTTTCATGTTTGGTCTGTAAAGTGGGATGTACAGTATATCCAGTCTAAAACAATAAATAAAATATACGAAAATATATAAAAGTAATAAAAACAGAAAACATCCTTTGCTCACCCGCGATACTAATATTTTCTTATAATTTTATATGTAAAAACTTTATATTCGTGAGAATCTGACAACTTACTAAGCTCAGATTCCATCCACTCTTCTAAACTTATGCATACTTACCAAGAACGAGTTCTTCATTTAATAGCCTCCCAATAATTGGAACCGACGGAAAGAGGCGTTGAGACTCCTATAAGTAAGTAAAAATTATTGAAAAGAACGAATGTGTAATATGGAAATATGGAAATATTTCCATATTAAAAATATTTTTAATATGGAAACATGAACAGAGAAAATATAAAAGCTAGTGATTATAAAAGAACCAAAAAGGAATTTTAATACCAAGGAACACTGAAAATATAAACAAAAATAAAAGAACAGTCCCTGAAAGCTAAAAATATCGGAACAGTGAAAGTTAGCAATACTAAGTCTATATGTCGATAGTCCGACAAAAATTAATATATGCATGTTACAGAATTTTTTTAATGAAACCCTTAATAAAAATAAGTAAATAAAAATAAGTGAAACAATTTGATAGAATAAAATGGAAATATGATCGTCAATTAGTAAAGAAGGGAATTAAAAAGCGGATAGATAAATTAGTAAGAAATTGGTATTTAAAAACAACTTGATGAGGTAATAAACATGTGGCATCAACACATACAAATCAAATCACTTTTCAGTATAAGGATCACAAAACGTCTACCGTTATTTATCGGTAAAACACTTTTCATTCGGTCTATAACATGATAAATGATTCCTTCGGAACGATGTTTTTTGTATGTTTTAAATAACCATACCTTAAGGACGCACTCTAAGTACTTCATCTGTTTGATATCATCAGGAGTAACGTCCCGAGTGAGATCATCTGCAAAAATCATGTCTAGTTCTTCGTGAATTTTACTCTGTACATTTTTGTCTAGACCTATATTGTGAAGAGCCCAGATTATTCCTACTGCTGTTGTATCGTGACCCTGTAATGCAAATTTCCAATAACCAAATCGAGTTTCTATATGTTTTAGATAAATCACTGCCATTTAAAATATATACATCTTTAAGGATAATCTGCAATTTACAGTACCGTGGCGCGATGTATATTTAACTGTATACTGTGAACTTATCCGTAAATAAACAAACAAAAAAATTCCAGAAAGAATTTAATAGCATCGGTATTTGGAGGGCATTATATATGCATATATACCTCTACAAGATATTTTGATGCGTATTTAATGCTTAAAGTTAATAAAATTATATTAGAGGGGATTGCAATAAGGAAATGGAATGAGAACTGACTGGACGACAAAATTTTCTTATATTTAAATGTAAACTACTTCAATGTAGATAACTTTCATAATAGGAAATAAAGAAGCAACACAAAATAAACATCGACTGTAGAACTCAACTCAAGTTTTATGGATATTTTTAGATAGATTTTTTTTATTGTAAGCTTCATATTCTAGTACAAAAATTTGACAATCATATGTGTAACCTAAGAGGAACAGCTCGTCCAGATTACGATATGCATAAAGTTACAAAAAGTTATGTAATGCATTATCATTATATACACATATGTGCATCCATATAATATACATATTATATATTATTATAATATAATAACATAATAAAATCATAGGAAACATGCTAAGATGTACAAAGAAAGTTGCATAACATTAAATAGGAACAACATAAAACAAAGTAGTTAAATAGAATTTAAATATTTTACATTTTACACCTGAAACAGGATCTTTTAATTAGCAATATGCAAAAACCAAACATTTATATTATTATTTTGAATAAAGCTTCCTAATTTCTGTGTGAAAATAAATATTCTTTCATTCGAGTTCTGCATTTGTTTGGGTAAGTTTCATTTCTTATTGTTAAAGGTAGCGTGTTGAATAATTTTGGAGCTAAATAAATATTATATTTGTATATTGCTTCTGTATTTGCTTTAGGAACTATATATTTTACGCTCTTATGTCTACTAAGGAAAGCATCTTGTTTGATATCTATGTATTCGTTATCGTTTTTTATGAATAGCAGCACGCTATAGGAGTATAAATATCTAAGGGACAGCATGTTTAGTATGTGTAATAAATATAATAAATATTATGATATTTATTACACATTGCAGTATCCTTGTATTTGTTTCTGGTTAAGATTTGAATTACTTTATTCTGAGTCAAAACTGAAGGTTTCTGCGTAATGCGATAGATTCCTCCCCAACTTAAAATACCGTATTGTAGTATGCTTTGAATCCAGGCAGAATATAATATTTTTAACATATTTAAATTTAAGAATCTATTTAGGTCGTAAAGTTAGTCTAACATAATCCTTACTTTATTTACGACATTAATATGCAGTTTCCAGCTTAAATTACTATCAATTTTTAATCCCAAGTAAGTTATTACATTGACTTTTTCTGTTTCCTCACAGTTGCAATTTGAATTTGGCTTGCAATTCCAGTCATGTAAAATTAATTGTGCAGCAGAGTTCATTTTGCCTGTTGTATTTCGCAAATTAAAATTTACATATTTAGTTTTGGAGACATTCAGACTGATTTTATTTGACTGTAACCAATTTGTTATTTTTAAAAGATCAGCATTCACTATGGTTTGCATTTGTTCGGCTGTGTCCGTAGAAAAATTTAGTACTACATAATCTGCAGAAGTATTTATTTTACTATTTAGTTTAAGATTGTAGAAGTCATTGATGTAAATTAAATTAAATATTAAATAAAATTGGTCCTAATACAGATCCTTGTGGTACACCACAGTCTACTGTTTTGTAGTTGCTATATCTGTTGTTCATTTTTTACAATTTGTGATCTGGCATTTAAGTAATTTTGAACCAGTTTAGGGCAGTACCTCGTATTCCTATGACTTCTAATTTTTTTATTAAAATGTCATGGGATACAGTGTTTTTGATATACACAAAAGCTTTGTGTATATCTAAAAATACTCATAATGCTAGTTATGTTCATCTACTGTGTTTGTGAAGTTCAGTAAAGCATGTTCTGTGATAAACGTTTGCCTGAACCAAATTTGAAAAGAAGTTGTTTTTGTCCAAACAGTCATGAGTCTAATTTTTACTAATTTCTCTAATATTTTCGAAAAGATCTGCAGAAGGGAGATCGGTCTGTAATTTACAACTACAGTCTTTTTAAAATCCGATGGAAACGTGCTTGTCATCAATGATAAGTTAAAAATGTACATTAAGGGTTCCATAATGTAAATTTGGCATTTTCTTTCATATGCTAGTGTTAATACCATCGTATTCTGAAGTTTTGGTTGTTTTTAGGTTAACTATAACACCTTGTATTTCATTTTCACGTCGGGAAAACATATATGGAGTTATCAATTCTCTTGGAAGTGCAATTCTGAGGGGTTGTTTTAGCATTTTTCAGAATGCTTTTACTAACCGTGGCAAAGTGATTATTGAATTCTTCAGCTATCCTGTGTCTCCATTTTCTCTATTGCTATCGATATCTTTAAGTATGGGGAGGGTTTGTTTGTGTATATCTTTGCCGATTAATTTATTCACAAACTTCCGTTCTTTTCTGGAGTTTCCTTGGCATTTTAGGAATTCATTTCTCTAGTATTCGTTATTACTTTCTTTTAATTTATGGTAGATTAGATTTCTATATTACTTGAAATTGTTTCCATAATATTGATTGTGAGGTTATATTTTAAACTTTTTATACACTTTATCTCTAATTTTTATGCAGTGTCTGAATCCTCTGTAATCCAGGGCTTTGTTTCTTTCATTTTGTCTATTATTTTAACTTTGAGGATCGTATTTTATTGTTTAATATCGCAATAAATTTATGATACGAGGTATCAATATTTCTTTTCGTCGTTATCTCTTCCCTCTTGGGAAGAGATAAGCTCAAGTAACGCTTCAATACTCTGGAGTCAATTGTTGTGTAGGAGATGTTTTCGGTTGTACCATCTCTGTGCTGCACTTGCAAATGCACTTTGATACCAATTGGAAAGTGATCCGCAAAAGGTTGGCGCAGAACTGCTGCTTGAAGTTTGTTTCCACTCAAAGTCCTCCAGAATAAATGATCTAGGCACGTTCTTCCACCATTGAATTCTCTCGTGGGGACATATTGTTGGAGTCCATGCATGGCAAATACATCTAGATAATCTTGAGAAGAGTCTCTATTCCTCAGCGTCTATATCCCCAGTTATGAGAACATTGTCACTTTTAATCTCATCTAGACTACACTCGAGTTCTTGTATATAGTTGGACTATGTATCAATGCAACCTAGCCGTTATATATATATATATTATGATGTTCTAAATACAATTGACATTTTTAGCTGTTTTCATTTTTATGTTAGTAAGGTTATTAACAGATATTGAATTTCCAATAAAGATAATTACACCTCCAAATTTTTTATAATTTCTACATTGACAATAATTTTTAAATCCTCTTAAATGGTACATATCAATTTCTTCGTCATTAACGTAGATTTCTGTTAATATCAGAACTTCTAGTTGATAGTTTAAATTCATTAGTAGTAATTCGATGTGTTCTAATTTATCTCGAATACTTCTTATGTTTATATGCAAAATATTCAAAGTACTTAGAATGTCTGAGAATAAAAAGTTTCTTAATTCTACTGAATCACGAGATATTACACATTTATGAGAAGTGACATCACAGTTGTTATTATCATCTGCCATTGTTGTTCGTGAGTCAGTTATTACTCTTGCTGTTTTCTGGGAGTTTACACAAGTCTTCACATCTGAGTCGTCATATTTTAGACATATCGTCTCTTCTCAAGAAGAGTTTGCCCTGTTTGACCCAGAGATATTTGTAATGTACTTCTTCTTTACATTTATTGGCAATAAATGATAGTGTTTTAGGTTTCCAGTCAACTGTTCGTTTAGATATATTTTGATATCCTTAAAACTTTCACGTATATCAATTATGCTTAGTCTATATTTGATATGTTTTTCCATCCAGCTATTTGTCTCTGATCGCTTTACTTTTAAATTTTATAATAATAGTTATTGATCTGTTTTTCTGCCCACTAGGAACACGATGCATAGCCTCAATATCATCTTCATTATAGTTGATCTTGATCTTATGTGCAATTTTCTTTGCTATTTCATGCATATTTTCGCGTGGCTCATGAGCAACATCAACAATTTCAAGGTTCGAGCTAATTGCCTGTTTATTTAGGTCATCCACCGTTTCATGAATTTTTTTAAGCTCCCTACACAGCTCCATATTTGTGTTTTCTAGTTCAAAATTCTTTAAGTTTAAGTTCCTTAACTTCTTGTGTCAGGCCAGGAATGACAGTCAGAAATTCATCTATTTTGTTCGAGGTATATTCTGTCGAACTTCTTAAGTCTTTCATTATCCCCATTAAATCTGTTATACGAGTTGTTATATACATATATAACAACTCGTACTTATATTCTCCATGTTACTAATCTCTGGAAAGCATGAGTCATCACCATGGGAGAAGTTGCTGGCAGGAGTTGGCTAGCACTGGAATGGCGTCCGTCGTGGAACAAAGAGTTGGAACACTGAGCAGGTCTTTGTTTTTGCTGTTCGCCGAATTTACATGAAGAGCATTTCCAGTTTTGTTTCCTATCTTTGGAAAGTTTCTAAATTGGCTTTCGCTGTGACCAGTACAATAAAAATAATAACTACTTTTGCATTTATCTGCACACTTCATAATAGATGTAATGTCAATACATGTTTCTTCACAAACTTTGCAGCGGACTGCCCTTATGTTAGATAGAGTTTAGTGATATGCATTTAAGATATGCTATTCATGAAATATTTTCCTTATATCTATTTCTTGCGATAAATCAGAAGAGACTTTCACTTTTCTCTTTAACTCATAAAATAATATTATTAATTTAAGTAACTCCATGAGGCGTATGTATGGTACGACTGTCGTGTGGTCTTGAGCTTTTCTTGTCTCTTTCGTGGACTGAAGCAACTTCCCATATCGTAGGAGAAATGAGACCCCCCCCCCTCACTCCAGGACTGAGGCCAAGTAAAGTCACACACATGATTGGATTAAACCCAGGTCTTTCCACTCAAATTGTGTGTGTGTCCTCAAACACTACAGCCGTTAAGAGATTTCAGTAAGCAATTATTGATAAACCTCGAGTGTCACGATATATTGCATGTTAACCCTCGCATTAAATGCCTTAGGTATACCATAAGGATATTTTCCTGCATACTTCATACAGGAAGCTATTTGGAGTTATGAACATTGATGTCACAGGAAAAAAAAGATGCCACTCTAGGGGAAGTTATAGAACACATAATAACATTAAGAAAATTGTCAAACTTAGAAAATTATCGAACAATAGAAAATTTTCAACAATAGTAAATCATAACGCACCAGAGAAGATAGAATACCATTTTTAAAACATGAAATCCTCTGCAATTAATTCGATTTTTTGACGTACAGCCTAAACAACTAAAGCTACAAGGTTAATGTATTACACAAAATCTGTTAAATGCATATGTTGGCATGTTTTGTGGAAAGAAAAATCCGAGATTCAACGAGAATCTTGTCATGTTTGAGACCGATTAACTCAACTTCAGCTGTAATCATTAGCATCATCATCATCATCAGGGGTTCTAAAAGTTATTTAAGCTCTCACGATCTTCCAAGTATCCTTGGATTCTTAACCATAATTCTAGGATACTGTAGTTGGCCCTATGCCTATAAGTATTCTTTTGTCTGTAAATTTGTGTGTGTGGGGGGGGGTGTTCTATTGGCCAGTTTGCCTTACTGCGGGGCGAAAAATCCATTTCGGGGAAGAAAAAACACTTCCAGCTCCGGCTAACCCACCTTCAGTTGAAAATTCGTCATAAATATTCCTCTTATCCTACATTCCGGGTATTTCCAACCGAAGGACATCGTTATCGATTTCGGTACGGAGAATCACAGCTAAAGTGATTAGATCATTTCACAATACATTTTTGAAAATCCAGTTATTTAAAAAGGAAGTTTTGAACAAAAAGATTATTTAAAAAAAAATAAATAAAGATTTCAGAAAGGATGTTAATCTTTCTATTTTAACTAGAAAATATTTTAAAACGAAATTGATTTCATTGATTATAGAGATAAATGTGAATCTGAAATAGTGGGAAACATGTGTTTGTCTTCTTGTTTTTAGAAAGTCTTTCGGATTTAATGTATAAATGAAAAGTGTATGAAATATTTAATGAATTCAGTAACGAAAGACGATCCTCTTGCTGTAGAGTCTGAGAAACGATATTTGAGGTGGTTTTAAACAACTCAGTCTTAATCTTGTCAACGCTGTGAGGAACATATATATAGGAGCTTTCCAAGAAAATTAGCACATCTCATACCGAAATGTCAGGGATTTTCTTTCCCCTCTGAATGACAAATAAACCAACTCAAGGAATGAGGATGTTTGAAAGGAATTATTCATAATCAGTTCCTGCTGTTAGAAGAGGAAGTACAGTACTACTTGAAACGTAATCTTAAATTATGTTAATGAAGTAGTACTTATTTCGAAGTGCATCAAAATTTCCTTCTCCATATTAAGATAAGGAAGAAATCTCTAATATCTTAAATCGTTCTGTGATTAAAATTATAGAAGTAGATTTGATATATGGTGCTAGCGGTGAGCAGCTGCACGTTGATGTTAATTATTCAGCTTTTGATCGCTGCGATTAAGTCATCATCATCATCATCATACGTATCAAGGATTTAGGCCTAGTATGGCCTGTTCCGGCCTTAGAAGTCATCGTTGAATCTTTTAAGAGGACGTCCTGGTTTTCGTTTTCTTTTTCCTCATGGCTTGTACTTTAAGGCTTGTTTTGGTAATCTTTCTGTTTTCATTCTTTGAACGTGTTCCATCCATCTATGGTTATATTTATTAATTTTTTTCAATTACTGGTTCTTGGTTTAATTCTTTCATAATATTTTCGTTTCTTTTGTGATCAAATAGGGTATGCTTTGCAGTTTTTCTCATAAACTTCATTTCTGCTGTTGTTAATCTTTGTTTGTCTTTTTGTTTTATTGTCCAGATTTCGCTTCCATACATTAAGACCGGTAGGGCTAATGTATTGTATACTTTTAGCCTGGTTTGTTTTTGAACTAGGTTTGGTTTAAATATAGAGTTAATTACTCCTGTTATTTTTAAATATTTTGCAATTTTTATGTTTATATCTTTTTCATTTTCATAAGTGATCATACATCCTAGGTAGTTAAATGAATTCACCTGTTCTAAGATCTTCTTATCTATTACTATTTTAGTTCTTGCTGGATCTTGTCCTTTAATTGTCGATTAAGTCTAAAAAGATTATTTCAACTGATAACGATATTTAATCGCATAAAGTGGAGAATTATAAATCTAGTCATATGATTAACCTATGTCATAAAGAAGGCAATAATAATGATAATAATAATAATCATTAGGAATCGTTCTCCGTGTTGTCCTTGATGGAGATCACTTGGTCAGCAACGTACAGCATGCTTTTGCTGAGGGAAAATCGATTAACTTTATTTGTATGAAGAGGTCACAGCGTAAAAAATCATGACACTGGATATCATATTCTCTATTTCTATTTCAGCAAAGAATTTGACGGCATAGCTATGATAACATGGTGATTGAAATGCGTCAAGTGATTAATGAGATTAATAAAAAAAAAATTCACTGCTAAGTGAACAATAGTAAGTAGTATTTGTTCGGAGGGAGTCTGTTAAAAGCCAGGAGCTGAATATTCCCTTTTCTGGTTATAGAGCGCCTCTCTCTCTCTCTCTCTCTCTCTCTCTCTCTCTCTCTCTCTCTCCCTCTCTCCCCCCGCTGGTGCTGTGAAGTCGGTAGAGAAAGCAGTTGTTAGTTGTCAGGATTATCTCTAAATGTTTATGCCGATACACACGATATAGCAATTTTGATACCTTTGAGTGGCTAAGGATTAGAAATTTGGGAAAGCTGTTTTGGAGACCCCCAAATAGTACTTTTCAAAATATTAACATCCTATAGTATTATCAACAGTACTACCAGACTTAAGTGCATGAATAACTTGCGATAACGTTTCTGGTTCAATTATGTAGAACCTGAAAAAGAAATGCCGTTATAGGTTCAGTTCTAGGAACCGACATAGTTTTTTTTTCCTTCTAACACTTGATTTTTAACTCTTTAACTAATTCGTAAATTAGACCATATATCCTATGCGATTTAAAACCAAAATATAACATTTAATGTTGGAATACAAGATGGCAATATATATATATGAATGTGAAACCAAGAGAAATTGTTTTAGGTGATTATGCCTTAGCCATCAAGCTTCAGCACTGGAATGATGCATTCGAGTTTAAAGCTTGCGTTGGACTGTTTGGCATTGCGGTGGAGTCAACTAGGGTTACACACAAAAGTAATATATATCTCAAAATCTCGAGTTCCAAGGATGAAAATCTAGATCGAAACCAGTATACTCTTAGCGTTTGAACAGACATACTCTTAGAGTTTGCTTATTTCTGCATACTCTCGATGGCCCAACTGCAGACTTAACAAGAAACGTTATCATGGGTATGCAATATCAGTCTCCTCTTTGTTAGAGTAGGTACTCGTGGAAGGCCATAAGACTGGTCCAGACAAATCCTGAGGATGTCGTGAAATTTGTCCATCCATTGGAAGACATGGGTTTGAATATCGTCTAGGGTGCGATATACGGATTTTCGATCTAGATTTTCATCCTGGGAACTCGAGATTTTGAGAGATATATTACTCTTGTGTGTAGCATTAGTTGCCTCCACCTCAATGCCAAACAGTCCAACGCACGCTTTAAACTCGAATGCATTATTCCAGTGCTGAAGCTTGGTGGCTAAGGCATAATGACCTAAAATAATTTCCCTTGGTTTCGCATTCGGATTGTGACTTGAATGCATACAAATGAACGCAGACGGATTTGAAAAATCTCTAGATAATGCAGTGATTCTACACCGAGAAGCTTTACGAAACAGACACGTATCTCTTTCGACACGACTGCTTCGTGATATACTGCAGTTGCCAATTCTGCATGATTTCAAGGAAATCACGTCGTAAAAATTAAGTAGCTAGCTTACACCTAATTTTAATCTTATTAAAAAATGGAAAGCTGAGTAAAAGACAGGCAAGTGTAGCAGCAAGGACACTTAGTCTGAAGGTCACGTTGAAGGAGAAGAAGAAGAAGAATCGAATTACTCGACTCATCATCACAAACTAGTTGACATTATGGCTACAAGAACGGAAAACGTGATCACAGCCAAAGGAAGCGCTGTGCGCTATTGAGGAATGGGGGGGGGGGGGGTTAGATGAGTGCGGAAGTCAGGGCAGGCGTACGCGGGCGCAATTCAGACGTCTCTGTAACAAGTGCTATTCGAATACTTATATCAATATAAGTATTTACGTACTTGTAATTCAACAAGAAGTAAATATTAAGTTGATCTAATCTGAATGGACAGTTATGAGGAAGAATTAATGTTTTAAAAAAAATGCAATATTTCAGTTGAGCAAAATTTGAGTTTCGAATAATATTTTGATAATACAAAAAGTAATCCTTAAATATTGTACGTTAATTAAAAGAAGTTTCACTTCTAAGAGAATAGAAGTTATGATGCCACTATGCAAATATCTCTTCACGCTAATATTGGTTTATTGTTTTCAACTTTCCCCGCTTAGATTTTAATTGATATCGAAGAAATGGAATTAATCAGAAGAGATTGACTAAGTGAATAGAATATGATGGTATTATCACGGTTACGAAATTCGGTTGATTACATTACTTCTGATTTGTTGAATTAATTAAATTAATTTATGTATT
The DNA here is from genome assembly GCF_054136105.1 of Typopeltis vanoorti. NCBI lineage: Eukaryota > Metazoa > Arthropoda > Arachnida > Uropygi > Thelyphonidae > Typopeltis > Typopeltis vanoorti. The sequence continues at coordinate 47,719,449 of NC_143562.1, read as the reverse complement.
TCGTATCGGGTTTCCCCCTTTCCTCTCCAGTCCCTTAGGACGACTTAAGCCCTCATAATGAGTGATTACATATGTGTGTTATTATTGTATACCCATGTGTGTTCACAGGGCTGATTTGCCTGTTCTGAGGGTCACAAAACCCGAGTTTTCGAGTGAACAAAACCCCTACCTCCGAATGAGATGACTAGTTCACCTGTCGAAATTGACTAGATAAAGGTTCCTCACGTCATGGACGAGAATCGAACCCAGGTCTTTCCGAGCAAAGGGCTTTGTCTATACCGACTGAGTTACGGAGGCTCTAAGTTATTAAAATAAGAGATGGGCAGGAGATTTAGTTGAATGTTAAGTCATCAGTACATATAAGATAGGAGTTTAGTCGCACTTGGCTGAGTCAGTGTCTATTAGAGGACATAATAAAAAGATAATAGAGAGAATTAAAACAACAAATATACAAAATTAATTATTTACTGGTAGATTTAAAAAATATCCAGTATAGCCTTTCTACAGAAGCCACAGAAATAGTGAATTTGTTAACTGCGTAGTTTAGATGCAACAACTTCTAAAAAAAAAAGAAAGAGAGCGTTGGCCTAATTATCATTTAGAAATCTACTACCAGCAATGAAATTTTAATTTTCAATGGGTTCGTCGATCCTTTAACTGCCTAATTCGGATTGATTTTTTGAAATATTTACTTTACTATTTATTTTTTATTCTGCATTACTGAACATAAAACCTGCAGTTGTTAGACAATATTTCATCACAATGGTGCGTTAAGTCGATATTTGATGCAGGGGCGCGCCGACATGTGCAATGTGTGCGACGCGCACAGGCGCCAGGATAGTAAAGGCGCCAAAGAGGAGGAAATACTTTAAAAAAACGTTTTTTAAAGTGAGTTTTTTATTGGAGGGGGGGGATATGGGCGCCAACTAAAGTTTTGCACACAGGTGCCGAACACTACTGGCGCTCCCCTGATTTCATGCAGTGTATAGATGATACGATTCCAATGCGAGATTTAACAAAAGTGATAAGTTTAAATCTAGCAAATGCAAACTAATATAAAATTTTTCCTATTCGTTGTATAAAATTACAGTAACCAAAACTGCATTAAAATAAATAATTATAAAGCTAATTTCATGGTAATTTTCTGTCCTTAGTTTCCAAAAAGCTAGGCTCTAAACGGCCTCGCTAACTTCCGTTGAAGTTAAAAGAATGCGTTAGCGGGTTTTGTTTCCTACATTAATCTCACTAGTGAGCCATCTGTACGTTTTTTTGTTCTCAATTGCTTTCTCTTTATTTACTATCGGCCATAATTCTTCGTTGGAGGCCATGCATATTAGGAAACTCCGCAATGAAGCATACGACAAACTCCAGTTTTTCATTCCACAAACACGCATAGGGAAGAGCCCAGTGTCGTCGCAAGTCACTGAGCTCTTGACTATGGCTCTATATATATATATATATATATATATATATATATATATATATATCACAAGCATGGTCATGCAGGTATTAAAGGTCTCACACAGTTTTGCAAATGTTCATAGACAAGCATTAGCACTGACATGGGCCATAGTTAAGAGCTCAGTGACTTTCTACGTAGCGCTGTCATAAGATGCCATCTTATGACAGCGCTTCGTATGCCATCTTTGACAACTTGTTCGGAAACTTCTACCTTACCGCAACTACCGCAATAAACTGTAAGTGAAGTTACTGTGAAGTGGAAATGTATAGGAAAATAACAGTACAACTGCGATCTAGTAGGTCACATAAAATCACAGATCTGGACCACCGAATGTTGATGTCCGTGACGCAAAAAATCACCTATCCTCTGTTGTAAAACTCGGAACTTAGTTCTGAAATGCCTCTGCAATCAAGGCTAGCACTAGAGCTGTTTGTCGGAAGCTGAAGAACATGGATTTCTTGCCGCGCAGTTGTATGCATCCATGCCTAACATCAGCAAGTGCGATGCCAAGCATCGGATGGAGTGGTGTAGAGCTCGTCACCACTGGACTCTTTGACAGAGGAAACGCATTTTCCGCAATGATGGCTCACGCCTTCCCATCTGGCAGTGCCATCTGAGTTTCGCGGATGCAGGAGAACGCTGTACTCCGAACAGTTTAGTGCCAACTGTCAAGTGTGTTGTATGAATCATGGTCTGGGACTGTTTGTCATGGTTCGGGCTGAGCCTCCTAGATCCAGTGAAGGGGATATCCTGACGTTGCGTCCTATAATGATATGCTAACATGCTAGACAATTCCATGTTTCTGTTTTTATGACAACAGTTTGGTTCCTGTATCAACACAGCACTATTCCCATCCACAAAGCGAGGTGTGTGCAGTAAAGTTTAATGAGGTGATTGTTGAAGAACTGGACTGGCCTGCACACAGCTCTGATCTCAACCCCTTGGAAAACGTGTGGCATGAATTGGAACGTCAATTGCGAGCTAGGAAGAATCGCTTGACATCAGTGATCGACTTCACTAGGGGTCTTCTGGAAGAAAGGAAGGCTTAGTAACCTACGAAAATCTAATGTATAGCCTTGATTGAGGGCTGTTATACAAGCAAAGGGTGCACAAACTCCATATTAATGCCTTTCATATTAGAATCCATAGTAATAAAAGTGTGCAAAGCATTAATATATTCATTGCACAATATATTACAATGAAAGAAAGAAAATGTCCACTAAAAATGCAATTCTGTGGTAAATATTCAGAAATGTATTTACTTTCGACGTATGTCAATGCTAATAATTTGCATAGTTAAGTAATTTAAGTTAAATCAAAACTCTTTTCAACAAACAAATCTCACCTCAAACATGAAGGTGTCCACTTCCTCCTGGATATCGTCCAGAGTCAAAAGATTGTGATTCATATGAAGTTCTACCAACAGATCTAGAAAAGCCATCTTTTTCTTGACGTTTTCTGTTTCTCCGGTGGAGGGAAGTTGATGTGAATTTTTTCCTGCATTTCTTAAAGATTCTTTCTTTTCATTTATTACCTACAACATGAAAAATGCACGTGATTATTCTCATTGATTCGTTTACGCACGCCATCCAATAAAGAAATATTAAGTAAATTGTGATAATTTCAGAACTTATTAAACATCCAAATTAAGTACAAAGTGAATAAGTTCGAAATAGTATTTTCGAATGCATCCTTAATTTTGAACACCTTATTTGAAATTAAGGGTATACAGGGCTAGAATCTTAAGGTACAGACGATCCTTTGATATATTAAAAAAAAACTAAGCCACCATTAAGAAAAGATATGTTCATCTGTTCTCAGTTGACAACTGAAAATATTTCCATGAGGATCTGACTTCCCAACCATCTTGTGTATTTTTGTGTTTACGAAATATGTCGATGAAACGAATCCTCTGATAATTGCGTTGACCAAATTTATCCATGCGTTGCTCTATTATACAACCCGTTTATTCAAACACTAGAAATTCTTAATTTAGCATTTTCCATATCATTCAACTTTAAAATGAAACTTTGACGTTGCATAATAGATGGACAGCATATACAAAATGGTATTTATTTATTTATGTCTGAATCAGAATAGAAAGAAATTATTATTCTTTCTATTCTGGTTTAATCCTTTGGAGTCTAACAAAGGGATACCGAGTATATGTAACTGTAAAGGCCAGTGAAAGAATGCTAAACTAGTAGCTGCTCGTATTGCTACAACCGCACTACACATTCTCCCCGGTACAAAAGAATTTTAAATAGACAAATCGTGACAACAATTTATGATTTTATTCCATATTTGTACAGATAGCGGCATAAACAAGACCGAGGGAGCTGATTAAAAATCTTGCATCTGTCATCTCTTTCACATCCTCTCTTTATTTGCTTTCTGTATTATTATTTCATTAAATGCTACTACGTATGTTTATCTTGAAGTGCTGATATACTGCATTTCGTTGAATACTACTAACGGATTTGATTTTGTGTGCATTACCTCCTTTATAGATAGGTTAAATGGGCTGTTTCTGTAAGCTTAGTTGGCTGATTATCTATTATTTATTTATCAAATTCTGCGATTTCGAACGCCGCGTGAAGAAGATGTTTACAAATAGCTTGCTTTAGATGGACTTGTAGAACTTCTTAAGTTTATGAACCATTTAAACGTTTATTTATAAACTAAATTAATAAAATATCCTTTAGTACCATATATCATTTTAATAAAATTGAAACGTAATGTCAATTTAATGTTATTGACTTTGAAATTTAATTTCATCATATCTTCTTTGATATGATGGAATTCTCTATTAAATTTGTGGCAGACACACTGAGTGATCCGGTGTAACTGTTATTGAGTGCAAGCAACACACAACAAACATATTATACTATTTGAGGCCATTTGTGTTGATGGCACCACCATTGCTATAGACATCCTGAACATCCATAAATAACATAAAACTAAAGAGGCTAAGGAAACTTAGTACACCTCATACTAAATTCCTTAGATTATAATTTCCATCCCGAATGTTTATATGAAACAGTAGTTTCCAAAATTTTCTTACGAAGTTATTAGTACTATAACCAAAGTGATCTATAAAAGGGAAATTGTGTTGATCTACTCAATAACAACATTTGTTTTAGAGCTAGTAACAAAACGGCAATCTTAAAATTGCCAAGTATACTTTAAGGAAAAATTATTCACCTAGTAATGAAACATATTTATTAACCTACCTCCTTGGTAAACTCGCGCATCTTTTGCAGAGCTTCCTTCAACTGCCTTCCAGAAGCAGTGAAATTGAAGTATATGAAGTTGTTCCAAAACCAAGGCATGAATATTCGTTTAAGGATTAATGCTTGAACCCTACATAGAATTCTGATGTTAAATTTTATTCAGTATTAAAAATCACTATAACTAAGTTAGAACTTCTACTTCAATAAAAGAAACAAGAGAAAATTCAAATGAATGAAACTTAATTTATTGATCAATCGATACGGAAAACGTGAGTTCTGCGATTTTAATTTTAACCTGCAACTAAGTATATGATGTATATAACTGTAGCGCATGAAAGATCATTATGTAGCTCTTTATGCCCCAATACTTTTATGAGGAACCAGAAGGCTCAACTATTTTTGAGCAGCAAGCAAGTTTGATGCATTTGTGCCTTTCAAAGTAAAATAGTATTGTCTATTTTCGGCGCAGCAGGGTGCAGAGGTCCTCATTCTCGTTAGCACTACTGTTATTCGATTGGAGCACGAATTTAGATTGCGAGATAAATAACAATAATCAGATCGTCGAACGGAGGTGTGGAAATCACGAAGGTGAACGGATTGGATGTCACTGTTGTTGTAGCGGACGTGAAATTGTATGGGCTTCTTTTTAATGATTATCCCAAGTATAACTGGTCAACCTATAGCACGTGGATGAGGAGAAAGAAGAAACTTATTTATATTTGATTTGGAGGAATGTGAATTGTATTCCTCGAGGAATGTATTAGAAGGGAGATTGTTCTGAAGGGCAGTAATGAGGACAGTTTTTGGCTAGAAGTGAAGTTGGAGTCGAAGTGTGAAGAGGGGTTCAATAACCATGGAACGTATTTTAACAAGTTTAGAAGAGAGCGGGGGAAATTATCGATACTAATTCTCACGAAATATTTCTAGATGCAAATTGCAAAATATGGGCATTCGGAGAGAATTAATGAAAGAATGAATTCCTGATCAACCTAATTGCTTTCTTCTATACTGAGTGAAGCATTTTTATGGAGGTCTAAGAGGCGTTGCCCAAAATGTTCTCACTAACCAAAATCACAAGCCCGACGGAATATGACTAAATGGTCGGCCAGTTTGGTGATTTACATAAAACATAAGGATTCGGAGGTAAACTAACGTCTTGAGCGCCAAGAGAAATCCTAATTTTCTGGATGACAGAATTTGGGATAAGGTTAACAAGGATAACCTTGTTAACCTTATCCCAAATATCAGCAGCATCGAGTAGTCCCAAATGGTCACCATTAATTAACTGGACTCGAGTTTACCGGTATTCAGGATCAGAAGAATTGGTATGTAGAAAAAGAAACTTGATCATTGTTTTGTTCTACCAGGTATAGAGTTAACATCTGCAGTTTACCATGAAGGAGAATTAGTTAAGAAAAGGTCCACAATGTGGAAAGGATGGACACAAATATACAAGTATGATATTCAGGAAGTATACATTTTTGATAGACCTCATACTTCTAAAGAAAATCCTGGTATGCATTGCGCTGTTGAGCAGCAGAATTAGAGAAGGCTAGTTCAGGTGGTGGAAAAAGTCCACAGGGAAGACAACCTCCTTGTTTAGGTATTTAGATTACAGAAAAAAGTTTATCGTTTTTTATCTCAGTATATCTAATAACTCTGAGTGTATCTCCCCAAAATAGAAATATGCATAACTGCTTTAAAATAATGTTCTTGATTGCCGTTTTTAGTATTTGCTGAATATTTGTTTGCAGCAAACAACTGCAAACAAATATTTAGCAAATACTAAAAACGGCAATCAAGAACACAAGACAAAAATTTAAATAGTTTTATTCAGAGTTCTGTATCTTCTAAGTTCACATGAAATCAGGTATTATAGTTAGGCTGCTGTCTGGTCTGATAAACCCCTAAAGTGAGATAAATCTGCAGTGGTTTATCACAGAAAGCAATAATATCGCAGACGGATACGGATATCTAATCAAGAGCATTTCTATTCTATTATATTCCCTCAACGATACGGTTAGTGGGGAGTAGCTATATGCTACCATACTAGGGAGATAATTATGAGGAAGGTGGTTTCCCCTTGCCTTCCTTGCCGTACTATATCCTATGGCTGTAGCCTATGTGTTCGGGCCGGTTTGCCTGCTTGCGAGATGAAAACCCCCAGATAAACTGGTGGAAAAAACCTTGCAGTCCACGGCCAAAACGGGATAAGTTGGTTATGGTTGAGGAAGATCCTTAAGCTCCTCACGTCGTCGACGAGAATCGAACCTAGGACACTCCTTCCCCAGGCATATGGTTCCGAAGCGAAAAGCCACTAGGCTAACCGCGCGGTTAGCCTGGTGGCATTTCATTACGTCCTTAATATTTCTGGCATAACTGGCAATAATTATAAATCTTATTGTTCATTATGTTGTTCTTTTAAATTCTTAACCGACGCTTTTAATCCATGAATATCAATTATCAATGGCTGCGGTCTTTTTCCTTATTTGTCGCATTCTATTCCATGGCATTATTATGTTAAGATTAAATTATCCAGTAACGATGAACCTACCTCTTTAAACTATTCAAATACTCGTGGCTGCCATCCTTCTGTGCGTGTATTTGCAATCCCATCACGGAATCTAAAGAAACGTGTGATATAATTGATATAATATATGATACAAATTTATAACTTTAATTTTCGCTTCGGCAACAATACAAGTTAAAACATCATTTGGCTTGATTAAAACATTCAGTGCCACAGACGCTTTCAAGTGTCAAATCAGTATAACTCTTTTAAGCTTTGTAAGACTCGCATGTTTCTGTGCTGCATAACTCAGTATGGCTTGGGCGATCGAATTCTGTGGATGCGTGGGCACTGTGTCAATGTCATTTTGAATGACCTGGAGACACTGTCTTAAATGAGTGGAAGTGAATGTGTTAATCAGTAACCTATATTCTGTTCAAATGAATTTATATCGAGTATAAATATTTCTGATAATCTTTTTATTACGTGCATTTCATGCACATGCAAAGTCAAAACTTAGATGCTTACTTACCACAAAGAATATCCAGAGTACATAAAAAAGCCAATGGAACAATGTCTACCCACTCATTCTGTCCCGCAGATTTCAAATGATCTATCAACAATAGTGAATATTTGTTGAATGCTGGTATAAAGTTTTCTAGTATCCGAAAATGGAAACTCGGGGTAAGAATTTTTCTTCTCTGTTTCCACTTGGAACCCGAGCTGGAAGTGAATAATTAGGAATAATTAGAAAGTTATAATTGTTCTTCTTCTGAAAACTGAGAGTGAGAGAGAGAGAGAGAGAGAGAGAGAGAGGGGTGGAATGATCCCTCATGTTTAGGAGGGAGAGTGTACGTGAAAGCACGAAGCCAGAGGCACACCGGAATCGAATGAAAAGCCTGATGAAAGAAAACAGCTCATTATGACGGGCAATGGACGTCCGGTGAAGAAGATGGCACTCCAATGACAAAGAGAAGAAAGAACATCATAAGATGGTCACTTGGAAAGAAGGCCGCGATGCCAGACTAGATCAAATGCCTTGGAAATATCATAAGCCAACATTTAAGATTCTCCAAACCTTTCCATGGTTTGTTTCCATACGTGGGTGAGATGTACTGTAGAACGAGAACGATGGAATCCATATTCGTGGTCACTAAGTAATTGGCGAGTCTTCAAACACTTCAAACAGTAAAGCAGTTGGTTGTTAATTAACTTATCCATTATTTTTGGGAATAGGTTGCACAAAAATTACTTTCAGTCTGTTGAATAAATGCCAGATGAGTATGGAAGCTTATAGATCTTGTCCTCCAGACCAGAAACACAATAAGTATCAGATCTAGAGTACATGATATTAAATTAATACAACCAGAGGGATATCTTCAAGACCAAGAGACTTGTTAGGATTAAGGGTATTTAATATTTTTCCGATGTTAATGTCCTGACGAAAGATGAGAGAATGCATACTGTGGAAGTTCGTAGAACAGTAGGAGAAAATTTGCCTTGGTTTTCTAAACTAGAATCGAATGGAAAGACTTATAACAAAGAGGAAGATCTGCTTGCTTTATACTTAATAGGTGGTACAACTGCATTCACTGTCAGATTGAGAGAGAGAAGTGAAACATGGAATTATAGAAGTTGCGTTCCTAGAGCCATTTTGAGGGAGAAGAGGCTCTACTACCATTTGAGCAGGAGACAAGCACAGTTCATTTGGCTCTTACAAAGTCTGATTTGAAAATATTGATGATTTTTAGTTGTACTTACTGTAAACCAAGTGAGAGACTAAAGTATCTGACTTAATACAGTCGATGTAAGCTGAACTTTTATTTACTATTTTCATTTAACCCTTGAACTCCAAAACTCATCCAAACCACGGTTTGGATGAGTTTTTGAGTTCAAGGGTTAAATGAAAATAGGAAATAAAGATACTCATCACAAGTGAAAATAATTTGGATCAGTTATTAAATCATAGCAAGCGTTAGGATCAGAAAAGTAAAATCAATAATCAATCCACGGAAACGAAGCATAGAAATCCTGAAGGTCATCTCAAATGGTACTGTTGTGTTGTCAAAGGATATGAGGATGAGATTGGCTTGAAGAAGGATGATCTGTAAAAAATGTGAAAAATAAAAAATGATCATACTTGCCAAATGGAGAGCTGATATATCAATGTTTTTGGAAGAAGAGCTGGTTTTAGGAAAGTCCAAAATGTTGTAGAATAATGCAGGTTTATCCGGAATTCTAGTAGGTTGGTGAACAATTTGTGTTAAATCATTACTGACAGCAACAGTTCGCTACTCTCACAGGTTGGTTGTTTGGAGAAGTTGGAGAAAGAAAGCCAGTCTGAATTACTGACGTGAAATCTTCATGTCTTTTCTCACTGTTGGATGTATTTAGCTTGTATGGGAAAATTAAACTGTATACTTATGCTAAGAATAGCTTAGTAAATTCAGCTTGTCAACAATAACTTTCATACTTGCTGATTTGTGTTATAATTCAAAGTTCTTAAAAAGAACAGAATGTCTACAATGCTGCCTTGGTAATGTGTGTAGTTACATATTACTATTTTTTGATAGTATGTTTGGGCAGAGTTTAATTATCAGTACACGAAATTAAAACTTACTAAGATAGGATGAAAATAATATACAACATGATGAGCGGATACATTTATTTTATTACAAAAAGTAAGCTAGAAAAACTAAGAGTAAAAACGTATGGAAAAATAACCACGCATATTAAACAACGTCAACAGCTCTTTAATTTCAAATCTGAGCTTAAAATTAAATATTTAGATTTTTTTATGAATCGAAAAAAGCTCTAAACTTAAAAACAAAAGATGAAGACATACTTGGTAAGTAGTCCTAAACCGAGCCATGGCTTTAGTAACTGATATTCCCTTGCTTTATCCAAGAATTTGCTACTTCTTAGAAGTACCTATAAATCGAAAAAATATTATCACACGTAAGTGATTTTATCTTCAATAATGTCAAAGGTTATTTGTTAGTTACCAACATTTGTGTTATTACATAAGGAAAAACGGATATTGTCGGTATATCAAAACATATCCTAAATATTTTTTTATTCGTTTTAATTTATTTTATAATATTATACGCTAATGTGCAACTTAATGAAAATAAAATCATATTGGTGGTCACGTATGCATACTAAGATTGTAATTGTAATTTGACTACAAAAATATTTCTTCGTTATTTATTTAGAGAATTTGAAAAATCCCTTCATCAATTATTATGGGGAAATATCAAGAATAGTGATCGGAGCTTGCTCCACCATTACCATGAGTTGCCTCAGTGTTGTACTACCTAAAGGTATCAGTTGTAACACTATCCAGGTATTTGCTTACGCGTGGACTCGCCGAACTTTATATATTTACTATATTCGGCATGAAACTCTTTGAGTTTCTTATTCGGCTATGAAACAATATGGGATATAATATCCCTTAACTTAAATTCTGTGAATATTTGAGTTCGCTTATGTAGGTGGTCCTATTTACAAAAATAGTGCATTTATTTCCAAAAACTGAAATATTTCGTTAGTTGTGTTTGAAAATGGAAAACTGCAACTATTGCTTATAATGCTCCTACCCTAGAGCTATAATTATTATTTCACTCCTCTAGGAAGTCCAAAGACTCATCGAGGGAGGGAACCTGCTATACAACTCTGTCCCCACTCAATCCACCGACTGGCCGCAAATATACCAACGCCATCTACCGCCAACGACCACCACTAGTATTTCCACAGACAATCACAAACATCCATGACCACGGCGGGATTCGAACCCGCAGCCTTTTGGCTGTAGAGAAGATACGCTAACCACTCGCCCAGCCAGGCTGGCACACAATGCTGAACAATAATGCTTAATAACATATAATCTTTTGGAAGAGATTATATGTTATTAAGCTCTGTTGTTTATGTCAGTAAGCAGCGTAATATATGAAGACAACTCTGAATAAGGTCTAGTAAAATATGATCAAATGTATTTTTCTGAAAAGCATTTTATTTATTTATTTTCTTTATCTAAGAAATCTATTAATGCCTTTAAGAATTAATATGATCTAAACTGTAAAATTCCTTCAAAAATTCTCATGACGTAGGCAGATAGAATGTTTTCCTCCTACAAACTCCAGTTGGTAATCCAAGGAATCAGAAATATCGAATAGAACTCACACACTATTAGATTGTAATATATGGGTTAACGTGTAGGATCACGAGAAAGCGACTGTTGTCTATGGCTCAGCCCTTGGCGAATGTTAAGTGAAGAGACCGACTGCTCCTTGCAAAAATTAATCAATCAGGGTTAAAGAGCCCCTTCTGAGTCCTTTGGAAAATAAAAAGACGTTAGAGGATTTTGTTTTATTTACAGTAAAAGGAATATTTCAAGGAAATTAATTTATGAAAAGGTGTATCATATATCAGTATTACTATTACTAATGGAATATTTTATATACAAGTTCCTGTAAACTAATTTTGTATTATATAGGGATTTTAACACCTCAATTCTGATGGAGAAAAAAATATGTATTGATGTATGTGCAAGAAACGTTTAAATAAATGTCCAAAGATAAACATAGCTGTGTGTCCACGAAATTTAATCTACTCCTATGTATCAAAAATGAAAAATAATGAAAGCGAAATATATATTATTCTCTTCCTTGGTACTCTGCTAAGAGAGGAACATCAACGTTCTTTTCAAAGCATTTTGTATACTTATAATAAACTTTTTACGTCCTATCAATATTTTTTTCTTTCTTCTTCTATGGTTTTACCTTTGTTTTGTATCTCGTTAATTCAAAGCTGCAGTAAGCCATGCTATCTCTTGATGACTATTGAAATGGAAAAGAAGTATAACGAAACTTCGTACATGAGAGTCCCAAATTACGGACATAATAAGTTCATGGAAATGTGTTTGTAAGCTGAAAGTTCGTGAGTTTAATATATCTTTCATAAGATACATTGTTATATTTTGTAGCGTTCCTGAAATAAATTCCTTAAACTAGGAATGATTAACCGAGTTTGATTCGTAGATTTTTTATTGATTGAAAATAAATGTTTCTCCAACAGTCTTAGCTGTCTTTATGACTGATAGCAATTATAGGATGATATCTGGCACAATGATCTCAAACGTTTCCAACAGCCGTTATTACTGAATCAAAAAATACTGGATTCCCTTGTTTAAATCACGCGTAATATGATGTATCGTGCACCATTGCCTTCATCCAATGGTTATATATATATATATATATATATATATATATATATATATATATATATATATATATATATATATATATATATATATATATATATATATATATAACTTTAAGGAGAATAGACAAGATAAGAAATAAAGAAATGAGAAAATAATTATCCATAATTGAAATAACAGAAGACATCACAAAACCTAGAAAGAACTGGAAAAAGCCATGTAGAAAGAATGAATGAGAAGAGATGGCCAAATATTGTCTGGAAATATAAACCAAAACCCAGACGGAGATGGGCAGAAGACTTTTTAAACCCTTGAAAACGTTAAAGGCAAACAATTGCCTGATACGCGAAGCCAAGAAGAAGAAGCCAGCTCAGGCTGATTAAACTATGAATCCGGTATTTTTCAATTTATAGAAATAACACCTGTTGGAAACATTTGAGATCTTTGTGTCAGATGTCTTCCTGAAGATGCCATCAGCCATAAAGACAGCGAAACCTGTCGGAGAGGCATTCAGTTTTAATCGATAAAAGGCCCACGTGTCAAACCCGGTTAAGTTTTCATAGTTGATATAAACCACTCGTAGTTAATTAATTAAAAAGAAATTCCGTTAATAAAAAGATAGAAAAATCACTCCAAAAAAATTAATTCCAAAATAATTTATTCTAACAAATTCATTTTATTAATCACGATGTCAATTTCTGTTTCTTTTATGCAGAGAAATAAAGCACGGTATATGTAATACTAGCAGATATAAAGTTATTCACTTCGTAATAATTAATTAATGCGAAAGTATTACGTATGTATTTTTACAATAAACGTTTATTTCAAACATCAACTCATGAAACAAAAGTATTATACAACATTATTCTGTATACTTTCCGAACTACTGTGTAAGTTTTTCCTTCAACGCAATAGTTGATGAGGTAGTGATGTTACCACACTAGGGAATTATTATACCGAATTGTTATTGTAGAACGTGAACAATAAAAAGTAAAATTTTAAATATTAGGAACTATCTATCTAAATATATTAATTATTTCTTTTCGATTGATTTAATTATTGATTTTGAAAGCAATTAATTTTGGAAAGTGTTTTAGTCCTACTTTAAACCAGAATCAATTCCTTTTTCTTTTTTTTTTCCCAGTTCACAGTTTTGGTTCATTTTACAAATTCACAGTTTAGTCTTCAAATTACAATTTAATTATTTTTACCCATTATCACTTGATTTTTTCTGTATTTTGAATTTTATCAAATTGAAGATAACAGTAAGTTATTTCCTTCACCATTTTATTATTTTTTTTATAATTTTCTAATTAATAATTGACTAATCCTATGGTCATCTACTTCAACGAAACTTTGTTTAATTTTTAACATATTTATAAAGAGATTAGCGATGGTTTCATCTCGAATATATATTTAAATGTATGTATCAGTTTTACCTACCTGTGCATGGTCTGCCCTGAAACATAAAACAACTGGATACATCGGAAACCAAAACAGCACTACTCCCTCCTTCCAAAATAAGTGACACATGGCGCAAAGTTCTTGAAAGATATCTACAAAAAATAAATAAATAAATAAAATAAAATAAATTACGTTATGCTAAAATATCCTATAATTATATAAATACACGTTCCTTATAAAATCTATGTGTAGTTTTAAATTTTCTTAACTTCCAGTTTACGCATAATAAAGTCGATCTGAAAAAAGAGTAAGTGAAAGAATTTACTACAGTTTTACATATATTTATTTCTGGAATTGTTAATCATCATACATGTCCACCGTCATGCTGGACATGTATGATGTCAGGAAAAACATCTAATTAGCCCAAATCTGGTGACCACGGGATCTGTCCACCTCTTCCAATCCATCTGTTAGGAAAAAGGTCATCATTCAGAAACTTTTAAGGCAGTTTCTGATGGCAGAAACTTATTAAACAGATGGCCACTTTGAGCGCAAAGTGGTCATCTTTCTGAAAAATTGTAAATAAAGTCGCATAAGTCCAAAACCTGGTCTTACAAGCAGCATAATTGGAATGGTCCAATTATGCTGCCTATTCCTAACGCAACAGACATTCATCTGTGTGGTAATTTTCTTCTAGCGACTTCTTTTTTGCTAAATTACAATACAATATAGGAATCCTTATTAATACATATTAAACTTCACTAAATTACATTTCTAATACTTTTACAGCAGATTGATTTTATCATTTAGAGAACGGAAGTTATGAAAATTAAAAACTGCACAAGGACTTTATAAAGCGACTTCCAAAGCCCATTCATAATATCCATTCATTAACCGAGTTCACTAAACACAGCATAGTTTAATATCTATATTTGAACTATGCTTCGAATGCACACACACATTGCATAGACTACATAATTTTCGTTTGTTTCTCTTTGTAGATATTTCTTCATTTGGTTATGTAATGAAAGAATAATTGTAATTTGTTTGTTATTCTAACAGAGTGATTCCTATGGTATTCTTAAAGGTCAATAATAACTTGGCAAAGACTGAAGTGTATCATCGATCTTTGCAAACAAAACTTGAATTTCACAATAGGTAGGACTAGTGTGACTGGTATCTATAATAAGTGTAGCGCACTTGTCAAGTAAAATATTAGGTTTCACAATTCTGTCTCACTGGCGAGCTATTTTGTGAGCCACGAATTCCTGGAAATGCGAGTGTGTAAAAAGAGACAGCTGGGACAAACTCCCTACTTGTGTTTTTTAAGTTGATAAAACTGATTTTGATGCAAATCAATGCTTTATTATTATCAATTCATTTAATAAACCTTACTGAAAGATTTTTATATCAATATTCTAACATCACTGTGCACAACTTCCTTTCGCTGATCACTTTATTCCTAATTTCGATTGTGTCGATTTATGATAAAAGCCATAAACAGTTTCAGGTTTTTATTTTCTTTCATCATCATTAATAAATATATTTAGTTTTTTGTTCATGTTCATGTTAGTTGGCAATAATACTCGTATTTGTTTCTAGTAAGATAAAAATACTTTTAGTTGCGTCTACTGTAAGTTGCATTACTAACAGCAGATATGTCGTGATTAAGTCGTAGACTGCAGAGATTAAAAATTTCTTTTAGATTTATTTTCCTTTACCAGGTTGCTTACGTTTCAGTAAGTCGTTCTGTAAGTAATAAATTATTGCTCAGCATCAAAATGATGTAACTTAATATAGTTTCTCTGAATTTTCCAATCCTCGCTAAACCAAAATTGACTATTATTGTGTATTATTTATAAATATAAATAATACAGAATATATAATTCTGTTATTATATATATGATAACAGAATTATATATAATTATATATAAATAAATATAATAACAGAAATAATTCCTGTTCTAGTTCTATGAAATGTAAATTACGTGATTTTCAGAAGGAATTTTTTTGCATTCAAGTGACTCATCGTTTCACCATACCTATCACTTTTGTTCGCTCACTTCCTCCTTTACATAAATGAAATTCTCTCTCTCTCTCTCTCTCTCTCTCTCTCTCACCTCAAATACTATACAACATAGTTTGGCGTAATACAATACATTCCATCTCTTCATTTGACAAATTGTGTAATGCTCAAATGATCCTAACTTCAAGATCTTTAATAACCAATGTTTAAACACCGTGTCCTTGCCATTCTTTGGTGGAATAACTTCTCAACTACAATGCTACCAAAATATAGGCCTGCATTCTTTCTCGCAAGAAGGATCTCTATTCACCTCCGGTTATTATCTTTGATTATTCTCAGATCTCCAGATAAGAATGGATTTCACTCTGATGTGATAAATACCTTCCTTACACAAACACATCTTATCGTTGTCAGCCCTAAAAAACGTGCCTTCTTTTTCCGGTAAAGATGCTACTTCTCATGTCTAAATGGAATGGTATAGAAATCTCATCGAAATCCACCCAACCTTAGAATTTTTCTGACGAGGTGGTACATAAAAAGCCTCCTTGAAAATTTCCTCTTAGCTGATGACGCTCTCGGAATGTTTTTTTACTATCCTATGCATATGTTTTTTGTAGATATTCTCATAATCGCCGTTCTTCTCTGATTGCTTCCATCATTTCTACACTTTCTTCTGAAATAATAAAAATGGCATCAAATACTGGTAAGTTCTTCGTCATTCACAGGTTAACTTTGAATCCAAAAAGCTGTCGTCTCTTCGTTTTCTCTTTGATTTCATATGTCTCTGTCTGCAGCAGCTTTCATATGTGGTTTTTCTTAAAGACTATAGCCTGCAGCTGCTCAAGAAATACATCAGTGAATTCTAGATATATATAGAGCATGCAAAAAATGAAAGTGCTCTACGCAAAAATTATGATATTTACATTATACATATTCTTTCTTTTAGGGTTACACAGTGATCAGCATTCATATTTATAAATTTAGGGACACAAAAACACACGTGTTGAACAGATTATTTTATTAATTACTAAGGAAGGATACAAGTGTATAAGGAACCAAGCTGCATGCTCTAGCTCTGTATACCGGTAAACTAAATCTACGTAGTTAATTAATCCTTTTCCCTAGCCTTTCCTGACCTGTAGTGATAAAATAATAAATAAATAAAATAAAATAAATAAATAAATAAAAAATATAAAATAAATAAATAAATAAAAATATAAAAAAAATAAATAAATAATATAAAATAAATAAATAAATAAAAATAAGAAAAATATATTAAAAAATACATTAAAAATTAAAAAAATTAAAAATATAAATAAATAAATACAACTACAAGAGAAACAGGGCGAACTATCCCAATCAGACAAGATGAACACAAACGACACATTAAATACCTCTATTTTGGAAAAACCGGCCTTTCTGACCACGCACCCCAAACATACCACAGAAATGAATGGAAAAATACCCAAGTCCTTACACCGCACCAAAACCGGGTTTGAGAGAAAATGTAAACAGTCATTTGAAATGCTCAAACACAATCAAAATCTCAACAAAAATGATGGCCTAACCATTTCAAGAATGTGGAGGATCCATCTACATCCTGTATAACAACCTAAACTAGCCATAGAAAAAAGATCCCACTACAAGAAGACAACCTGGTGAAGTGTTTGTAACATTCAACAGCAAATGAAAGAAATCATACATAACAATCAGAACTGTACAAATCCAGAAGAATATTAATACATGAGGACTTTAGCAGTTTATTGTAGTTGTGTTTATTTATTTATCTATATTTTTTATTTATTTTTTTTATTTATTTATTTTATATTTTTTATTTTTTATTTATTTATTTTTTATCACTACAGGTCAGGAAAGGCTAGGGAAAAGGATTAATTAACTACGTAGATTTAGTTTACCGGTATACAGAGCTAGAGCATGTAGCTTGGCTCCTTATACACTTGTATCCTTCCGATGATGACCTCGATACAGGGGTCGAAACGTTAAGTTTTATTTTATTAGTAATTAATAAAATAATCTGTTCCACAGGTGTGTTTTTGTGAATTTATAAATATGAATTACACATAGTGTCTCTTACTATCATTTTTCATTAATGATATACCAAAAATCAAATGTTTTATGCCAGATTGATTGTTAGGACAACATTTAACAGTTGATAGGTAATACTGGATTGCCAGATATTGTTTTTAAAGATTCAGTAGTGTCAATCTCATTATAAATTTTGCGAAATAGTACCTATGAAAGAGAAACTAGAGGGAAACTGCCTTAGGATATAAATAACGTACTTTTTTTTGAGAGCTCAGTAGCATAACTACTATAAGAAAGCCATCTCTAAAAACGAAGAGTGGAAAAAATATATTTAAAAAAATGTTTATACCCTTCTTAACACAAATCGCTTATTGTCAGGGAAAAGAAGTTTGACCTTAACGTATTCGTTTTTTTTTTTTAATATTAATCCTTAAGCAACTATTCAGCAACTATCTAGTAAATTTCAGATTTCCTTTTAATTTATACCTTAATGTGTAAGTTAAAAGGGCGTCAAAACGTCTAATACTTTTTGTGCAGAAATGAACAGATATCCTTGTCTGCAATAGCAAAATTTGCAAGTCATGGTGATCAGGTTTGTCTTGGTATTTAAGACGTAAGAATCAGGAAGTATTGATGTTATGCTTCAGGCAAATAGCAATTACAGTCATATTAACCGCATCTCAACAAATGCACAGGAATGGTGAATGTACGGATGCTGGTAACAGTAAAACGTACGGGAAAGTTAACGGGTGCATCATAAGAAGCACGCACGTTAAACATCAGTCACAGACTGGGAACGAGGTTTCTGACTATACCAGTTGCATTTGTTCGTATTTGTTGTAAATTTTTGAAATGAAGAAGGGCAGCTTTGGGAGGCTGTTTGAATTGACCATTCAAGTTTTGTTATGTGGACGCGAACAACGGTTTAAAAAGGAGCAGTAATATGCTACTACTACTCATTATTATTAGTAGTAGCATATTAGAAATATAAACAAAATTCACAGTCAAAGAGTAACAAGAAACATGAAATAGAATAATGAAATATCTTTGACTGGCAAATGGGAAATGAGTCCAATTCGTGACTTATCCAAATGCCTGGTGTTATATCTGGGTGGCTCACGTTTTCAGATATTATATAAATATACTCGGTATTGCTCCTATGACAGTTGGAACTGTTGTTGTTTTCTTGCTCCAAAGTCGTTGAATTTCAATTTCCAGATCTATATACTTGGTCAGTTTTCCATGAACTTTTTCTTTTATCCTACTCTACTATCCCCCTGGTATTTTCCCATCAATAAACTGCACATGTTATTGTTCGACTACGGTGATGCTGGTATATTATGTTCAAGATATCTATCCGTCTGAATTTTAAAGTCCCATAATATCTTCGCATTTTCATTTTCAATAATGCTTTCAGTTTTCCAAGGGATTTTCCGAGTAGGGAAACCATATTTCCTGCGCAAACTCTAGTGTGCAGCTTTTGCTACCCGATCATGCCTTTGTTTATAGTCTGTAATGACAATCTTGCTGCTGGAACTAATTGGATAGTCCACTGTCTCTTCTTTATCTCTGCACAGTCGACATTTGATATCGTTATGGATCATTTCAAATTTCGCCTTTGTTGTATTCTTTTCTAGTGCTTGTTCTTGAGCGGCAATTATCAGACCTGTCTCTTTCTCAGTGCTGCCATGCTGAAGTCATTGACATGTTAAGCGACTGCCAACTTTCCCTTCAATATCTTTCAGACATTGACCATGGAGTACTTTATTTTTCCTTTTATATTCTATATTCACTACTTTTTTCTTTGTAAGCCTCAATTAACATCTTTTCTGTGCATTCCTTGATGTAACCATTCAATGCTCGCATTTTTTCTTCTACTCTTTGCTTCACTTCAAAAGACCACGTCCTCCACTTTTCCTGGCTAAGTATAATGGATCCACATCAATGCCTGGGTACAAGACATGATTCACTCTCATTAATATGCGTGTGTTACGATCAAGTGCATCTAAATCGGCTTGTGTCCAGTCAATTATCCTTGCTGTGAATCTGATTATAGGCATAGCCCATGTATTGAGAAATCAATACATGGGTTGTTTTAGCTCCAATCAACTTAGACTGTAGAACCTTTCTAATTCTGTTCAGATATTCGAAATGCTTTCTTTGATGTTTGATATCCAACGCTACCTTATTATTATTATTATTATTATTATTATTATTATTATTATTATTATTATTATTATTACGTAGGTGCCCTATCTCGATGAGTCTTTGGACTCCCTGGAGTCCAAAGACTCATCGAGGGAGGGCACCCACTCTATTATTACTCTCCATCTCCACCACTCAATCCACCAACGAACTGCATCTGCCTTCGTCATCTACACCAACGCCATGTACTGCCGACCACCACTACTAGTATTTTCACAGACAATCACAAACCTTCATGCCCACGGCGTGATTCGAACCCACATCCTTTTGACTGGAGAGTTGATACGCTAACCACTCGGCCAACCAGGCCGTCAAATTTGTTGTTGTTGTTGTTATTGTTGCGCGTCTGCATGGAGTCCTATGAATTGTAACAAAACATGCCTATTATCTGTATTTTAGTTGCCATTTAGAATATCAAGATAACTGCTGAGTATTTGCTATGTATCTTTGACAGAATTGATGAATAGAATGGAAAAGAAAGAAAAGATAAGCATGTCGTTTGTCGTTCCATAAATTAGCATGGTAATCAACGTCCGACTTTTGAATACAGCTATTTTGCTGTCTTATGAAAGATGATAGTTTTGAGAGAGAAATCAAAAATAAATTACCGTTTCTGAACTCACTCTTTGCATCTGAGTTTCCTGCCATCATTGGAAGAAAGTCGAACCTGATAAGAAGAACCTGATATTATTTTTTTAATATCAATCCCATCCACGAGAAGTCTCAGAACCTGCAACAGGACATTTTGTGTGTGGACAAGTTATTGGAGAGAAGAAAGGAATCTATTAATGTGTTCCTTGTAAAGCTGAGGTTGAATTCATTGAAGAAAACGATATGGGAAAGACTGTTCCGAAGGACAGAGTTAGATGGAATGAAGGAAGGGAATGAGAATTTAGTCCCCTGCATCTGTAGCTGAACGATGTGTAAGTGTTGACCAGCAGCTGCCTGCCGGGTCCGTACATAATTAGAGAAACACGGAGGAATAGTGGGCCAGTTCAGTGCAGTAGCTCTATGGCTATTCCAGTAGAAGACATAATACAGAAAAAAAAAAAAAAACAGGGGGGGATCTATAGAAAAGCGATAGGAGGAAGTCGGTCATCTACGAAGCTCTCTTTTGGATAGAATCTACATCAGGACATTTAATCAGGAATTAGAGAAAAATCAAAAATAAATTACCGAGAGAGAGAGAGAGAGAGAGAGAAAATCTTGTTTGGTGAGCGGAGTGTTATCAAAAGTGAGGGAGAGTGAGGTTTTGTCTTTCTTCCTAGAAATAAGGTAGGATGGAGTTTCCCTATTAAGATGACCAAGAAGAGGCTTTAAAGAAGATCTATCAACATCTAATTATCCAAATTAAGTTGAATTAAAGAAGACAGCCATATCGAATTCAACAATGACCTAATGATCCGAATATTTCCAAGCGACAAGCAGAACTCATGTGATCAAGATCGCAAGAATGGAATTTGCTTTCTAAAACATCAACCGATCCATTTTATATGAGAAGCAAAATGTCATTTGCAGAGTCTTCGTTTTTGTCCCTAGGCATAAATGCACTGTTGGATGGATAAGGATTTAAATGAAGTTGATTTCGTGTATACATTGAAAAAAAACATTATTGTTTTTAGTGCTATTATTTTCTTTATTTTCTGGTATGATTAACACATTACATTTCTACGTTAAGTATTGGTAATCGCCATTAGACCTTGAAACGATAAATTCCCTAATTGCTAGCTATCTAAAATACGCACACTGTGTGTGTGTGTGTGCGTGTGTGTGTGTGTGTGTGTGTGTGTGTGTGTGTGTGTGTGTGTGTGTGTGTGTGTGTGTGTGTGTGTGTGTGTGTGTGTGTGTGTGTGTGTGCGTGCGTGCGTGCGTGCGCAACAAAAATTATGTGATATCAGAATACAATCATAATTAACAAACACTTAATTATTTGTTCGGCAATGATATAAAATGAGGAAGGTCGACAAATTATTTCATGACTCTCTAAAATAAATGCTGGCTTGAAAATCCAGTCAGCAGAATAATATACGAGTGTACTTCCTTGTTCAGTCCGTAGGGAATGAAGTGTTTTTCTTTGATTTACGTTTAGTTGAGAAGACTAACTAATCTGTAATGTTGACACGAATTTAAATTATCCCACTGAATGAGGCTCACTCTTGAATGTACATGTTCCAAACATAGAAATGAATTATATTCGGTATTAATTATTATGAAGAAAAAATATTTTCCAAACGGGATAATCATTATACCAAGATTCATCTAAATGTTTATACTTTTCAGCTGCCAATACGACTGAATTTCATGGTTTAAACGCAAGCTTGTTACCCCCCTCTCTCTCTCTCTCTCTCTCTCTCTCTTGTGTGATTGTTTTTACATGTTGACAAACTGAAAATGTTTTTTATGGTTTGATTTTCATTAAAGTGGAAGGAGGTGAGGCTAGTTAATTACCCTCATTTTAGTTTTTCAAGGCTTCAACTGTACATGTCGATATTCTAATTGCATTTCATGTGAAACTATAATATATTACGACGGTGGTCTGAAAATGTCTCGGTATAACAATGAACAAACGAATTTATAATTTCAAAATTATTTTTATTTTTCAACATAATCTCCCTTAAGACTAATACGTTTATTCCATCGATGCTCCACCGCCATTACCCGGTCTCCCTGTAGTGGTTCTCAGTAAGATCTGCAAAATACCCCTCTACAGCTGCAATCACCTCTTGATTCGAAGAAAAACGCTGACCAGCGAGGAGTTTTAGTTTTGGGAAGAGATAGTCTATCTATTCCCTTCTGCCATACGGCCGGGGGGTAGTTATATGCTACCATACTAGGGAGATGATTATTAGCAAGGTGGTTTCCCGTTGCCTTCCTTGCCGTAAGTATTTATGACTGTAACCTGTGTGTTCACGGGGCCGGTTTGCCTGCTTGCGGGATGAAAAACCCCAGATAAACTGGCGGAAAAAACCCTACTGTCCACGCCCAAGACCGGCTAACTTGGCTATGGCTGAGGAAGATCCTTAAGCTCCTCACGTCGTGGACGGAAATCGAACCTAGGACACTCCTTCCCCAGGCATATGGTTGCGAAGCAGAAAGCCACTAGGCTAACCGCGCGGACCAAGAGATAGTCAGAGCAAGCCAAATCTGGGAAATAGGGTGGATGTTCCAACAATTCATAGTACAGATCCCTTAATTTTCCCATTGCCAAAACACCTTTGTGGGCAGGTGCATTGTCCTAATGAAAGATGATTTTTTCTTCTGCAAACCGGGTATTTTCTCACGAATATTTTCGTCTAGGCTGGTTAAAAGATCAGAATAATATTCCCCGGTTATTGTTTTACCCTTTTCAATATAATTAATAAACAAACTGCCTTTATCATCCCAAAACATCGATGCCATGACCTTTCCTGCTGATGGATCCGACTTTGTCTTCTTTTGAATTGAATAGTGTTGCCATGCGTCCTGTTTGGATTCTGCTGTATAATGGTGAATCCAAGTCTCATCCATAGTAATAAATCGAAGCACAAAATCAGTTTTATTCTTGTTAAAACGCTCCAAGCACTGTTCGGAGATTTTCATGCGAGTGTGTTTTTGATCTGCTGTGAGCAAGAGCGGCAACCATCTTGCGCAAAGCTTTTTCATTTGCAATTCTTTATGCAAATATATCCTACACGTTCTTTTGAAATGCCTATAGTCTCAGCAATTTCACGGACTTTGACTCGTCTGTCATCCAATATCATATCGTGCACTTGGTCAATGATTTCTGGTGTTGGACGTCCTTAACGTGTATCATCTTCAAGGCTGGTACGGCCACGTTTAAACTCGACAGCCCATTTCTTAATTGTCGACCACGAAGGAGACGAATGCCCATAAACTTTTATGAACTTCGAATGAATTTCTTTTGGCGTTAAACTTTCTTTTACAAAGAATTTTATAACCGCACGATACTCGATTTTATCCATTTCAAGAGATGCAGACAACACTTTTGCTTCAGACAGCTGTACAAAACAAACTACTTGATAGAATGACTTGCAATTTCAAATGGATGCTTATGACAGATGTACCACTATCGGCAAGAAAAAATCTCTTGCCGATAGTGTTGGAATCTATGGTCGAGGCCGAGAACATTTCAGACCACCCTCGTATATGCAATGTTACTTAAAGTTTAATTTTAATCTAAGCCACAAAATTTAGAGGAAGGAAATTCAAATGTGCACAGAAATTTAAAAACTGTGGATATTTAATGTAATGAAATGTTGAATCCTGTTGCTTTTTATGCCTATAGCATGTGCTCCAAAAGATCTCACGAGTCTGAAATCTTAACATGCCCCACAAAAGGCAGCAATTGCTTTCGAAGCCTTTCATACGGTTTTCAGTATTGTTTAAAATTTCATCGAAAAAAACTGTTTTTTACAAGTTTACGAATTTCAGGGTCAATAAAAATTCCGCTAATTTTGCAACATTTGTCTTCGGAACTTGTCATTTAAATGCTAGATGCTACTAGCATTCTTCTTTAAACTCTCAATGATTTTATAAAATTCCCATTTATGTAATACGATAACAGGAAACGTTTTCCTGGTGCACACGTGAAGCATGTTAAATTCTTTCTTGTTTAGAACTAAACTACAAAGAACTGGACACTTTTAATCATATAATGGTAATCTTTATCCCCACAATCCAGGAAAGTTACAACCCACGAAGCAACTAACGTAATGCCTAGGAGCAGCAAGTTTGAAATGCGTCAATAAACAGCAAAATTCTATCTGAACCATAAACACACGATTTTCGTTTTAATTTTGCATAATTTCTTGAATTATGGGCGTCAAAATAGTGCTTGTCTAGGGGAGGCATATAATTAAACAGTCTTCATACTGTCCCACTTGCACAAAAGAGAATTTTTTTTCCCTAATTTGCATATTCTTGGATCTTTTTGGACTGAAAGACAGTACACTTTCATATATATTTGAAAGTCTCATTCTTGTCCTCATGTCCTACCCATTGTTAACTCTTTTTACTTCCTTTCGTAAATGTTCATTTTTTTTTCAGCCAAATATTTGAAATCGTGAAGTATTTCAGTTACAAATAGCTTTCCTTTGCACCGATCCAGTAAGTCTGTATACTGAAGCATTCGCTATCATCATAAAGGTTGCTCTCGTACTAAAAATGAATCGAACTCAGGTCTTTCTGTCCAAAGAACTTCGTCACGTTTAAACTACAGAATAAGCATGGTTAAAATAACTATTGAGTCGTAATCTAGTCATGGCTATATGCATTCTAAGATGCAAGAAGAAAATTAAAACCTCAAAAAGAAAAATTTATGATACGAATAAACTAAAAAAAAATCAAGTATGAAGTGAATGTAAACATTCTTGGAGATAAACAAATGAAACAGGGTAAACACAAAAGAAAAAAAAAATCTTTTGGAAAGATTATCAGGAATTAAGAAAATACCGGACAGCAGAGAAATTCCTTAACAATAAGGCGATCTAAGTTATATACGAGAATAATAAAACGAAATCAAACAATATGGAAAGAATAAACAGCATTATTAAGATTCAGCAACAGAATGACCTCGAAATCTAGTAGATTGAAGGAAAAGTGAATACAGGAAAGATGCCAGAACAATGAAAATGCGATGAAAAATATTGAAATATACACTGCATGCAGATTAATAAACGACATATAATATTGTGGGAAAACTAGACGATGTGTGATAAAAGATAAAACAGTATGATTCTAATGGAGGAACTGCGCAATGGACACAGTTCATGCGTGAATGCTTTACACAAAGTTGATGATACAAGTGAAAGGGGGAAATGCCAATGCTAGATATTTCAAAAATTATTGTACAGTTCTTCTCTTGTCATATACTGCAAAATACCGCTCAAAATAATACAATCAGTTATAAAAAATAAATTAGAAAAATTAGAAGGGAACTTAAGGGAAAACTACTTTGAATTCAGACAAAACTTCCTGTCCATTCTCATTTAAACAATATCCAGGACAAGTAATCCTTGTCCTAAGATATCATAGAAAATAGAACGAGGCATGGAAGGGCGTATATTTCTTGTATTTGAAGAAGGAATTTAACCAAGTACAGTATAGTAGGAAATATTATGTGTAGGAGAAGACCTAGCATAGACCAGACAGAACAGCAAGATTAGAGATGATTTGTACTGTGACTAAACACACTTATGCACTGAAATTATTCAAATGAAGATAGGAGTTAGGCAAGGACAGTCTCTGTTTCCGTTCTTTTAACTTCTACATTAAAGAAGATGTAAATAAAATAAAAGTGGACACAATATCTAATATACTCATGAATAGTTATAGTTTAGCCTAAAATGGATTTGAAGATGTTGTCATAGTAACTGTGATGAGTCAGAAAGAGAAGTGCAAAATGGTTTGGATGTTATGAGGATATTTTAAAATAGTGATATGGCTGTAAATACCACTAAAACGAAAGTTTGATCAGATGTAGAAAATCAGCAGTCATAGTCTTGCTTAAGAGTAAAAAAACACAAACTTTCAAGTGTGTTAAATATCGATTTTATAGCAGAAGATGCTAGAAGTAAAAGAGACGTGAAATAAGAATCTCAATGGCAGAGAAAACTTTCGCAAAGATGAGGCATCTATTATCTTCCAGCATAAATTTGGAAGTACGAAAAAGATTCATGCTCGCTTAAGGTTCAAAGAAAAAGCTGAATAATTGGGAGTAGACCTCCACGCAGCCTTTTAAAATGCGGCGAAAAAGTCGACTTCTTATGTTCAATCGTCACTTCCTGTGGTGAACCCCGTTAGTAGGTAACAAGTTGGATACTGAACGAACGAGGATGGACTGGGAATATGCGACTTGCCCAACCAAAGTTTATTCTATATTAGCTTAACCATCATCCTCTTTTGGTGCGGATTATATTGATGCCTATATTGATACAACAGCAAGTTTCAATATAGGCATTAATATAATACGTATCAATGGAAAAGAACTGAAACGGTAAGAAGCATCACGTTGACATAAATAATGTTGCCAAAGCAAAAAAAAAAAAGGTGGGAAAGCCCTTCCGAATCTTCTGAATAAAACTACAGGATGTTATATTCAGGTAACAATAAGCAACAGTAATCAGTGAAAGAAAGAAATAAGATTATTCAAAACTAAACACGAAAATAATTTCGAATGCTGGCATTTCCTAATAGAATAATGGCAAACATCAAAATGTGAAATTGGGTAATGAGACTTATTTTTACCTAAAATTCTACAGAAAGTTCTACTATGGAAGAGTTGGAAGGATTTTGCGAACATTAGAGAAGGTATCTGACATAAACCGAAAGGAAAAGTTGGTCCTTGTTGGAGATCTTCACTGCAGAGTCAAAAATGAATACCAAACTTATGAAATGTTTCAGTAAATTTGAAGAAAGGAGTAAAGATCAGGTATCGCAAACATTACGTTCCACCATAAAGATATGCCCAAATTATAAGGTGGAAAACACAAGAAATAACAAAAGGCTCACTGACTAGGTTGTTGTTGATAGTAGCATCAACTTCCTGTTTGTTTAGCATATTACAGAGAATTTGAAATCGGAAGTGATCACCATTTAGTTTTAAGCAGGATAAAATTAATATCGTATCGAAAGGTGTAAAGTAAAGTTTTATTTTAGAAAGAAAGCCTTCATGGAACCACTGACAACGACCAGTAGTCCCACTCCAAACTAGCTGAATTCACCCCCACACCATTACTCCTCCACCCCCAAACAACACACGGTGGTAACAAGCGTTCACTGGGACTGCTTCGACACCCACACCTTTTCATCATACTGGAAACAGGTGAACCTTGATTCTACACTCCAGAGTACCGTTTTACATTGGTCAGTTGTCTAGTTCACATGCTCTTTGCACCAGGCCAGACAAGCCGCCTTGTCCGTTGTTGTGTTGTGTTGTTCGGCTTGTGTGCTGCTGCTGCTCTTCCGTAGAAACCCAGTAAATGGAGTTCTTTTCGTACACTATTAGTCCTAGCCATATTGTTATTGGGACTCTGGAACTCATCACCAATGGTCTACGCCGATTGGAGCCGGTTTGTGTGTGCCAGCCGCTTTAATACCCTTCTGTCCCTCTCATTCATTTTCACCAGCCGCCCTGGGTGTTTTCCTCCACTAGTGATGCCAGAACGTCTCCATTTGTTGATCACATTGCCAACCGTTGATCTTGGATGTTCCAATTGAGCGGCAATGGCACACGTATGGCATGCCACAATGTGAGAGCCCACTATAACATCGAAGTCACTGAGTTAACGCTCTGTTGCCATACCACATGTATTCAACTGCTATGATAAAATTCTGCTTCCCACTATCTGTACACCTAGTTTTATGTTATTAACAAACCTGAAATGCTCCATAACTTTAATAATAGGGGCGTCTGGATAATTATTGATAAAGAGTGTATCTCCATTATATCTTCTGTCTTGTTAACCTTGGTACCTTCTCTGTTCCAGACCGCTTTATTTTTACTGGGTATATAAATAAAGAACTCCTGACTAACTTGTCGGTTTCCTGTTCTTCACAGATAAATTTTCAATAATTTCAATTCCTGTAATTTCATTACTCAACCACTTTTCACCCACTGTATTTTTACAAACACGGTGTTGCAATCTAGTGTCCCTGCCTTCAAATGATTCCTTACTGTCTTTCACAACTTCCTTCAGTTCCTTGTGTCAGCATTTATTTTGATAATATATACTACAATATAATATTTTAGTAGTAATAATAATTGCTACTAATAAAAAAGTGAACAGCATAATTAACCTTGAATTAATTGTTCCTTGAATAGTTGTTATACGAAGTCTATTAAAAATATCAAGATTGAAAATGTAAAAATCACCATCACGCTTCGTGCAGCAAAAATTGATAACCCGTGTTTTCACAGTGTGCCTCTGCTTTTGATTTTTACATGACAGGAGTTACCACGAAATAATAATAATAATAATAATAATAATAATAATAATAATAATAATAATAATAATAATAATAATAATAATAATATATCGTTGCTTATTTGGAAATAGGGTCTTGTAGTATCTGTTTGTACTAATGATATTCTTTAGATGAAAAGCTTGGTTTAATTACTCGTCGTGATCAAAGAGAGACATTTATAAAGGTGATTCAAACCAAACGCTCCTCATCCCGTCTCGTAAGGGTTTGGTGGAATTCTGCAATTCTCTTTTTGGAATCTCAGTTTTTCTATTTCTTACGAAACACGCAAAACTGGGAAGAATACTGACGAAATTTACACGCATCCTGCACTCGCTCGTTTTTGCTGTTTCTACCCTCATAGCCCAAGTCTGATGGAACTCGGATCGCATTATGAGAGATTCAGAAAAAAAGGAACTTAAAAAGTTCTTAAAAACTTAAAAACAACAACAATAAAAAAATAAGAAATGTATACGAAAGTGTATAAAACTGAACGACAATTGAATGACTAGCTTTGTCGCTACAACGCTACTCATTCCTAGATGTTCTAGGAACATCTAAGAATGAGTAGCGTTGTCTGTGGAATAAACTGCGTTTATTCCACAGTGTGGTCTGTAGAATAATCAAGTAGTTTGGTCTGTGGAATAAACTGCGACTCTTCCGTGAAACGATGAAAGAAACAACATTATTTAGATACTAAATATAATCACTGTGCACTGGCATTTCAAGTAGGATACCCCAATTCATTTTTCCTGCCGTTTATTTAATATTTACACCAACAGATACTAAATTAAGATTTTAGGAGAGATTTCTCATTTCCCTGGTCCTAAAATCGCTATGTAACAACACGAATTTTAATTCTTTAAACCGTAAAACTCTCTGTTACTGGTTAGCAGTCCAGTGAGAGTATGTGCTCTCCATACCGTCGAAGACAAGGTAGTCGATTAATTGGAATGTTTCCTGCTATCGTTTCCTTTCTTTAGCTCTTTCTAGCCAAGTAACCCTTAGACTCTGGATGATCACATTTCTGGATGATCTTCACTGATCATCCAGAAATGTGACATCCATTGGAAAAAACCAATCTGATATGCAAACTTTACGAAAACAAAATTAGTGAGGAATTTTCTGTTTTCTTCGGGAGGAGAGTCAGAAAATCCAGTGGGAAATATGTATTAAACTTAGAAAAACTATTTGGATGCGAATCCCATTAAAGACACGATAAAATTTCAGCCTTTTTCGATTAAGGATAAGTTGATCGTCATGGTGTAGATAGCATGTATAAATTACTCTTCCGAGCACTTAGTTTATGAAGGAAACGTTTCACAATATGTTAAGTGAGCAATAACAAGTATAGCTGGATAAACTGTCAATGATTTTAAACGACATGTAGTGAAAACGTTTGGGCAGATTGCTGCAGCCATCTCGTGGTCCCTAACCCTAACGCAAAATATTAGTGTCTTAATTAGTATGAATTCTACTGTTGGTTTTCATGAATTCTTCAGAACCTTGAGTTACTGTGAAATTACTTTAAATGAAATTCAGCACACAGTCAAAACGAGTTGATTCTTTACTTAATTACCTTTGAAAATATCTCGTAAATTTTGTTTTCTTAAGGCAGTCAAGTTCTGCTATAAACTGAGGTACATGGCGAAGTCGCTTGTTTTACACTTTTCACTGATCTTATCATTAATTAACATTAATTTAACATTTAACATTTTTTGTCTATTAACAACTGAACATTTCAAAGCACTTTAACAATTAGTTCAGCGTAATCTTGAAAAATGTGCACTCTTATAAATAATTCCCGAAACTTTAATTAATCCCTACTAAAAAAATAATGATATGCACACACACTTGAACACATATATTTAAACTTAGCAAAGTGTGCAGCGAAAAACAAAGAGAAAACTGAAGCATCCGCTTCAATTCAAGGTCACTTACTAGATTTTCATACCGGTAATTACGTATGTCCGACATATGCGCGAGACGCGTAGTGTAGGAAATCACTTCTACCACTTTTATGTACGTCACGTAAGAATAAACGGTTAAGTAAGACAAGCAGAGTACATCGTTTTGAAAACATAGGAATTTTGGTTCACTATTAATAATAATAATAATAAAATAAATAAAAATAATTTGGCCGAGCTGTTAGCGTCCACTTGGCTGGAGGGTCCAGCCAAGTGGCTGCCCGTTCGAATTCTGCCATGGACATAAATGTTTGTGATTGTCTTTAGGTGGGAGATGAATTTAATCTCCAATAAGAGAGGGACTGTCTCGGTGTGGTTTGAAAAATTTCCATGTTTGGCCTCTAAAAAGGATTTACGGAGCAGGTAAAATAAACAAATAAAATTGATAAAAATATATAGAAATTCTTATCCACATAAGGTAGGAAGATGCTATAAGTTTATCAAAAAAATCGTGGTGGGGATCCTCATAAAAAATAATAATAATACGAAAGAACTGCAGACAAAACATAAAATTACTATGTACTGTTTACAGTTTATTTTCATGTTCAAAATTTCATGAGTACACTGCAGTAGATGAAGTAACAAAATGGAACACGAATTCATTGGACACAGGAAGGAGTGAATGTATTCCTCTGTCGCCAATTTGTTGAGAAATCTGTATCACAACCAACGATAATTGAGTTGATAATCGTCATATGGCAACGTTGTTAATAGTATTGACAATTAACATATCATCTGTTTATAAATCATAGAAAAAGATATTACCCCTTCTCTTTTCAACAGTTACTTCAATGCGAGGCTCGCTGGTGTAAAAAGAAGGAAAATGGTAAGATTTAATTTCAAGAATATACTTTCTCTGAAGAGCTGACAGGTACCAACACTAGCAGATAGATATGCTGCTGTTTAATTACCATTGTGTTCTCATCTGGGTACGTTACGTATTTTCGTTTTGCTAATAAGAATTCGATCGATGGAATTTGTTAAATCTATATGAACTTCTACTATGAAAAGTGTAAACTTATAGTGCACATTAATAGCATGGGTGAGCAAAGGACGTCTTGTATTTTGATATTAATTTTATGTTTTTGGATTTTATTGATTTTTACATAGTCCGCAAACTCTGTTCTGGAGATCAAACACAAAAAAAGCCTGAAATAGTTCCTTCAAGCAATTTCAGGCCTCCAATAAGGAGGGAAAGTGGTCTCACAACGAAGATGAAATGCTGTTGCATACCTTCACCGAACAATAAAGTGTGGTACTTCAGTTAGTTCCTTGGGGAAGTAACCTAATCAAACCCTCTGGAGGAAACGTCCAAATGTGGCAGATAGGAGAATGCCTCTCAGATATGAGTAGTAGGAGGGAAATGAAATACTTCCCATGGACCAACACGCAACAGCAGCGCCTGATCTGTAGTGGGCGACTACAAACAGCTTCTGCTCCGAATGTTGAGTAGCTGAAAGAATCATTACTGCTGGTTAGATGGGTGTCAATGGACGGACTGACCGTAGAACAAAATATGATTGAAATCAGGTGCAATATGGAAGTGCAAAGGAAAAGTTAATATGCCCGGCTCGGACGTGTCCAGGATAAACAAGGTCTGCGTACCCAACTGAGGATCGGAGTTAGATCGACAAGTCAGCTACTGAAAGAAGTGCAATAAAATGAAAACCAACAGGGGACAGGCTATTAGTAGGAACACGGAATGTCCGTATCTTATGGTCTCCTGGAAAGCTAGACTTACTTTGCAAGGAGATGAAGCGATACCGTTATAACATCCTTGGATTAGCAGAGATGCGCTGGACCGAGTCGAGGGAGATGAGAGGTTGAAGAATCATCTTGTATGGTAATAGTATGAAGTATGAGATAAAAGTTGGATTTCTTCTCAGTAAAAGAGGAAGAGAAGAATTATTATATTAAAACCAGTAAATGAAAGAATAATAATGACAAGATTTTCAGCAAGACCATTTAACATCACAACAGTTCAGGTGTATTCACCCATTTCAGAAAGTACTGAAAAAGAAATAGAGTTATTCTATAGCAACATGGAAATGAGTATACCAAAAAAGGATATTCTAATTATTGGAGGCGATTTGAATGCGAAGATTGGAAAGGATAATAAAGGATGGGAAGAATAATGGGCAAACATGGATATGGATAAACAATGAAAGAGAAGAAAGAACATTTGAATTTGCTTTGAAGCATGACGCAGTAATCTGCAACACACATTTTCAGCTAAAAGACTGCATGAAATAGATATGGCGGTCACTGGACGGATGAACTGAGAAAATGCTAGACACATCAGTTGAACAGTGTCGAACATTTCAAGGAGCAGATATGGAATCGGATCACACATTAATGATTGAGTGATTGGTAATATCATGTGAAAACTGAAGCGATAAGTGAAGGCACAGTTTCAGAGTCATAAAAGATAGAAAGACATGAAGCGAGGAAATTATAGGTAAAGCGAAGAGAAAAGTGCTTGAGGAAGAACTGAAATCCATTACGTAAAAAATGTTAAGGTCCAAAAGAAGTTAATTCATGAATTGAGAGGGAAACTCACCACCAAGCACAGATGGAGAAATAGATTTACCCACGGATGAGGTTGTAAAAGCAGTAAAACATCTGAAAAACCATAAAAGACCTGGGAATGATGAGATCACTGGAGAGATATTGAAATACGGTGGCGAGATGAACGGCACTGGTTGTGTAATGGCATGGAACGAAGGCAAAACACCAAAAGAATGGATGAGATCAATTCTAATCATTCATAAAACAAGAAGCAAAATGAACTGAAAAAATAAAAGAACAATAGCTCTAACAAATCATGTGGGAAAGGTTCTTATGATGATTGTAACGGAAATAATAAGGAAAAGAAAATCCGCAAGGTGAGCAAGCAGGGTTTAGAAGAGACAGAAATATACTATTATACTGTTAAGATTAATATTTGCTGCACTTGTTTAGTTTATTAACACTTGTTGACTTTCAGAAAGCATTCGACAATATAAATCAGAAAGTGGCATGGGCTGTACTCGAATCTTATGAAGTGGACAAGCACGTGATATGTCTCTTGCAAAACAACAATGACAATGCTGAGGCTGCTGTGAGAAACTGCAGAGAAATAGGAAGATGGTTCTGCACAAAAAGAGGAACGAGATAAGGAGACCCAATATCCTCAACCATCTTTATCATGATTTTGGAAATAAAAGTGGATATGATAAAGGATAATATAAGGGCTATTTTAATTCAAGGTACGAAAATAAACAATTTACGATTCGTAGATGATATACTCATACTGAGGTTAGGTGCTTCATATTCCTCAATATGACACACAATTTAGACTATTAAAAAAAAGAGATAAGATCTCGGATTGCAAAACCAAAAGTAAACCTATAGGCAATGGACAAGATATGGAAAAGTCAATCAGTGAACCTTCCCATAAAGCTGAGACTGATAGAAAAAACGTACATATTCACAAGCTCTCTGTGGTTGTGAGACATGGGTAATGATCAAAGACTCTATGAGACGAATATTCGCTTTCGAAAGAACATGTTATAGAAAGATTCTACGAATTGTCGGAGTGCAAATATAACAAATGAAGAAGTATTGCAAAGACAATCCAGTGCAGAAAATAATTCAAAGGAAAGTAAAGATTTTTCGCCATATTGCAGAATGGATAAGAGTAGAAATATCAAACACTTTCTACACCACTATTTTACCCATTCTCTCCTTGGCCATCCTCTTCCATTGATACTCTTCATTATACCGAGCATTAAGATCTTGATTTTCTACTCTTATCCATTCTGCAGATATGCTGAAAACACTTTAGTTTACTCTGAAGCCACCACTTCAGAGTAAACTAATGGCAAAGAATTATGAAACAAACATCAGACACCGTGCAGGCGAGGATGCTGCTGCTAATAATGGTGGGCTTAGGTGCTAATGATTTTCGTAGTGCCGTGTAAGATTCCCGATTATCTAAATCTTGCCTACCTTCAATAATAAAAGTGCGATAGGTTTACGACATTACCTGAGTGGGATTCACTTATATAACATTTTATAGTTTTATTTTCATTTTTTTTAAATATATTTTACTGTGCATTTTTGTTATGCTTGTGCGATCGTCACTCTAGTAACAGAAATACATCGAAATGGCTGTTCTGTTAAGCACGAATGCAATTTGCTTTGCAGATATATGACTCTTTACAACAACTCAAAAAGGAATTTGAGTAATGTTGAATAGCACGAAGCGCATATCTAATCTAATCCTGTGGCCTTCTCTTTTAAGAGGGTTGCAACTGATGAACAGTCCGCTTCCATGCCTATCTCTTGCTTCTGTAAGACGCTTGCCCGTCCAGTTTTTGATGTTGTCTTTCCATTGCTGTCGGGTCTTCCTCTTCTTCTCCTTTCCTCCACCATCCCCCGCAATACTATTCTGAGGAGCTCTCCAGAAGAACCCCTCATGAAATGTCCTGCAAGCGCTACTTTTCTTCTTTGGATATTAGCCATATAGTTTCTTTTCACGTTGATTTTTTTATAACATCTTCATTGCTCACTCTTTCAGTCCAGCTGATAAGATCCATTTTTATCAATCGCCACATTTCAAATGTATTCAATCCAATCCATACGTCCCCACGCTCCAGATCATTGTCGTGATGATTCTTACTTTTAACTTTTTGTTCGGATTTCTGTTTCCTAATATGTGGTATATTTGGAAAAATACTGCTTTTGCTTTTTTAATTCTGTTCTTAATTTCATAAATAGATCTATTATCATCTGTTACCCAACTCTCAAGGTATTCAAAACTTTTTACATTCTCTATACTTTGTCCATTCAAAGTAATTTCCATCCTATTATTTCCTTTCCTTGAAATTTTCATCGCCTTTGTCTTCTGAACGTTTATTTTCATTTTATATCTCTCATTTCCAACCCTGATCATTCTATTCAAAATTCTTTGCAAACCTTTCTCTGTTTCGCTCATAAGTACAATATCATCTGTGTATATCATATTATTTATCAGATGTCCATTTGTCTTTATTCATTCCTTCAGATATTCCTAGGCCTCTCTCATCATCCATTCACTATAGAAATTAAAAAGGAGTGTACCCTCTCGGAGGACCTTGCAACCCCTAGAGAGCACGTCCCCTCGGTGGCGGATAGGGGAGTCCACCATGTGTGTGTGTGTGTATATGGTGGGGTGGTCCGAATATACTGAATAAGGACTCGTGGACAAACAGGTCCATAAGGGGCAATCATCTTGATTGTAAGGGAAGCGGCACTCCCATGAACCCCTAGGTTCATGGGAGTACCGCTTCCCTTACTTTAGTGCCGCTAAAGTAAGAGGAAGATCCACTTATTTTAATCTTTCTTATAAGGCCTTATCAGCCAACTCTTCTTATTTTATGACTCTTATGCTATTAGAGTACTCGAGGGCCATGGGGTCTTTTCATTTCTGGCCTTACAACTATGCCCTCTCTATAAACCTTACTATAATTCTTCTATAATCTACTCCCCCCCCTTCAATATACCCTATTCCTCCTATGGGTTTAAATTCGGAAGAAGGCTAGTTCAGAAATCTTAAGGTAGCAGCCCTATCACTGAACTATTCCAGGGTCAGGCTAGTCCCCTGACATGGAGAACATAATTCTACTTGTAAGCTGACAGAAAAAGATAATCGGATTGAATCTATGGGAAACGACCCTGGAATGGAAAAGGTAAAACAAAAATGGAAACGACAAAATATAATACACATAGCAAACTGGAATGTAAGAGGAATAGCATATAAAGAAATAGCATTAGACCAATTATTAAAGGAAGGAAATTTTAAAATAGCAATAATCACTGAAACAAAAAAAAAAGAAATTAAAAGGAACTATGAGAACCGAAAATTTTAATGTGATATACAGTGGGGTCATGATTTGGATTGTTAACTCCCTTTCAAAACAGTTAAAACATTATAAATTTTGGAATGAAAGAATAATAGAAGCTAGAATAAAAATAGATAGAGGCTATTTAATAATAATTGTTTATATGCCCCAGAAGAAGGAAGAGAACATGATAATATTGATTTGTATAATCAGCTACAAAACATATATAAAAATAAATAAATAAAAATGATTACATAACTTTAGCAGGAGACTTAAATGCAAGAATTGGAAACACGAAAATTAATAATAATATAGGAATACATGGAGAACATACTCTAAACAGGAGTGGTAAAAAATTGATTCACTTTGTAGTTTATAATAACCTAAAAATAATGAATTCCTTCTATAAACATAAAGACGTACAAAAAATAGAGCCATAGCAAAAAGAGAAGTCAGAAAAAGACATAGAGAATCGTGGAACAAATTTGTTTCTTCTAATTTAGAACATGCTTTATATAAAATAAGACCCAATGTATATAAGATTTTGAAGCACTTAAATGCAGATACCAAAGATAACATAAAATTAAACACCGAATTGAAATTAGAAGAATTTCTAAATTACTACACAGAATTATGGACAGACCAATATTTTAAAAAAGACAACTGGCAAATAATTAACGAAAATCAAAAGGAAATAACTAGAGATGAATCAGAAATCAGAAATTAATAATAGAGAAAAGAAGAGAATATAATTTCGAAACACATATTGCATTTATTGACTTTGAAAAAGCATTTGACAAAGTTAAAAGAAACATATTATTTAACATATTAAAAGAAAGACAAATACCAAATAATATTCTAAAAGCTATCACAAGTATATATGAAAATAATCAAATACAAATAAGATTAAATCACGAGCTATCATATACGAGAGAGATAAACTAAGGGGTCCGACAGGGATGTCTCCTCTCAGCAACTCCTTTTAATATCTACTTAAATGAAATAATAATAAAATGGAATAAAAATTTACATCAAGGAATTAAACTTTCTCCTACAGTAAACTTAAACACTCTCCTCTTTGCCAGCGACCAAATAATCATTACAAATTCTGAAGATAACTTACATAAAGCTATTTCAGATCTAAATGAGATATCCAAAGATTATGGTATGATGATATCAACAGAAAAATCAAAAACTATGGCCTTTAAAGGACAAGATCCAGCAAGAACTAAAATAGTAATAGATAACAAGAGCTTAGAACAGGTGAATTCATTTAACTATGTAGGATGTATGTTCACATATGAAAATGAAAAAGATATAAACCTAAAAATTGCAAAATATTTAAAAATAACTGGTGTAATTAAGTCTATATTTAAACCAAACCTAGTTCAAAAACAAACCAGACTAAAAGTATACAATACATTAGCCCTACCAGTCTTAATGTATGGAAACGAAATCTGGACAATAAAACAAAAAGACGAACAAAGATTAACAACAGCAGAAATGAAGTTTATGAGAAAAACTGCAAAGTATACCCTATTTGATCACAAAAGAAATGAAGTTATGAAGAATTAAACCAAGAACCAGTAATAGAAAAAATTAAAACATATAAACATAAATGGATGGAACACGTTCAAAGAAGGAAAATAGGAAGATTACCAAAACAAGCCTTAAAGTACAAGCCATTAGGAAAAAGAAAACCAGGAAGTCCTCTTGAGAGATTCAACGATTACTTCTAAGGCCTGAACAGGCCATGCTAGGCCTAAATCTTTGATACGCATGATGATGATGATGATGATGATGATGATGGTGATGTAAATTATGTCCATTTATCTTTATTCGTTCCTTCAGATATTCCAAGGCAAGATTAAGGCAGTAAAGGGAGGAAGTAAGATTGTAGGCGAATTTTCGAGAAACATAATACAGGATTGAATGATATAATCACGTAATCACAAGAAAGATATTTATTTAACCAAATATTTCGGTCTGGAAATAGCAGACCATCGTCGGTGGTATTACAAGATTACTCATTAATTTTTTTTTTTTTTTTTTTTTTTTTTTTTTTTAATAGCAAATTCAATCATGTTTCTACTTCAAAATATTTCGTTTCATACTTAGTGATATAACATCACGCGGCATGTTCTAATTTCAACGATCTATTGTTAGTATTCTAGCTTGTATATTTTTTAAACTGTTCTTGTAATACCACCGACGATGGTCTGCTATTTCCAGACCGAAATATTTGGTTAAATAAATATCTTTCTTGTGATTACGTGATTATATCATTCAGTCTTATGTCGCAAGTATCCTTAAAACAACAAATAATACAGGATTCTCCAAACTACTAGCAAGACTCATATGGGGACGCTAGGGGTCCCAAGAACTTAATCAAAGGTACAGGGACTCTGGTGTATAAAAGGGTTGGTTCAAAGATGAGAACGGCTTCCTTTTCTTCATCCTGAGTGATCCATTCACGAGAGATCGAGGACCGAGGTGTCATAAATTCCGGTGGGGAAGACGGAGAAGCCCACCACTGATAGTTGTT
This sequence comes from Typopeltis vanoorti, assembly GCF_054136105.1. Lineage (NCBI taxonomy): Eukaryota > Metazoa > Arthropoda > Arachnida > Uropygi > Thelyphonidae > Typopeltis > Typopeltis vanoorti. The sequence goes on along the minus strand of NC_143562.1, from coordinate 47,680,006 downwards.
CCAGTCACAGCTGAAGATATCCGGTGGCGATAAGTTAAGGAGAAATCTTGCCGTATTGGTCCTGACGTCGAGTAAGCACACGACTTCTTGACCTACTCAGAAATCCTTCGCCAGGCAGTTCAAGACGCCGGAAAAGCCTACCCTATATCCCGCCAGCTGCCACGACTATTCGCGGTGCCCTATAACGCTTCAAAGAGAATTCCAAAACACGGAACGGAGGAGAACCCCCCCCCCCCTCGAGCTCCAGAGTAAGGAAAAAAAGATGGAAGATACATGCAAGATAGGAAGAGACCCATGTGAGTCTATTTATTCATAATTTGTTTGTGATTTAAGAAAGAATTCCCTATCGAACTCCTAAAGTGTCTAGTTAAGGAGACAGTATTTAGAGGGTTTCTCATTTCTCATAAAAGTGTGAAATAGCTAATGAGCGAACCATGAGTGCAGTTAATTTCCCTGGGAGAAAATATTGAGCTATTGAAATTTCTTTGATTGATTATATGTGTACTTATGATTGAATTTTATGACAAAGTATGTTCGTTGATCTTGGAATGTTTGAAACTCAATGAGGTGGATTGTATAAATATTATTGCCTAGATTATGATTAAGTACTTAAAAGGAATGAGATTCTGAGAGGTATATTTGTATGCATGTATGTTGTATTTTGATAGATACTAAATTGGTAATGTCAAGCACACCTAACGAATTCATGTTATGTGTATAACTTCCTGATAGTTGTAATATAAAGTATGCTGTTTGAAAGTGTAACTAAGTAACTGCGAAAGAATATATTAGAAACCAAGTTGAGTGATTGAGAAAGACTAAGAATTACCTTTCATAAAATGAATCTTGTGATTTCATGTGATATGTATAATTATTTGATCAGAAATTAAACTTATTATTGTTGATAAAAAAAATAGTTGTCCGATTCAATCTTTTTTGCAATACACTGATCCAAAAAACACTATTTCGGACCTGATAGTGGAACCCCAATGATTAATAGTGATTTATGAGTAAATTTTGCCATAACTGCAAACCTTAGATAAAATAGGAATATTGTGTGATAAGATATAACAAAGATATAAAACCAATAAAGATAAACAATATCGAGATATTAACAGTATATGTAAATAAAAATAGAAATGATAAGACAGGTCCATCGTATTATTGGACCACTATTGTTCAATGTATACATTAATGACATCAGGCAGGAACTAACATCTGATGTGCAATTGTTTGCCGATGATACGAAGATAGGCATGGCAGTCAGGGATGCTAGTGATATTCAGCAATTACAGAATTATTTGAATAGACTGGAAATTTGAGCAAACGAAAATGGCTATCAGTTTAATGTTAATAAATGTAAAGTTATGCACTTTGGCGTGATTAGAGTTCCAGTGGCATATTATATTAGTGGGGTTATGCTACGAGAAATTCAAGAGGCAATGGATCTTGGCGTATTGGTGGATAGGAATTTAAAGTTCAAAGGTCACATAGCAAAAGTTGCAAATACAACTCAGAGAATAATTGCGATGTGGAAGCGAACCTTGACTTTTAAGGATAAGGAAGTCATTTTGTCTCTTTATAAGGCTTTGATAAGACCACACCTGGATTACTGTGCGCAGATTTGGTCTCCTGGGTTCAAAGAGGATAAAGAAGCTGTGGAAAGGGTGACATCCGTGAAAGTTAAGTTCACAGTCAAGAAAGGGGTAATAGCTATGTTTTCTCCCAGATAGCAGTGAGTGAGTGGAATAATTTGCACTTAGGGGATAGTGAGTGCATTTAGTGTGAATGAATGTAAGAGAAGGTATGATAGTGGTTTGGGTGATTTATAGCCTCGCTTGATGAGTCCTTGCCTCCCTGGAGGTCTCAGATAAATATAAATTATAATGGATATCTGCAAAATTATAATGGAAATCTGCAAAATACCCCTCTACAGCTGCACTCTCCTCTTGATTCGAAGAAAAATGCCGACCAGCGAGGAAGAGTTTTGGTTTTGGGAAGAGATGGAAGTCAGATGTAGCCAAATCTGGGGAATAGGGTGTATGTTCCAACAATTCATAGTGCAGATTCCTTAATATTCCCATTGCCATTTGTGGGCAGGTGCACATTGTCCTGATGAAAGACGATTTTTTTCTTCTGCAAACCGGGTCTTTTCTCACGAATGTTTTCGTCTAGACTGGTCAAAAGATCGGAATAATATTCCCCGGTTATTGTTCTACCTTTTTCAAGATAATTAATAAACAAAATACCTTTAGCATCCCAAAACACCGATGCCATGACATTGTCTTCTTTGGCGTTGAACAATCGGCTTTTGTCCACTGTTTTGACTGATTCTGGTGTGTACTGGTGAATCCAAGTCTCATCCATAGTAATAAATCGACGCACAAAATCAGTTGAGTGCGTTTTTGACCTGCGCGGCACCCATCTTGCGCAAAGCTTTTTCATTTGCAATTCTTCATGCAAAATGTATCCTACACGCTCTTTTGAAATGCCTATAGTCTCAGCAGTTTCACACACTTTCACTTGCCGGTCATCCAATACCATATCGCGCACTTGATCAATTATTTCTGGTTTTGTTACACTTTTTGGACGTCCTTCACGTGGATCATCTTCAAGGCTGGTACGGCCACGTTTAAACTCGGCAGCCCATTTCTTAATTGTTAAAAACGAAGGAGAAGAGTGCCCGTAAACTTTTGTGCACTTCGAATGAATTTATTTTGGCGTTAAACCTTCTTTTACAGAGAATTTTATAACCGCACGATACTCGATTTTATCCATTTCAAAGGATACAGACAACACTTTTGCTTCAGACAGCTGTATAAAAAAAAAACTACTTGATAGAATGACTTGCCATTTTCGATCGATGCTTATGACAGATGTACCAACTTAGAAAAAAAACATCTTGCCGATAATGTTGCCATTTATGGTTGAGGCCGAGAACTTTTCAGATCACCCAATATCATGACCTGCGAATGTTGGGGAGAGAAAATTAAAAAAAGCTATATCTTTCAATCCACATAATTCTAGAGATGATGTTGAAGATTGAAACACAGTCATGGTAACGCCTGGAAGTCGAAGTATTCTTCAACGGATCACTCTTGAACGATATCTGAACGTGGTACGGAACATTATCCTGTTGAAACACCTGTGCCATATCTTCTTCTTCTTCTGCAGCTTCTCCCACTTAAGTGGGGTCACTATTGATGATGAGTCTCCTCCACATCCTCCTGTCTTGAGCTGTCACCACATCGAAGTTCTTCATCCTCAAGTCCTCTTCTATCAACTCCCTCCATCTCTTCTTTGGCCGCCCACGCTTCCTCCTTCCTTGCACATCCATCTGCATGACCCTTCTTCTCACATATTCGTCCTCCCTCCTCATCACATGACCAAACCATCTCTACCTTGCCTCCTGTATCTTCGCTCCTAAGTTCGTAACTTTAACTTTAACTGTACCATAGTGAAGACAATATAGTGAAGACAATCATTAAAACGTTTCTGCACCTCATCATTCACAATGGATAATTAATATTTAACATTCATAGTCGCATATAGCTGTCAGGGCACCATTAGATTCCTGGAAAACATTCCTATACCATAAAGTTGTCGCCTCCTTCTCTGTTTCTATTGGACCATGCCATTGAAATTATATCATAATCCATTGAAATTGAATACCATGTCATTGAAATTGAAAGACACTTATCCAGATTTTTTTTTCTGAACAAATTCAGATTATGTGCTTTCAAGTATAAGATCCCTTTGTATTTTGGAACAGACGCCGCTTTTTCTGCCTGGCAAAGAGATTTTGAATGCTATTGTAAACATGTGCATCTCTGAGAATCATATTAGCATGAACTTGGGAAATTTGAGCGAAAATAATTTACACAGTATTTTGAGTAACACATCTTGCAAAGTAAATATAAATCACGGAAACAACAGGAATGACTTGGAATTTCCTATTAGAGGAAATTCCAGGTGACGCAGTTCACTTTTCTAACTCAAGAGGTCATAAAGGTTGCGAATTCGCTACAGTTCTTTTCATTATTATGATTATTTCTGAGGTTCAGTTGGAAAAAATAGCAAGAAAATAATCATACGAACTTTCTTTTGAAAAAACAGATTAAAGAAAACATTTGACATAACATTTCGTTCTAAAATGATCAGAAAATGAAAAATAAAATATTATTATTATTATTATTATTGTTATTATTATAATGGCGTCTCCATGGAGTCAAAAGACTCATCTCGGGAGACCCTACATTGACATACTTTCACACAATATCTATCATACTTTAGTTCACAGACGAAGCATTCCCAACCACCTCTAGCAACGGATTCCACCCATTCACAACCCTCCAAGCAAAAAATCTAGTCTTAACACTCTTGTTAACCACACTCTTGCACGATCTCCAGGGATGGCCCCTTGTTCTCTCACTTCCTGCACTGCTCTTAAAAAAAATCATCAGTGTCAATCCTGTAAAACCCCTTTAATAATTTATATGCGTCTATCACATCTCCTCTCCATGTCATTGAAATTATATCATAATTCAAGATTTTTGTCTAACTCTAGACTTACTGTTCACCAGACATTACTGGAAAGGAACCATCAGAAAAGCCGATACATTCCTCTCTTAGGTATCCGAATAATGTCCCGCAAATAGAAACAGTAGACAGTCATCGAAGATTACATTTTAAGCATAGATACCTTGACTACGCGGTAGAGGAGGATATGTTGGGTTGTGATCTGAGAAAGACTGCCATTCTTCCCCTAATCAGGACTGGACGTGAGTCTATATACAGTGTGCGCTAAGCATCGGCTCTAAGACTGCTATCCTGTCCAGTATCCTTTAGATCAGAACTCCTTAACTACAACACCCTACGAAACAGTCTACAAGATTAAGAACTGGTTGGATATTACCACCCTACAACAGGTATCTGAATTCATGCCTTTTTGAAGTCCGTGGAATCATGACTCCTGTCCATATCCATCAGAAGTGCCATCTGGAGGGGTGTAATGGCCAATTGAGAAATATCATTGGTGGTCATAATATTTGATCTAGACTATTAGCATAATACAATAACAGCAGCAAATTATTGTTAATAATGATTTAGCTTCTTATTATTACTTATTATTAGTATTATTATTAAATAAAATTCATAAAATTAATCATGCATGATAGTCGAGGATGAGTAGGATGAGAGGGGAGATCTAAAAATCCGGAAAAGAGAGTTGTTTAAGTTAGCGATCGATCCAAGGTTGAAATAGCAGCTAAACAGAAGGATTAATTTCAGCAACTTGTGAGTGTGCCTTTTAACAATCTATTTAGTTAGATTCACCCCAATTTATTCTTCCAATGACTGTTTATTTTATTTAAACAACAACACAATCATCAGCAGAATCAAAGGGCTACTAGATTGGAAACGTTAATATTATTTCTGCAGTTGAAAAAAGTATGTGCCCACTAAAAAGTCAATGGGACTCTTTTTTTTAGATTGCCACACATCTAGCTGAAAGATTAGTCTTTTTGTCTTTATGGTGACATTGTGAATTTCAGATTAAATTTAACTTCCAAACTTTTGTTAGCAAAATTCATTGTACTTTAAGGTATAACAGATGAGCGCCTTCTAACGCCTTATATTTGGGCTGTCAGGTATACAAAATGATAGGAAAATTTAAATAATGAAAAATTAATTTTACATGCACATTGAGTATGGACAATGGATGTAACATGAGTATCAGCACGCGCGCGCGCACACACACACACACAATATCGAACTTAAACAGATCTTTAATTGATGATGGATTCTACTATTCAGGAAATTTGAACTTATCACCTGACTTTTAAACAAAAAAAAAACTGACAAAAACTATACTGAAAAATAATTGCAATTTATAAATAAATTGCAATTATTTATTTAATAATAATAATAATAATAATAATAATAATAATAATAATAATAATATACGAGACACCTTAAATTTCTTAATTGCAATTCTCATAAACAAAAGCTTTTAGCAGGATTCTTAAAATACCACAGGGGGGGGGGGGTCCGAGCAGACAGTAATAAACGTGTTTAAATTAAATGTTCATTATAATAACATTATAATAAAATTATTATAATTTTATTATTATAATAAAATTCTTATACACTACAAATTTCATTCTAGAGTATATTTTTTTTTCGTTTACTGCAAGCGTAAACGTAATCAAACGCCATGATTATATGACACTAGAGCAGTGATTTTCAACATTTTTCATATGGCATACCTAGACTAATTATTAAATTTTTTGCGGCACACTAAAAATAAATTCGTTTAATTTTTTTTACTATCTGGCAAAAAAATAGACATAATTTTCATCGATTTACATATAGAAGATATTAATAATAGTAATTACTTATCCTTTATAGGAGCTTCAAAGGAATAAATGCGAAAATTACGACATTATTTCTTTCAATTAATTTGTTTTCACAAATCTCGCGACACACCTGAAGACTTCTCGCGGTACACTGTTTGCAAATCGCTGCACTAGAGCATAAAAAATCTAACTTAATGAATATGAAAAAGGGTCACAGATAAAAAAAAATAAAAATAAAAGTTTAAGGAGCTGTGCTTGACATTAACACAAATTCGTTTCCAAAATTAATGAAAAAAATTGAACATAAAATGAACAATGTGAATTTGTCGATATCTTTTGCTTGTGATGGAAGTATTAATATTTAAAAAAATTGTAATGGAGGGAGATAGTTCAAATAATCACCAATGGATGGCGCTGGTAATCATTCTTTTTCGATGACAGTAAATTTACGATTTTTAAAAAAATTCATTCACTCATTTAAATCCTAATCTTATAATAATTCATTTATAAGATTATTGATGATAACGGTAACGTTTACACAAAATCACTGAAAAAATAATTTTTAAAAGCGATTAGAAAACAAACCAGTTCTGCAAAGATTAACAAAAAAAAAAAACATTCCAATTCGGGTTGAAAATATTCCAAGTTCCTTTGCATATTTGATTTTTCACATAAAATTAGAGAAGAAATAAGCTTGCATTTTCAGACAAACAAGAATTTTACGATATTTGTCTCCCGTAAAAATTCGTTTGTTATGCCTTGATATTTCGGCATATTATCGTGTAATTTCGTCAGGATGGAGAATAAAATGTGCTCTTTCTGAGAAGCGGAAAATTGGTTCAAAAATCTCTATTATATATTTATTTCTCAATTAATAGTAATTTTCTATGCCAACCTGTTTCTTTCCATGTAGTTGCCCATGCGATTTGCAATAGCGAAAAAGCATTCGTGTCATGATTGAAAATAATTGCTAACATTGTCTGCATATTGAACTCGACAAGTGGAACCTGAATTAAATCTGATGACGCAACTCTTCTTCCTTTAGTTGAAAATGTCAATTTTAGAAAATAAAACAGTGGCAAGATGCTTTATTTAGTACAAATAAGTATCCAAATTTCATAAATGATGGGATTTACATGGTCATGTGTTACATTAATTGTTTACAAAACTAAAAATATAATTACACACAACATTGAGAACTTCGACAGAGTGAAAGTGTTAGTTGCAGTGTGTGTGTGTGTGTGTGTGTGTGTGTGTGTGTGTGTGTGTGTGTGTGTGTGTGTCATGCCTGCTATCGTGTCCAGGTTGGTTTCCAAGTGGATAGTATACTGCCATTGTTCAAAACACAGCGTAAGCATAGATGTTTGTCTTTTGGATGAATGTCTTTAAGTTGGAAGTCATTGCCCAGTGTAAGACCATCATCTCGTTCAGGGGATTGGCATGAAAAAAATGTTTGGTCTCTATAGCAGAATTTCCGGATTAGGTATTAAAAATGAACCCACTATAGTACTATAGGATCACAAACTTTCATTGTGAGAATCACGTCAAATATGCAAACCATTATAAGATAATTCCTACTTTAGTATATTTGGTCATATGCTTGTACAGCGGTGTCCAAGTTTCGGTGTTAAATAAATTCTGAGTTCAAGAATACTTTCTGAAAATTCCTATTTTCTCTATAACTTTCCTTTTGATTAGCAATACGGTTCAAATTGATAATAATAATTATTTTTTGGCTTGATGAAATTGAATGAAATTTCGTATTTAGGATCGTTATAATGAGTTATGAATTTGTTTCAAATTGACCATTTAATTGCGAAATCACTCGTACAATTACATCTCCAGTATGTACGGTAAAATACGGCTCGAAATCAGTGTAATAATTAGCGCTGTCACAATACAGAAGCTTACAAGATGCAACATCGAATGATTGTCAGAAAACAGTAAAAGAAAAGACTGATAAAAATTGCTTAAAACTCCGCCCTTGTGGGATTCGAATGATCCCTCCTCATCCACAGTAATAAAATGCATGCTATTTTTAAAATCTTTTTTTTTACTTCTTAAACGTGCCACGAATACGAAGCTATCATAAAAACATTTGATTTCATAGTACGTAAATATTTTATATGCACCAAACGTTGGACTTACATATTAATCTATAACCAGACAAAGATTAATATTTGTCATTTCATGCCACCAGTAAGAAAGTGATTGTATCACACCTGACGACAAAAATTATTCATCACCATATTAATTAAAAGTATGTTCTGTAATACCTGTTTACCCATTATTATAAATAAAGAACATTATCTTGACAAAAATACTCTTTAGTCAAGATAATGGATAAAGAAATGCAGTACAAGAACAAACTTTTAACAGGGATATGGCAGCGAATAATTTTCATCATATTATATATATTTTCATCACATACGATACTATGTTTATGGCTGCTTGAAATTGAAAACTCTCTGAATTATAGCTAAGGTCAGTCTACTCTACTTTTTTGGTCTTTCGCATTTCTAGATATATAGAGAGTTCTTTATTTATTCTTTAAGATGGAAATAGAGATTTTTATCTATATATGAATTTTCATATTCTTGGAGCATGAGGATAAACAGTCAGTCTCAGTTATTTTTAAAATTAAACAATAAAACTGCTGAAGTAAAAAGACTTATAGCTCCTATGAACCAAACGCTGTCAAATAATTTTGTCAAACGTTTTCTACCGATTAGTAAGCAGTAAATAAAATGCATTTCTCCTTCAAACTGAAAAACAAAAAAACAAAAATTAAGGAATTATGAAAGAAATTCTTTTGTAAGAATTGAGGACTAACAGAAGTATACTGGAAACGATTCTTTTTCCCCTATTGTTCTGCATACTCCTATGATTTTCATTGACTAAGTAAAACCGTGTGCACCAGCTGCTTATTAAGTGCTGTAATTTGTATTATTATTGGCCAGTATTATTTGCCTGTGTATCTTGTCAGCCACTCTCTCTCTCTCTCTCTCTCTCTCTCTCTCTCTCTCTCTCTCTCTCTCTCGCATACAATATTTTTATATATTTCTTAAAACCAACAGGATTTACCCATGCCATTGATTTCACAAGACGTTAGACACTTCTCTCATGAACCTCCTAATGTTTGATGGGTACTACTTTACTACGAAATAATAATAATATTGCAAGGTGGTTTGCCGTTGCCTTCCTTGTCCAAAAAATAAGTATTTTATTGCGCCGGTTTGATGAAGAACCCGAATTTCCTGGAGGCAAAAAACCCTGTCGCGTCTGTATAAAACTAACTCGCCTTCAATTGAAAAACCTTATGAAAGTTCTTAGCCTCCTAGATGGGATATAAACAGGTGTTTCTATCCAAAGGATTCGTTTATATCGACTGAGCTAACGGAGGCTGCACGTTGCACACATTCAATAGAATCTATTTTCGCTACTAACAAAACGACAGAATCGCCCAGTAGTGAGATAACCAAAAATGTGGGAAATTTATTAAGTTATATTACATAAAACTTTAAGTTTCTCTTTTCATATATCATTTTAAATTAGCGACTAATTCTGAGAAAGATCATGTCGTATTAACTTCACTGTTCCAATGTTGTAAAGGAATATTCTATCGATAGTCCATATAATCTACGAAAATGAATCCCTTATTAGGGAGTTATTCATTTGTATATGTATGTCTGATGTATATTTGATGCATAAATGGTGATTTCTAGCAAATATGCTGAAGACCACTAAGGAGTATATTATCCAATCAAAATACTTTAAACATAACTATGGCTTGTCTTTTTTGTTTTAATCGAATAATAAAAAAATCATTCGATCAGTTAATATGAAAAAAAATTAAGGGAAGTTTAAATAAAAATATTCGTGATGTTTTATTCCTTGCTACATTTCTGTTTTGTAGAACTAAAGTTTGGACCTTAAACTTTTCATCGAGGTTTGGTCACACAAATCGTATGTAATAATTACAGTTATGAAATTTTTGATTTTCAGTTATAGCAAAGGAACAAAAATATTTACATCAAGAAAGCACAATATTAATACTCTTAGTATTTATTCGATGTTATTTCTTCGTTTACTGCCTGCGAGGAATGAACCTTAAATACACATCTTCATTGGGATTTAATGTTATATTCAGCATGACATGAATTCTGTCTCTTGAACATTTTGAACGGATTTCAAAGTGGCGCAAGATGTTGGCAATTACTGTTTTCTCTTCCATCATTGCAAATTTTTGTCCTGTAGAGAAAAAAAAATCATGAAATATGAGACTTAATAAACAGTTGTATGAGTGAATGTATAAAGATGATATATGTATATATATATATATATATATATACATATATATATATATATATATATATTATTATTATTATTATTATTATTATTAAAATGAAATATGTTCTAAGCTTTATATAAAGTAACCAATCGAACGTATTCATATAGCTTAATAGACACAGTTTCAAGATATAAAGAAAATATTTGCAATTCAAGAAGTCATAAACGAAAAATACATTAGAACAACAGGAAAGACTTTATAGCCAATTAATGATTATTGTTTTAATGTGAAAAAAACAAAAAACAATTTTTTTCACATTAAAAATATTTTATTTTTTTAATGTGAAAAAATTTTGTTATTTTGTTAAAGGAAGAAAAGGCTAGAATTTTAATAAAACTTAATATGACGACTTTTCATCACTAGTATTACTAAAGTTATTTGAGAAAGTTAAGGGTTTAGTTTTGAATGATGTCTTATGAATCATATGCTGTAGTTGTATTAAAAGTTCTATATGGAGTTGAGTAGAAACTTGGTGCAGTCGTCATATACGCTGTGTAAAGGACTGGATGTGAAAAGAAATTGCAAACAGAGTTCGATCATTACTTGTGTAATGCCAAACTCTGTTGATCAGTAAGATCAGTAGAAATAAATAATAGCTATGCTTTATAGACGTTCAAAAAGCACTTAGTATTAAATACAGCTAAAACCAAGTATATGGCAATAAACAAATGACAGCAAAAAAAAAAAAAACACAAATTTAAGAATATCAACGGGATTTATTCAAAATGTGAAGGCGTACAATGATTTAGGACTAAGATTACAGAAGATGGAACAACAGTTATGGAAATAAAATAAAGAATAACTAAGGTGAAAGAAGAATTTCTGAATTGTAAATTACAAATGATCTCCTCAATAAATAAACAGACTAAAATAAGAATATTAAAATCCTACCTATGGTTCACATTAATTATGGATGTGAAACGTGGACATATACAAAATCCATAATCAAGAACTTGCAGGCCTGTGAAAAGTAGTGCTATAGGAGAGCACTGAAGATTTCTTGGAACGAGAAAAAAAAATAATGAAGAAGTATTGAAATTAATGGGACACTAAAACTGCACTCCCGGAAGACCTTATAAAGACAAAGTGAAAGATGGCAGGACACAATTAACATCAGAAGGGAAAACGTATATGAAAATACTGGAGGGAAAATTAGAGGAAAGATCTCCTGGTAGATCAAGAACTTCTTGGGTTGATGAATGTAAAGAAACGGATGGGTAACAAGCGCTATTACAAGGTCAAAAGGATGACAGATGCACAAATACTCCGGCGTACGTACCATGATTGCTAACCTTCAAATTGAAGAAACTACTTAAGATCAATAAGAAGGAGAAAGTCATCCTAAGAAGAGAAAGATGATCTTCACTGAAGTCTCTCTCTCTCTCTCTCTCTCTCTCTATTCTGGGTAACAAGACAGGACTGTGTTTTCATAACATTCAATTCAAATACACTAAATAATCTTCGACTCCACTTGAGAAAGGCGAGAAAGAATCGACAGAATCGCCCAGTAGTGAGATAACCAAAAATGTAGGAAATTTATTAAGTTATATTACATTATATTATATAAAGTTAAGTTATGAAACCTTACGCTCAAATGTTGAATAGCATTACAACTGATATTTAAGGAAGTGGTATTTCTCTTAAATTTCTCTCTTCATGTATCATTTAAAATTAGCGAATAATTCTGAGAAAGTTCATGTCGTATTAACTTCACTGTTCCAATGTTGTAAAGGAATATTCTATCGTTAGTCTGTATAATTTACGAAAATGAATCCCTTATTACTGAGTTATTCATTTGCATATGTATATTTGATGCATAAGTGGTGATTTCTAGCAAATATGCTGAAGACCACTAAGGAGTATACTATCCGATCAAAATACTTTAAACATAACTATGTCCTGTCTTTTTTGTTTTAATCGAATAATAAAAAAATCATTTATTGTTCAAGTTACACAAGATCATTAATATATGTGATATTTTCGATCAGATAATATGAAAATAAAAATTAAAGAAAGTTTAAGTAAAAATATTGGTGATGTTTTATTAGTCCTTGCTGTCTGCATTTCTCTTTGTAGAACTAGTTAGGACCTTAAGCTTTTGATCGAGGTTTGGTCACACAAATCGTATGTAATAATTACAGTTATGAAATTTTTGATTTTCAATTATAGCAAAGGAACAAAAATATTTACATCATGAATGCACAATATTAATACTCTTAGTATTTATTCGATGTTATTTCTTCGTTAACTGCCTGCGAGGAATGAACCTTAAATACACATCTTCGTTGGGATTTAATGTTAAATTCAGCATGACATGAATTCTGTCTCTTGAACATTTTGAACGGATTTCAAAGTGGCGCAAGATGTTGACAATTACTGTTTTCTCTTCCATCATTGCAAATTTTTGTCCTGTAGAGGAAAAAAAATCATGAAATATGAGACTTTATAAACAGTTGTATGAATGGATGTATGAAAGTGATATATATATATATATATATATATATATATATAACTTAGTATTAAATACAGCTAAAACCAAGTATATGGTATAAACAAATGACAGCAAAAAAACACAAATTTAAGAATATCAACGGGATTTATTCAAAATGTGAAGTGTACAATGATTTAGGACTAAGATTACAGAAGATGGAACAACAGTTATGGAAATAAAATCAAGAATAACTAAGGCGAAAGAAGAATTTTGGACTTGTAAATTACAAATGATCTCCTCAATAAATAAACAGACTAAAATAAGAATAATAAAATCCTAAGTATGGTTTACATTGAATTATGGATATGAGACGTGGACATATACAAAATCCATAATCAAAAACTTGCAGGCCTGTGAAAAGTAGTGCTATAGGAGAGCACTGAAGATTTCTTGGAACGAGAAAAAAAAAATAATGAAGAAGCATTGAAATTAATGGGACACTAAAACAGCACTCACGGAAGACCTTATAAATATAAAATGAAAGACGGCAGGACATAATTAACATCAGAGGGGAAAACGGCTCTGGAAATACTGGAGGGAAAATTAGAGGAAAGATCTCCTGGTAGACGAAGAACCAAGAACTGGGGTATCTCTCTCTTTCTCTCTCTCTATTCTAGGTAATAAGACAGGACTGTGTTTTCATAGCATTCAAATCAAATACACTAAAAAACACTAAATAAATCTTCGACTCCACTTAAGAAAGGTGAGAACAATGTTTAGGACATTGGTTATGGCAAATTCTGACATTTGAATCATTGAAGTAATAATGGAAAAGACAAACTGTCGTCTGCAGAAATATGGACAAGATTTGAAATTAGAGAGAAGCCCAAGTTGTTGTTTAAAATAAGTTAATAGTTTCCCTAGTCATGTCAGTTTCTTCGATATCGTCCTTTACTTGTTAGCTTCATACTGACCTGTGTGTTCTTAATGAAAGTTTGCATCAAAATACTGTGATGAAAATGAGAAGGATAATTTGCACAATAGAAACACCTATTAATTCCAAGTCCATTGATAATAATAAAAGCACCTATAGAAGGTGTACAGATAATTACATGTAATTCATTCACAATATAAAAGAAAAGTTTTCATTTACCAATGCAATTCCTCGGACCAGCAGAAAATGGGACAAATGAATAGGGATGACGATGTTTTGCATTCTCTGGAAGAAATCGATCCGGATCGAATACATCTGGATTAGGAAATATTGTAGGGTCTCTGTGCAACATATATATATGACAATAACATGTAGTCCCTTTGGGAACGGTGTGGCCACCTGTAAAAATAGAGTAGGTATTTTAAAAGTTTCATACAATAAATAAATGACTAAAATTAAGCAAGCAAGCAATGAATTAAAATGTAAGTATTGTGTATTCTCTAAAACAGCAGATGACATGATCCACTGATTGATTGATTGTAAATATTGTCATTAAAAGCACTCTACCTGCAATAAAAACATGAGGACCATAAATTTAATTTTATGGATAGGATTTTATAGTTCCGTACTCTGTATTTTCCTGTTTAAGTTCAAGCGTTATTGCTTCCTAGATTTTATTAAAGATTTCTGATAGCAGATTTTGTATAGATAGTTAGCAAGAGTAGTGATTTTATTATGCGTTGGCACGAACTGTGATGAAATTTATACAGTGATGTGCGTTTATTGCATAAATGCTTCTTTTTTTTTCTTTTTTTTTCTTTTTTTTTATAGAATATCGAAAAAGAAAGCCTCTGCCAGTAACGAGATCGTCTATTAAATCAATGTATATCGACGATACTTATTCCCCATTCTTCAAGGCATTTACCTCCTGCGAATAGTCTAGCGTTCTTGTGGGTCTAGTGGTGAGCGGATGATTCCGAAGAAACTTTTATCAAATAAAAGTCGGAATTACAAAATTCTCATTTGACTCACGTATGAATGTAATCAAAATGGACTTTCGGTATTATTATAAGCTTTATATAAGTACTGATGAATATAATCAGTGTCATGGCATTCACGCGTCTTTTACCTTCCTCAAAAGTAAAACAAAGAAAGAATTACGAATAGCAAATGGCTAAGTCCATATAAAGTTCAATTTTTCTTCATTTTTTGTTAGATAATTTTTTTGTGAAACATTTTTTGTGAAATAATTCTTATTTCACACAGATTACAATCTTGCAATATATATTCATTGTCTTTTTTTTTCTTCTTCTCACTTGCTAATCTGTAACCTGCTCGTGAGGTTAGTGGCGTTTTTGTTGTTTATAGACACGACAAAGCAACTTGAAAGCCAGGCGATGTCAGACCATTTTCTAATTTTCGACGGAGTGTATTGAGGATGCTGAATGCCCTGCAAAGGTGAAAACCTTGGAGGAATTCTCTATTCTGCGAAACTGCGACAGACTTCACAGATAATGATTTGTCAAATTTACTTTCATAATCATCATTTTTTATTTTTTATTTATTTTTATATGATTTTATTTTATTTTTAGGATAAGAGAGCTTTATACCTAATTATATAACCTTGTGTGTAAATTGCGTGTGTTCTCAGGCAGACAACGGGCGCCTCTAGTTCCATTAGATCTCTATCACACCTCATAAAGTTCAAAATAGTGCAATCAACATCCACACAGAAACTTTTTAAATGTTTTTTTTTTTTTTTTTTCAAAAAATGAACTGATGATGAAGTATTTGTTCTTTGTCGAATGATGAAAGATCGTGAAGCCTCAACATGAATCCTCAGAGCTGTATCTTGTACGTGACCATGTAGCTATGTCTGCATAATTCAATAGTTGACTATCGAATTAAGGAAATCCGTATTTTCCTTCTTGTTCTGAAACTTTCTCTCTCTCTCTCTCTCTCTCTCTCTCTCTCTCTCTCTCTCTCTCATCCAAGAAAGGGTTGAATCCCCGGAGTATGGATTTACAGGCATTTTAATGCAGCTGCATTCCCTAGGACGAATGTGAAATGTCAATAGGTATATTCCCAAGACCGGTTTGCCAGATAATGGAATGAAAAAAAAAATAAAAATACTAGTCAACAGGAATAGAAACACTGCAGTTCTCTATGAGACTGGCTGACTGAGTTATAAAAATCCTAGAGTGGATTTAAAACCCAGATTTTTCTAACCAAAGAGTACTCAGTAATGTTTGAAGTTCTTTCCGAAGCAAACAAATTATTTAAAATTAAAATTATAAAAAAAAAAATAAACTCCGAGCTCAGTCCTAATTTATACAACTTGAAAAGATCAATTCATAGTTTTTTTAAGAATGAAATGTGACCATGAAAATTCATTTCTCTTTTATATTAGTTTATTGATATATTTAATCTCATTTTTTATTTTTATTAAAATAAAATGATAATTATTTCATTAAATAAAATAATAATTATTAAATAATAAAATAATTATTTTATTAAAATAATAATACATTATTTTATTATTCAGTTTATTAATACATTTAACCTTATATGGCATAGCGACAGCGACAAACAGTATGTATATATATATATATATATATATGTGTGTGTGTGTGTGTGTGTGTGTGTGTGTGTGTGTGTGTGTGTGTGTGTGTGTGTGTGTGTGTGTGTGTAGAAAGTATTTTACCTTGGGTATAATAATTGTTAAAGATACCAAGCTATTTTAAACCTGATTTCACTCCATATCCCAAGTAAACAAACAGACAAAAAAGTCAAGCTTTCTCATGCAAGTGTTGCAAATCTAGCTGATCCAGCACATAGTGCAAGACCAAGGCAATTCATGGTAAAAGTAGATCTTGCACTACGTGCAGGATCAGATAGACTTGCAACACTTGCAGGTGCAAACTTGATTTTTTTGTCTGTTTGCTTACTTGGGAAATGGAGTTAAATCAGGTGTAAAATTGCTTGGTATTCTTAACATTTATTATACTCAAGGTAAAATACTTTCAACATTTATATCTCCTCCTGAGATTTTTATATTTAATAAGGTTAAAACACCTTATGGTAACTTGTTCTGGTAAAATACTTATAAGCTCTGTGTTACTAAAATCTTGTTATTTCTAGCCTGGCTCCCACTGATGAGTCCTCAATAAATGTCGAAACCGGTGGGGGCTATTATTATGAGACCGCTCTCTTAAGGATTTTGCTTTAAGGGAACAATTTGAGTCTCCGGGCAAAGTGTTTTCCGGAACAGCACGGTGCGGGGCTTTGTCGGTGAATGCTTTTTTTCGGAATATGCGCGGTTCTGCTGGATGGTGGTGGTGGGTGGAAGGCCATCACTGAGTGGAGCCAACGGTGAGATGAACGATCTTTCGCACACAATTGAGTGGCCAAGGAATCGTCCGAATTTTTAGAGACGGCTTTACTTATTCATAAGGTCGAAACCGGTGAGATTGCCAATATGAGTTCGCTTGCTTAAGATTTTTGCCTTAAGGGAGCAATTTGAGTCTCTGGGGAAAGTGTTTTCCGGCACGGCCCGGTGAGGGGCTTTGTCGGTAAATGCTTTTCTTCGGAATATGAGCGGTTTTGCTCGGTGGTGGTGTTGGTGGGTCGAAGGCCATCACTGAATGGAGCCAGTGCTGAGATGGATGGTCTTTTGCCCTCAATTGAGTGGCCTAGAGATCGTCCGAATTTTTAGAGACGGCTTTACTTATTCATAAGGTCGAAACCCGTGATGGCTATTATGACTTCGCTCTCTTAAGTTTTTTGCCTTAAGGGATCAATTTGAGTCCCCGTGGAAAGTGTTTTCCGACACGACCCGGTGAGGGGCTTTGTCAGTGAATGCTTTTCTTCGGAATATGAGCAGTTCTGCTCGGTGGTGGTGCTTCCACATAAGGTTGAAACCGGTGGGGCTATTATGAGTTTACTCTCTTACGGTTTTTGCCTTAAGGGAGCAATTGGAGTCTCTAGTGAAAGTGTTTTCCTGCATGGCCCGGTGAGGGGCTTTGTCGGTGAATGCCTTTCTTCAGAATATGAGCGGTTCTGCTCGTTGGTTGTGGTGGGTGGAAGGCCATCACTGAGTGGAGCCAACGCTGAGATGGACGGTCTTTCGCCCACAATTGAGTGGACTAGGGATCGCCCGAATTTTTAGAGATGGCTTTACATATTCATAAGGTCGAAACCGGTCTGGGTAGTGGCCCCTTGCCTTTAATACAAAGCATCATACATCTCCTCCAGGAGATGTGCTTTGCATTAAGGGTAAATATTAAGATTACTGATCAGAGCTTATTCTACTTTTACCATGAGTTGCCTTGGTCTTGCACTACGTGCAGGATCAGCTAGACTTGCAACACTTGCAGGCGAAAACTTGACGTTTTTGTCTGTGTGCTTACTTGGGTTATGGAGTAAAACCAGGTTTAAAATAGCTTGGTATCTTTAACATATATGTGTGTGTGTGTGTGTGTGTGTGTGTGTGTGTGTGTGTGTGTGTGTGTGTGTGTGTTAAAGGTGAATAAAGATAATCAGCGTCATTACTAAATTTTGATTTAATTAAAAATAGCACCCTTGTGTATTTATTTTTAATAATGATAAACAGATCACAAACAAGTGCGCCCTCTAACCACTTCTAGATTTTCAAGTGAAATTCTATTTCCGCCCTTAACTGCGTAGTTTGTTTTTACAAAAAAAAAAAAAAATAAGAAGAAGAAGAAAGATAGCTGGCAAGTATCCAGAAAAATATGAAGAACGTGAGTTGTTTGAGAATATAATTGACTGCATATATGTTTTATTCATTCTTTTTACCCGTTGGCAAAACACAATTTCTGCTACAAAACTCGGTTTTGTAGCAGAAACTATACCAAAAAAAAAACGTGTCTTTCTTGTATAATCGTACTATAATATAATATCAACTACTTACAAAGAACAAATTGTTGGAGTGATATAAATAAGTCATAATAATAATACTTTATTATGTAAACAAAAATAACTTCAAAGCGGTTATCTCTTAATTATCATCATTATTTTTAATGGATTCGTTGTGCTTTAAACCAGCGTTTCTACAACCTTTCTAAGCCTAAGGACAAGTAAAATGCCTAAAACAATTCTACGGACCACTAACTTACAGAAGAGTAGTTGGGGGACAGTGGGGGAGAGCGATTCCGCCCCAGGCGGCACTTTTTTGGCGTTTAAGAAATCTTGCCATACTGTCTATAAAACAGCAACTGAGTGATGAAATAAACTTCGACAATATCAACGACGATTTCGCAAACAGAAAAGCAAGAAAAATAACATTTTAGAATGTTGGAATTAAAGTTTACTTTAAAAATAAACAGTGTTTTTAATTTATTTCCCTATACGTCGTTTTGAATTTTCGTAATTTTTTTTTTTTTAAATCTAAGTAGGAATTATCAACATTTCGGAAAAACTGTGCCATTTATAACATTCTAAACCCATGTTTTGAATACATATGGAAACATAATTAATTAAATTGGATGTAAACGATTAAAAGTGCATCATCATTGAACAAAGTTTTAATTTTTATTAAACAAATAAATAAGATGATATAATTATGTTACTACTAACTCTTAATGAGATGGTTGAGCTTCTCGTCCCTTGCAGAACTGCTGGATATCTTGCTCAATATTGGTCAAATTCAGTCGAAGATCGGTACACACACACACACACACACACACACACACACACACACACACACACACACACACACACGAAGACGATTTCTGTATTTTGATTTTATTTGAAGGAGCGATGAAAATCCTTTCTCAGAAAGATAGGCTGTAGAGAACTGCATTACGATTTTCAATGCTTCTTCAGATAATTCGGGAAATTCACTTCTCACCGAAGGCGAGATCCAAAATCGAGCAAAAACCAAGATCACGGAATTGCATTTTAAGTCCACTGTCATTTGAGAGCTCAATTAACTGTTCTTTTTTCGATAATGAAAGGTCGTTCTCGTGATTGCAAGCCTGAAATGGATTGCGAACCCACAGAAATTTCTTATAAAAGTTATTCGGAAAATATGTTTAAAAATTCCTTTTCAGATTTTTGAGGTGGTCACAAACCCTTTCCAGAAACTCATAATCAACAAAAAATATCATTTAACACTAAAAAGGATTCCAATGTTGGAAAATGCAAATTGTCTGTCTTTTACATAATTAATCCATAAAAACAGTTTTTTCTCGAATGCCTTTATTTTGTCGTAGGCATCAAGAACAGTTAAACAATTTCCCTGAAGGGAGAGATTTAGTTCATTTAATCTCGAAAAAATGTCTGAAAGATAGGACAGTGTTGATAACCATGCTTTGTCAACAAGGAGTGATGCAAAATCAGAATTACGTTCATTTACAAATAATAAAACTTCGTCCATTAATTGAAATGTGTTAGTACTTTGCCCCTGGAAACTCAGCGAATTTCAGAATGAAGCAAAAAGTTGTATATATTCACTGCCCATTTCATCGCAGAGTACTGAAAATAACCTGTTATTTAACGGTCGAGTTTTAATAAAAATTAACTAGCTTTACAGCATTGTATAGCACAGTTTTAAATTCTGGTGGCATTCGTTTGGAGGCTAATGCTTCCCTATGTATGAAACAATGTACCTAATTCATATCCGGAGCCACTTCCTTGACCATAGAAACAACCCCAACTATGCCTGCCTGTAAGGGCGTGAGCTCCATCCTAACAGAAGCCTATACATTTTTCCCACTGGATCCTTTTGTGTATTATGTAATTATTGAGAGTGTGAAATATTTCTTCTCCAGTTTTTCGGGAT
The DNA here is from genome assembly GCF_054136105.1 of Typopeltis vanoorti. Classification (NCBI taxonomy): domain Eukaryota; kingdom Metazoa; phylum Arthropoda; class Arachnida; order Uropygi; family Thelyphonidae; genus Typopeltis; species Typopeltis vanoorti. The sequence continues at coordinate 47,659,129 of NC_143562.1, read as the reverse complement.
GGCAAAGTTCTACAAAACAGAATATCATCATGAATGTTGTTATCATGCGCATATCTTATATAGCATATTACCTGCGCATCACTTGTAACATCAGTAGTCTCGTCTATTTGTAACGCATAATAAGGGCTCTTCTTAACCCTTTCGATTAACCGAGATTCTACTTCACCTGCCATATCATTAAATCTACAACCGACAGTGTCATTTGAAAGAGGAATCAAATCAATATCTTTTAGTAACTTGTTGCCAAGCATAGTTTTTACCACTTCTTTTATAGCTGGAAGGAGCAAATTTTCCCCAATAGAATGAGGTTTCCCTGTTTTCTCAATGTGCAAACGTAAGAGATAGGATGCTTCCAGTGCCTTGCTATTAATGGAATCCATGGCCGAAACTATATCTTTCCCGTGATTTAATGTCCCTAAGCATCGCTGAAGAAATTCGACTGGCTTATTTTTCACATCACAATGTTTAGTTTCTAAATGTCGTCGGAGTTTCGCAGGTTTCATGCACTCTTTCGACAACACTTCATAACACAAAGCACATTGAGGTTTCTGTTCACTTTCATCTCCACACCAAGTAAACCTGAATTCGAAATATGAACTGTTATATTTCCTACTGTATTTTTTCTTTGAACTGCTTGTTTCTTCTTTAATAGTAACAGATTTACTCGCCGTTTATTGTATACTTGCATCACAATTAGGATTAGCATGACCTGTTTCATTTGCCCTTCTTTTCAAAGTACTAATTCTAAGCCACTTTTCCATTATTAAAAAAAGTTTACGAAAAATATATGAATATATAATACTGGGGATAAGGCATAGGGCAGTGCTATCTATCAAACTGTGTTAATAAGAACTTAGTCGGGTGATATGCAAATATTTAAAAAATTCAAAATTAGTTCGATTACAGCGCCCTCTAACGACATAATGTCAAAACAAGGTATAATGCACTATACTATGTATTGCTGGTTTCTTTAAACAACCTCTGCGATAAATTATGTGCCATATAACGAAATATACTTAAATACACTCAAATAGCTTCATTTGATAGTGTTTTTGTGTGTAAAACACGAAAATAACGTTTCCGTGAAATTTTACAAAAAGTGAATTTTTTCGTGTTTTTTATTCAAAATCTGCTTGTTTTCACTATTACAGCACGTATAGGCTGATACTTGCTGGAAAATGCTTCCAGCGATATGAAACTTTTTACATAGGCATACGGCAGTGCTATCTATCAAACTGCGCTAATAAGAACTTAATCGGGTGATATGCAAATTTTTAAAAAACTCAACATTAGTTCGATTACTGCGCCCTGTAACGACATAATGTCGAAAAAAGGTATAATGCACTATACTATGTATTGCTGGTTTCTTTAACAACCTCTGCGTAAAATTATGTGCTATATAACGAAATCTACTTAAATACACTCATATAACTTCATTTGATAGTGTTTGTGTGTGTAAAACACGAAAATAACTTTTCCATGAAATTTTGCAAAAAGAGAATTTTTTCGTGTTTTTTAGTCAAAATCTGCTTGTTTTCACAATTACAGAACGCATAGGCTGATATTCTGGAAAATGCTTCCAGCGAGATGAAACTTTTTATATAGGCATAGGGCATTGCTATCTATCAAATTGCGCTAATAAGAACTTAATCGGGTGATATGCAAATTTTAAAAAAATTCAACATTAGTTCGATTACAGCGCCCTCTAACGACATAATGTCGAAAACAAGGTATAATGCCCGATATGAAACTTTTTATATCGCTGGAAGCGATATAAAAAGGCATATTAAGGCATAGAGCAGTGCTATCTATCAAACTGCGCTAATAAGAACTTAGTCGGGTGATATGCAAATTTATAAAAAATTAAAAATTAGTTCGATTACAGCGCCCTCTAACGACATAATGTCGAAACAAGGTATAATGTACTATACTATGTATTGCTGGTTTCTTTAACAACTCTGCGTTAAATTTTGTGCCATATAACGAAATATACTTAAATACACTCAAATAGCTTCATTTGATAGTCTAAAACACGAAAATAACGTTTCCGTGAAATTTTGCAAAAAAGTGAATTTTTTCGAGTGTTTTAATCAAAATCTGCTTGTTTTCACTATTACAGCATGCATAGGCTGATACTCGCAGGAAAATGCTTCCAGCGATATGAAACTTTTTATACAGGCATAGGGCAGTGTCAACTATCAAACTGCGCTAGTAAGAACTTAATCGGTGATATGCAAATTTTTAAAAAATTCAACATTAGTTCGATTACAGCGCCCTCTAACGACATAATGTCGAAACAAGGTATAATGCACTATACTATGTACTGCTGGTTTCTTTAACAACCTCTGCGTTAAATTATTTGCCATATAACGAAATATACTTAAATACACTCAAATAGCTTCATTTGATGGTGTTTGTGTGTATAAAACACGAGAATAAAGTTTTCCGTGAAATTTTGCAAAAAGTGAATTTTTCAGTGTTTTTTAGTCAAAATCTGCTTGTTTTCACTATTACAGCACGCATAGGCTGATACTCGCTGGAAAATGCTTCCAGCGATATGAAACTTTTTATATAGGCATAGGGCATTGCTATCTCTCAAACTTCGCTAATAAGAACTCAATCGGGTGATATGCAAATTTTTAAAAAATTCAACATTAGTTCGATTACAGCGCCCTCTAACGTCGAAATAATGTCGAAACAAGGTATAATGCACTATACTATGTATTGCTGGTTTCTTTAACAACCTCTGCGTTAAATTATGTGCCATATAACGAAATATACTTAAATACACTCAAATAGCTTCATTTTGATAGTGTTTTTGTGTGTAAACACGAAAATAACATTTCCGTGAAATTTTGCAAAAAGTGAATTTTTTCGTGATTTTTAGTCAAAATATGCTTGTTTTGACTAAAAATCAAATCTAATATTCTATCTTGTCTCTTCGCGGGCACTTAGTAATGGGTTTAGATTGTCAGCAGAAAAAACTCTGTGTATACTTCCTCCGAAAACTTTACTCACATCCTAATATAAGAATGAAACAAAATATTATTCCAGCAGCACCATAGGTCAAGTTCTTGGGACTTAATCTTGGACAGAAAGCTTACATTCCTTACGCCCATTTGTCAAAACGTAAGGACAAGTGCAAAAAAAAATAATAATAATTAATCCTCTTCGCACTCTGTACGTTACGGAATGGGTGCTAATCTATGTTTCTTGTTCCGCCTTTATCGTGCGCTTGTACGATCAGATGTTCATTATGGGTCCCATGTCCACAATTCTCCAAGGGAGAGCACGTTCGGATGGTTGGACCCTATCCATTATCACGGTATACAAACAGTTACTGGTGCCTTCCACGTATCGTCCATTCAAAGTCTTTGTGGTTAAGCGAATGCATCTTCTCTGTCCCTTAGACGAAAACAGTTCTTTCTTATCTATGCTCTAAAAACATTTCTTATGGAACTTCCTACCTGGACTAGTATCTTTTCTCTGCGTTCGGAAGCTCAGTAAAACACGTCCCTTTGATATGCCTGTTAAAGAGATTATGGAAGCTATTGGTATGAATTTTGACAACATTATATCCCGTCGGATCTCACTTAATTGCAGGAATTATACAGCAGAGTTGTATGCCATTCACCTTGAGCTTGCGCATATAAAATAAAAATGCTACCAAAAGTGTATAATTTATATAGACGCTCATAGATTTATTTACAGGCCATCTCATCTGTTATGTATAATCTACATCCATTGCTTTGTGATTTTTTAATAGCTATTATACCAATGTAGATCTTCAATTTTGATGTTCGGTTGTGCCGGATTCCCAGCCACATTGGAATTGAAGGAAATGAGATTGCAGATGCATCTGCTAGATCAGATCATACGTTTTCCATGTACTGCTTGACAATCCCATATACATACTTCAGACAGGGCATAAGATCAAAAGTAATTACTCAATGTCTTCATGGCAGGATGCACTGACAAACAAATTGCACGAGATTAAGCCTGAAATTAAGCATTGGCAGTCTAGCCAATGTAGAAACAGAAGAGAGGGAGTTGTTCTTGCTTGGCACCTCATTGGTCACAGTTATCTTAAATATTCTTATTTGCTGAGGGCTGATGACCCTCCCGTGTGTGAAAAATACAACACCCGTTTCATCATTTGTCATATTCTGGTGGAGTGCAGGTGTGTAACTTAACACTTGCTTACCATTTATTATTACCTTCTCTACTGTTATAGCCTTGCTTTAGGGCAGTATGACCTTTGCTGGCCTTGCGCCAATAAACCATAAAAAATCAATCTAAAATTTATAACATTTCTTAATATAGCTTATCCAAGTATAGATTATAATGACTTTGGGTACCGTAGAATTTATTCAGTCGCTTAGTTTGATGTAATGGTTTAATATTGTGGTGATATATTTTATTAACAGAATTTATTAGTGTATAGTAACAGCATTCTCATATAGTTTTAAAAGCAGAAGATTATTATCGTTAGAATCTAACAACTTAATGAGTATGTTCAGATTCTATCAACGCCGATAAACTTATAAGTACTTACCAATAACAAGTTTTTCATTTAGTAGCCGCCCAATTATTGGAACAGACGGGTAGAGACGTTGAGACTCCTGTAAGTAAACAAACATTAATTGAAATCAGACAGATTTCATATAGCGATTCATTCTAGAATAATTCACTGGTTTAAAAAAGAAGTCCGCGCAGTCTGAACAATTTTAATGTTGCTTAGTAAGCATTGCCGAAATAAAATAAAAGTCCCACCGCTCTTGCTAACATTATTAAGTTGTTTGCATGAAATTGCTGACGTTATTAAGAGTTTGCAATTTAAAGTTTCTGTTATTCGCAAATTTAAGGTCAATGGGAAGGTAAAGGAATTAAGTCGCACCCAGGGAGGGGGCCAAAGGCCCCCCCCCCAAAAAAAAAGGTTAAAAAGACTAGAAAATTTTCCAAAAATCTTTTCCTAATTAAAATTCTTTTTTTTTTTTAATTTATGTTGTGTCGTGTCTTCTATTTCTATACTACTTATGAATTAGCGGTCACATAAGATGGGAATACCCTCTGGCTCTCGGGAATCACGACCGTTGTGAACGCAAGGCGAACGCAGTAGTGCTCGGACGATACTTTGTTTGCCCGAGCAGGGCCAGAGATCACGCGTATCATGTATTGGCGATCACTGCAGATGCTCAGTCATAGGTCGTATGCGATGCGTAGCGTCTATTCTCAAATCGTATACTGAATTTCTCCTCCCCCCCCCCACCAAGATTAAATCCTGAGTGCGCCACTGAGTCATAGTGTTATTATGATACTACTACGTAAGCTTCAAACAACCACTGCTCTAGCAGGTTGCTTTTCGTGCATTTTTATAATTAATTTAGAGTGAAAAATACAAATCTCTCTCTCTCTCTCTATCCTCCTATCCGCTACCTCATCTTGAGGGAGCTAGTGAACAGGCGATGCGATCGACTACAAGCAAGCAACTTGTATATAATATAAGCAACTTGTATGACGCAAACATTAAATACTCCAAGAAACAATACCAGCAGTAACAGAGAGATTTTGACTAGGAAAGAAAAAAGACATTAGAAACTTATTGAGGATTAGAACTAATTCTTCAAATTACAGGAAAAAGTAATTTGAAGAATTAGATAAGAATATTAATAGCGTGATATCAGGAAAAAAAAATAAAGGTAAACGCATGTATGAAATACCACCTATTTTAGTTGGGTAGGAAAACAGTGAATTGCTAAAACAGGCGTTGAAATTATCCTACACCAGAATTTTTAAAACGATACAAAAAGACAGAAATATATAAATATATCTCTAAGTAGGTTAGGAATAAAATAAAATTATTAAATAAAACTCTAAATATATATATTTAATGTCAACAGTCCCGAGGTTTTCTAATTTAAGTTAAATTAGAAAACAGAAATGAAGAATTTTACAAAACGTTACAGAAAACAGTTAAAAATACATGAAATTAATTCTCACGAGGTTTAAACCTCCTGAGATATTTAACGCAAAAATTGGAAACGAAATTTTATCTCAGAAATATGTCAGACATTGAAACAACTGAAAACAAAATTTAGTAAGATCACTTCAGTTTTGTACAGATGACGAATGTAGAATAAATAATCCTTTTTAATCAAAAGAATCAAATAACGTCGGAAAATACCAGAGGATATATACATGTACCATAGATTATATAATAATAAAGTAAACTGTATAACAATAATTATAATAATAAAAAACAAATAAACGAAATGTTGGGCATCTGCTGCAATAGGAAACGATCATTGATTATCGAAAGAAAAATTTCGACTCCAGCAAAATAAGAATGTTATAAAAATAACGTTATATCAGAAACGTGAAAAAAAAATAAATATAAATAAATACAAAGAAATAAACTAAAGCAGAATTATTACAAGAAAACAGTATAAGAATACTATAATAAAAACAAAAAAAGACTGTTTTCCATAAAAGGATATTAGTAATGAGGATCATATAGATTTCCATTGGTTAAAATATTACATCAAAATTAAACAAGCAGCATGAGAAGCATCACTATAAAATCAAATTGGAAAATGTAAAACAAAACGTTTACCCTGGTATACTCAAGAAATAAAAACACTATCAGAAAAATAATTAATTTAATAAATGAAATAACAACAGAATAAATGCTTATCTAAATAAATTCGTAAAGTACACTGTATAAATTTAAAAATTTGCAAATATTTAAAAAATATATATTACACTTAATCAGATAATAAGCACGCCATCTATACCTTCAAAACAAATTAAACCATTTTTAGTCACTCTTAAAGGATTACAAATCGTCTTCCGTTTATTTATTTTTTCATTCCATCGGAAACATAATAAATGATTTCTTCGTGACTGCATTTTCCTTTATATTTTAAAAAATTTAAACACAAATTTAAATTTACCTTAAGGACGCACTCTAGGTATCTCATCTGCTTGATATCATCAGGAGTAATATCCCGAGTGAGGTCATCTCCAAAAATCATATCCAACTCTTCGTGAATTTTCATCTGTACGTCTTCTTCTAGACTTATGTTAAGGAGAGCCCAGATAAGTCCTACTGCTGTTGTGTCGTGACCCTGTGATGCAATTTTTCAATTATTTCTATTTCTTTCTGTTTTATATAAATCATATTTAAAATATATTTACTATTAAGGATAATGTGGAATTCTCTGTACTGAAATGCGATTATGAATGTTTTATTTCCGTATAAGTCGACCGTTCTACTTTATAAGAAAGAGAAAAATGTAGAGATGTTATTCTGTAAATAAACTTTAAGAGCTAGACAAAAATATCTCAAATGTTGTATGGCTGTTGTGTTTTCAGCAGAAAATAGAATGAGAGTAAAAGAATATACAATACATTCGTAGATGTAATGGACAAAAAAATGGAAACAGTGACACGTTTCGATTAATATAGCGTTAGTCCGCCGTGGGCGTCTAGTACAGACTGTATTCTTCGAGGGAAATACTCTGTCAGTGCATGGAACTCAACAGGAGGAATTTGACACCATTCGTCCGACAGAAACTGAATCAATTCGCCTTTGCTCTTTGGAGGTGGGAAACGTTGCCTGAGAGCTCGCTTCAAAATGTCCCATAAATGTGCTATAGGATTTAAGTCTGGCGATTGAAATGGTCATGACAGACAGGACACTTCGTCGTCATGTTCTGCAAACCACTGGGTAACCACATTCGCTCGATGAATGGAAGCATTATCCTGTTGAAATGGCTAGCTGCGTATGAGAAAAGTGTGTCAACATGGGATGAAAATGATTACTTATGATTGAAAGATAACGTGCAACATCCACTTTGCCTTGCAATACAACAAGTGGACCCAAATCATGCCATGAGAATGTCCCTCAGATCATTACAGAACCACCGAAACATTTAAACCTTTCACAGTTGGAAACAAGTACTCTGGCTGGTAATCTTCCTTCAGCTGACGCCACATACGTATTCCTCCATTTGTAGCAAAAAGTGCGAATGTGGATTCATCAGATAATACCACATCTCTCGACCGTTGTGTAATCTACTGCCTGTGATCATTATACCACTGGCGCGACGACGTGCGTTAACGGAAGTGATCAAAGGCTTGTGTAAGGCAACTCGTCCGTGATATCCAATTCTGTGTAGTTTCCGGCGCAGAGTTTTTGTCGAAATGGGTTTCTATCGACCGGTGTTGAATTTTTCACACAATTGCTCAGCAGTAGCCCGCCACGAATTGCGATTCTTAATTGCACTTCATGGTACAGTACACTAACACTCGAACGTCCCTCTTTTGCAGTATGCGTTTTCTTCCAGTATTGCATTTCCCAGATGATGTTTGTCCTGTCGACTGCCATTCTGATATAACCGTAGAGACTGTTGCTCGAACATGTGCAATTTCATCCTTTCTGGTCAAAAATATGCCTTCCAGCCTGGCTCCAGCAATCACGCCCCTTTCAAAATCACCGAAGTCCTCTGTGGATTCCATTCTGACATGCAATGAACGGAGGCGGGCCTCCGTTTGCCTTTATACACACACGTCCCTATGAATGTCGGGAGTATATTTGCATATCAATTGCATCTGTGTTTATTGCGTCGTAGACGCTGCATTGCGACTACAGATGACGCGACTGGATAGCTCATTGTAACTTCTTTTTTTTTTGTCCATTACATGTACATATGTACACATAGTGTGTTAAAAAGTTATTATTAGATTGATTTAACATGAATGAATGAGTTTTAAAGAAGAGTTGATATGTACAATTTGAATATATCGGTTTAGAGGAATTTTAAGTTTTGAATCATATTTTAATAACACAAATAGTAATCCATACGTGATTTTATTGGTCATCACTCAGATTTTTAACAAATATAAAGATAATTATTCACAGAAAAATTATTAAGTTTAACTTGTGAGATGAGTGACAGTTTTATGACAGTTATGAGATTCGGATGGCTAGTTCAGATTTATTGCTATTTAATAGAAGACTTAATTTGTTCCTTTTTGTAATTGAAACTATCAGCATATAATAAGATAACAAAGGTTTGTTGCATTTGGCTGAACCAATCTCTACTACAGGACTTAATAATAAACATGCAATGAAACAAGAACAATAAACTAAAGTCATTCTTTACTCTTAGGTTTGAAAATGCACAGTTAATGCCTTCCTGAAACTTAAAGATGCAGTGAATTTGTTACTATATGATTCCGATTTAACAACTCTAGATCATACATCTCAAAAGGCATGCAGGCTCTATCATTAAAAATCAGCTGCCAGCAATGAACTGTGGATGTTTAACTCCCGGATTCGGGTAGATTTTTGGTAGTATTATTACTTTTCTTCATTGTTATATACTTGATTCAGTATATGGACTGTATGTATAACGATACAATGCTGCTGCTGCGAGATGTAGTGCAAATTGAAAATCTCGTAAATGCAAACCACTATAATATTTTTGTTATTCGTTAAATAAAATTACAGCAATAAAAATTCTATTAGAAATAAATAATTTTAAGCTAATTTTACGTTTGTTTGTTGCGCAGATTTCTAATTCTTTATAAATTAGAAATATTTAGAAATTCTAAATAAAAATTATAAATTCTATGAGTCAGCGAAAACTGCATCGAATCCTCTCAGTCTGGAATGACATTTCCTCAGAGAAACAGATTAGAAGGTATTTGTGTATTTTATGTTAACATGTTTCCGAAAATTTGTCTAAATCTTTTTAATTATTTGAGTTTATATCAATCTCAGGCCAGTGATGCTGTCACTGGCCTGAGATTTGTAATAAACATACCGTAAACTGATTTTTCATCTCCATAAAACAAGAAAACCGGCAAGAGAACATACGTAGGTAGCAGACAATACGACGGCCTCATAACCTAGATTATTTCTATCGAAATTTTCCAATGTCTTCGAAAAAAAATATTGCTTTTAAAAACAATTGATGTTATCGACCATCACTGATGGTATATCATCCTAAGAAATAAAAAAATAAAAAAATAGCAGTCAAGCTGAATCAATGAAACATTTTGACAAAAATGTTGGTTTGATCATACATGTATAATCCATCAGCTCGGTCTGTCTACTCACTTTATTTGATATCCCTACATGCACTTCGCATATCATATTCGACATTCTGTTATCTTTTTCGTGTCTCCTTCACGTTAAAAACCAGAGGTATGACTATTTTCTACGTTAAATTGGTATGTAGAGAATCCATAGTTCTGGGGTAAGTTCAGAAATGTATATTTACTTTTGACTATATTAATAATTCAGAGTCAAGTAATTAAATTAAATCAAAAATCTCTTCGACAAAACATCTTACCTCAAACATAAAGGTGTCCACTTCCTCTTGGATAGACTCCACAGTCAATAGGTTTTGATTCATATGAAGTTCTACTAGCAGATCTAGAAAGGCCAACTTTTTCTTAACGTATTCTGTTTCCTCAATGGAAGTGGATTCATTTGAATTACTACCTGCATTTTTGAGAGACTCTTTCTTCTCGATAATTATCTAGAACATGAAAAATACATTTCAGTATTCTCGTAGATTCATTCTCACAGGCCATCCATTAAATACATTGCGATAATCTCAGAGAATCTTAGTAAATATCCACGATTATAGAACAAAATTCATAAATTTCTAAAATGATTCGTCAACGATCCCCCTTAATTTTGACCCATGTTTAATAATGTAGATTTTTATCAAGTACATTAGGAAACTTCACTTTGATATGTTATGGAAATCTAAAAATTCAAGTGACAAAAAATGTTTGAAGTTTCAAACTTTACACTCTGTGATACTTAACTATGTATGTGTAGGAAAAATTATAAATACAGTGGAACCTCGGTTGTCGAACTTAATTCGTTCCCGAAGGCGGTTCGAAAACCGAATTGTTCGAAAACTGAAACCATTTTCCTATAAGAATTAATGTAAAATGAATTAATCCGTTCCCGATCCCCAGATGATTGTTTATTTAAACCTTTACAACAGTACTTCATGCATAAGATCGTATACAAACATAATGAAAATGCATAAAATCTTACATAAAAAGAATAAACACAATAAATAGATAAAATATAGACGAAAATCGATCGCCTCTTTATTTTTGAGTATTGTACAGATCGTTGATTTCGCCATACCGAACTGCATAGCAAGATCCGAGACACGAACGCCATTTTCCTGTTTGGATATGATTTCTTTTTTCATCTCTATCGTGGTGGTTCTAACAACTTTTCTTTTCGCTTTGCTGCTATCACTATTCTTCTGCGGTCCCATGGTGGCTTAATTAATAATAGTTTATGGGGGAAAAAAAACAACAAAGCATAAAAAAATTAAGAAAACTCACTGCAAATTCGAGCAGGTGTCTGCACTGGACGAAGGCTGCCGCGTAACAGACGCTTTCCCGCCTTACAGCTAATGTTCGGAAACCGAAATTCTGGTTTCCCGAACATATTTTCTGAACAAAAAACCGAGGCGTTTTTTGTTCAGAAAATCTAAAAAACCTAGACATTCTTTTCCACTCAAGAAGCCCTTTTTACACCTACCCAGCATCTAATTCTGTACAAATACGAAATCCTCCCATCGTTAGAATACTGATCAGACATTTGGAACAGTGCCCCCAAAACCTTCCTAAAATTCTTGATGCTGTCTAGAGGAGAGTAATTCGGCTCATTCTAAACCTTTCTACCCTTTCTAAACAGACTCACTTCAGCCTTTATCTCACAGATGCAATGTTTAAGCTCTGTCTCTTCTCTTCTATGGTCGCTGTTTCGATGAACTAGCAAACACCATGCCTCTGCTTTCTATTTTGCCTGTTAAAACAAGAGCAGCAGCTATCCAACATTTCTTTTCAGTACAACTGTAAACACATCCAAAAATCTTCCAATCCATGAAGACATCCCACTCCTAGAAATAAACAGGCTAAAGTCAAGGCACCCTCCAATCTTAACAGCAAAAAATCTTGAAGAGACAAGTTTCAACATGAAGGAGAAGTGGAAAGAGTCCTAACACTTCAACAGGGATCTTCCATGAATTAGTGGACCCAACACAGATACCTTCGGGTTTTGACCTACGTCGGAAAACTTGGTCTACCCTTAACCGAATCTGCACCAACCATGACAGATGTGCAGACCACCTTTACAAATGAGCCATGATTGCCTCACCCAGGTGCGACTGTGGATCACCTCGCCAGACAATTAATCATATTACAGCAGACTGTGTCCAACGTGCATACAGTGGAAATCTGTCAGACTTCATCCATGCTACACCAAGTGCAGTCGACTGGATAATCAATCTAGACATTCAGTTGTAGCCTATTCTTGAGTGTCTCTTTTATGACTGGATTATGTCTTCTTATTGTATATATGTCTATTACTATGTCCATGTATATTAAGGATTAATGTAATGTAACTTTTCATGTGTGAGCCATACGCTAAATAAATGTAAACACATCTAGCCTGCTTCTCCTCATACCCATTTATTCCAACTATCTCTGTCCTCTGGAACAGTCTCCCTGATAATGTATTTCCAATAGCTTCCACTTCTAATTCTAGAAGAATGTCAGTAGATTTCGTCTATCTCAATCCTTACCTGCACTTCACACACGACACTCTATAGCTTTAATGTGCCCCTCGTGTGTTGGATAAAAAAATAAAAAACTTAACGAAATTTAATTCACTTGAATCTATGTATACGAAAATGCTCTTGCACAACAAAAGATTATGTTCTTTACACTTGGTAATGACACAAACTTATTGACCTACCTTTTGCGTAAAGTCGTGCATCGCCTCCACAGATTTCTTGAACTGCTTCCCAGCAGTTGAGAAATTGAAGTATATGAAGTCATTCCATAACCAAGGCGTGAACATTCGTTGAGGGAATAATACTTGAATCCTATAGAATTCAAATGTAACACTTCATTCAGCGTTAGAAGCCACAATATTTATCTTGGCTGCTATTGAAATAGAAGAAATAAGGAAAAATTAAGTGATGCAACACAATTTACTGATCGATAAATGAGTAAGCACTGAGTGATTCCATTTTCTTTTGTGATCTGTGAGAACATCTCCTGCAACTAGGTATATAACCATACAGCATTCTTCTGAACGTTTTAATCAGTGAAATCAGGTCAGCGTGTGTGTGTGTGTGTGTGTGTGTGTGTGTGTGTGTGTGTGTGTGTGTGTGTGTGTGTGTGTGTGTGTGTGTGTGTGTGTGTGTGTGTGTGTGTGTGTGTGTGTGTGTGTGTGTGTGTGTGTGTGTGTGTGTAAGAGAGAGTCATGCAACTGGCCAGCTAGTTAAAACATGGTTTAAAACACTTTTCTTAACCTTGGTGGTAGAGCCCCCCCGGGGGGCGCTGTGAACGCTAAGGGAGGCGTAAAGCGTTATAATACTACTAATATAATAATAAACTTGACATAATAAACTTAATATAAAAAAATTGAGACTTCATTTGTCGAACAATGAACCTAATATCGAAAAATTAGCAGGATCATCAGGCTCAGAGTAGCCATTAATGATTGGCTTATTACATACAGTAAGTTTACATCTTTTTTGAGTAAAAATTAATTTATATCAAAGTCACTCATTTTTAATTAACTATCAGTTCAAATATGTTGATGGTAATTTAGGTTTGCCTAATAATATATTATAATTATCTTATTAAGTCATTAACCTAGTGTAAAATAATAAACTTAAATATTAAACCATTATCACCTTACACATATGCTGCCTATCCAAACACAGTGTATTATTTCATTCGTATGCACACAAAGGAACTGTCACGCAGATAGCCAGCAACATGCAACTCATTGTTCGCGGAAATTGTGCACTTTAGTCTTGATGTCCGAAAGCTTAATTATTCTTCAGCAGCAGGCAAGTTTTTGCATTTGACCCTTTCAGAATCTGATAGTCGTTGTAGATTTTAAGTGCAATGGGTTATATATCAAGGCCTAATTCTTGTTAGAATTCTTTCTGCTATTCAAGAGCAGGAGTTTAGATTGGAAAATACAGTAATCAGCTCGTGGAAAGGAAACATAGAAATCACGAAGATAAATACATCAGATACAGGGGACGCCACACCGCATGGGTCATTTTTATAATGATCCCATATACGAGAGTATAACTAGCCACTCTACAGTACCTGGATGAGGAGAAAGAAAAAACTCTTTACATTTAATTTGAATAACTGTGTTCACTGAGGGAACTCATAAGAAGGGAGATTGTTCCAGTAGCAGTAGAATCAGCCAAAAAATATTTTAAAAAATTGTTCTGTAATTTTGGAGTTGAATTATGAAGAGATGTTGAATAGCTACGGTACTTGTTTAAACAGGATTTAGGAGAGAGTGGGAAAATTATCGATGAGTTCTGATAAGCTGTGTTATGGAAATGTTCGTAGAAGCAAACAGCAGAATCTGAACATCTGTATGAGAGTGGAGTGAATTAATGAGATAATGGACCCTAACCTAATTAACCTAATTGCTTTCTTCTATAATTATCGAAGTATTTTTATGGAACTCTTAGGAGGACTACTCAAAATGTTAGAGCATTATCTAATGGTTAGCAATTTCTTAATTTATAGAAGAGAATGTAAGGGATCAGAAGTAAGGTAACGACTTGAGCGAAAGAAGGTAATCACTGTAATATATTTATGCCTAGAGAGAGAGAGAGAGAGAGAGAGAGATTTGATGTCAGGATAATCCCCAGAAAATGAGAAATCTTGTCTAGAGATTTTATGTTGTCCAAACTAAGACACGAAGAAAGTTATTTTTTTTTTTAAGTGTGCCACCAAAACCAGTTTTGCTGAGCGTTTTTTCATTTCTTAAGTTACCAGGAAATCATGTCTTTTTTTTTTTCATACAGATACGATGCTGCCTAGATCCGGTTTGTGCTCATCAACATCTAGCAATAAAAAGCTACAGGGGTTTATCACAAAAAATAGCAGTAATTTCACAACTGCTATCAGCTGCTGGATATGTGATCAAGAGTGCTTCGCTTGATTACTTTCTTAATGTTTCTGACAACTCGTGAATTAGTTTGCGAATAAATTGGCAGGAATCCCACATCTTAGTGTTCTTGACACATTTTCATGACATTCTTAACTGGTGTTTGCAATTATCGATTGATGTCCGCATCCACGAATCTCAATCGATGCTTGTATATCGTTTTTTCCGCATTGGTCGCAATTTGTGCTAAGATTAAATTATCTGATAATGATGTACCTACCATTTTAAATGTGTTAAATATTCGTGGCTGCCGTCCTTCTGTGCGTGTATTTGCACTCCCATCACGGATTCTAAAGAAATACAAAAACACAGCAAGTTAGCAATGGTGACATTTAAATCTCACTTCACAATAACAAGGATAACAATTTGGAGGGGGGGTGGAGTGGGGGGGGTTCGTTTTAAAAGCTGAGCTGAATTTTAAGGACATCTATAACTCCGCTCCCCTCCAGATATTCACACATGCACACTCCGTTAATTATGGACTCAAATTTTAAATGAAATAATAAACGCGAAAATATTACTTCAAATTATCATCGTAATGAATATTTGTGTTCTATAAAAATATATTTCATATAAATAATAAAGTGTTTCGTTTTGCAGTTAATGCAAATTCATTTTGATAACCGAGAATTATATTTATGTTGTAAATGGTTGTATTACCACTCCTTCAACAATAACTTTGATCGTGGAGTGTTGAACAGTGACTTTAGTTATTTCACACAATTTAGAGATTTTGTCCTAAACTGCGTTACAACCTCTGAAAGTCGTAGACATTACTCAAAATACATTTCGAAATTAGAAAAAAGCAATATTCACGAAAAAAATAATAATAAACGTGCAAATAGTAAAAGTAGTCAAAACTTCAAAGTTATCTTAAAAATAAAACTCCATAAATGAAGTTTTACTTTTAAGATAACTTTGAAACTTTTAAGATAACTTTTTTTTAATGTGCAGACATATTCCATAAATTATCTTATCATCTGTTCCATAAAAATTATTTGCATTTAATTTGCCACACATCTTAATATTTGTTTTGAAAACTGTTGATTTGGTAATCTTTTATCGCCATCAAATTCTTGATATGTGCTCTGAAGAGGAAAAATACTATGAGAGTTCTACGTTATTAAGTTTACTTTATTACTAACTTCCTATCAACAGTTTTGTTCCTGAAAAATAACTCAATTCTATTTATTAGCTTATAATGATACAACCGCAGGGATACCATCTTGTGAAATCATTATATTACTATTGATTGTAATATACATTTTTCTCCGTGTGTTCCACTGACCTGCTTGAGGGACGAAAAACCCCGCCAGCTCCATATACAAACGGCTAATACATCTTTAGTTGAAAAATCATCTATACCGACTGAGCTATGGAAGCTCTTCTAACTAAACTTGATAAATTATTTTTCTGAACCCCTCCACCACCTAAATCCTGTCATCAAAATCATGCTATGTTAACTTTTCCTCTTCATTTAAGTGACCACCATACCATTTTGAATTAGTTCTACTCACACGTTACTGAATGCTAACAGTCAACTATCTTTCTATCATCTTCACCTTTAATATGATTTTCCCATTTATATCATCTTTTCACTCCCTTAATTTTTTTTTCTAAACTCTCATATCTGCTTTCTTCGATTAACTGTTTTATTTCTAACGTATCTTTCAAATTCATAACTTAAGGTTTCCAGCACTCTTTGAACGAATTCAAACAAACCCTAAAATCTACTTCCAATTTCAAATCGGTTTTTACAATTGATACACTTAGCCGCCTTTCGAGAAAAATATACGAATCATAACGAAAATTAAATATCTCATTCGCCGAATATACTGTGTGTATATATATATATATATACACTCATGTTCGTAGAAACTGCATCAGCTGCTGTAGCAATTATTTTTTGCAATTAAATTTGAATGCCTATTTGAAAAGGGATAATACAATAATTTCACAAATAATGAAGAAGGTAGTATAACATTTTTATTTTTTTATTAATATTTGGCTATTTTAGTACAAGTTTGTGACATAATTAGGAAATGACAACAAACTTGACAAATTTGCAAATATTTCAATATGGAGTTTACAGTGATATGTTCACTAGAAAAACAAATACCGGTATGAAACTAAAGTTCAACTACATAGTTTTACTAATATTCAAAGCTAATGTTTCACTTTTTGCTGTTTAGTACTTCGTGGGTCCTGTTTCCTTTATTACAGCTTGGCATCGGTGGGGCATTTACAAGATCAATTTCCTTTTGGATGCAACTGTCAATTCATGGTTCCATATCCTTATAATGACTTCTTGGAGCTACCGAAGTGTTTTCAGCTTCATCTTGGGTATTTCAGACAGATGCTCCAGAGCGCAGGTATGAAGACGCACATTTCCCCTTTGGTTGAAAGGAGGACATTCGAATTCTGTCCACGACTCGAGAAACCATTATAAGAGCTTATCAGCTGAAGGTCAGTTAGCCATTCTCATTCCGAGGTGAATGAGTTTTTATTTAAAACTCATCCACCAAGGTGCAGGACAACACACGCAGTTTTTTTTAAGTTATAATATACTGGCCTCGTGATGGCAAGTTAAGTTGCTTCACCATAATTCAAGTAAAATCTGGCAGTTTGGGTTGACTCCACTTTGCCTCCCACAGACTACCACTAGCAAGGGCGAAACCATTCGCTCTTCATCTCAATTGGTTTTAATAAAATATAGAAATAACAGTGCAAAAATAAAATTTGTAATAAATCTGTACAAAATGTATAACTTCACATTTTATCTTCAACGTGAACATAGATTAAAATTCAAATTGATTAGTAGATAATTTATACCTTGTTTAATCGAGTATAAAACATTTTCGTTACATACATTTCAAGTTAAGAAACACAATAAACGTTAGATGCATACTTACCACATAGAATATCCAGAGTGCATAAAAAACACAGTGGAACAATGTTTACCCACTCATTCTGTCCCACAGATTTCAAATTATCTATCAACAATAGTGAATATTTGTTGAATGCTGGTATAAAATTTTCTAGTATCCGGAAATGGAAACTAGGAGTAAGAATTTTTCTTCTCTGTTTCCACTTGGAACCAGTGCTGTAAAATATATTAATTAGCTCTTATTTAACTGTTACAGTCACCAGTTCATGTATATATTTCATTACTACTATAATGGAAAAAATACTCAGTTATTGATATCCTAATGTTATCGTGATGTGTTTTAATTAACGGATTTTATATTATTATTATTATTATTATTATTATTATTATTATTATAAATAACAAAAAATCTAGCGAATATGAAGACTTGGTCAAACGTAATGATTTAGCAGTGATAGAAGTGTTGCAAACGAGAAAAAGTCAGAAGAAAAAGTCAAAAGACAGAAAAAATCAGTTGCCAAGGACGTGAACGAATTACAAGACAATACACCAATCTCCCATCGGAATATTTAACGCCATTCAACCAGAATCTGTCGTACCAAGCAAGAAAAGCAAAAACAGAAAAAAAATTACCAATTTTTGTGGATCAGAGATGCCAAAATATTCTTGAGGAAGTCACAAACTTCATAGCCGATCCAAATTAAAAGCTCAAAAGACATAGAGAGGCTGCCACAGCGGAAAAAAAAAAGTCTCCTAGTTAGTTCAAAAAGAAGACCACTACAAAAATGAATGTGAACGATCAAGACAGATGCAATAACACCAGAATATATCGACAATTTCACTTTGATCGGACCTTTCAGATCATTCATTTGACCTCCCAAACCATTCATTTGACCTCCCAAACCATCAGCCTACTTCCAACACAGCAATCAAATCAATATTATATATATATATATATATATATATATATATATATATATATATGACCAGTGTCATCTTATTATATAAAATATATATAAAACCAGTATAAATATATATATATAAAAAAATAAATATATAAAAATACCAGTATAAATATATATATAAAACCAGTGTCATCTTATTAAAATGCTTCGAGGATGCAAGCAGAAACATTACATCTCAACCGAGATCAACAGAAAAAAAAAAATTTATTACATTGAACCGCTGTAGTTACAGCTCTTAAATACATTAAAAGCAAAAATTTTAAAATATATATAACTTATTGCTATCCTATAAATGCTGTTAAAAAATTATTACTATTTAATTAATTAATCCTTTGATGTAAAGGTTTCTTAGAAAAATAATAATATAATAATATAATAATATAATATATAGGAATTAAAGAGTAAAAAAAATTATTATAAAAAATTATTAAAAGCAAAAATTGTAAAGTTTAACATATTGTTATACTATAAATGCTGTTTAAAAAATGTAGTCTTTTTCAATTGCAAACTATAAATTACCATCTATAGTAACTATTATGTACCATCTATAGATTACCATCTACAGTAAACATTATATAAAAAAGGGAAACTTTGTATGAAATTCAAATTTAATTACATACAATTAAATATGTATGTAATTTTTAGAATTTTTTAAATTTTGTAATTTCTATAATTTTATAGTGTAATTATTATATGTATGCAGGACATAATAAAGTGTTAAAAAATATTATTATTACATTACACCCTCCATATGATAAACGGACTCATCGTAGGAGGTATATTCAAATGACAACATATTTACTATATCGAATCTTAATCTCATTATCACTCCTTGCATTAATTGCATATTCAGTAATAGATTCCATTCACTGACATTTCTCCAAATAAAAAATCTACTCGTCACACTCCTCTTCACCAGACTCTGACATAACTTCTAGGGATAGCCTCTGGTTCTTTTCCTATTTTTATAATCCCCTCTGAATTAATTCCGACAAAATCCTATCATTAACTTTTAAACGTCGCTATGATACCACCTCTTTTCCTCCTATCGACCAAACTTTGCAATCCACATTTCTTCAATCTTTGTCCATAGCTAGCCTTTTGAAGTCCTGATGTTGTCTCAGTCACTCATCTCTTGATCTCCTCCAACGTTTCCACATCATACTGAAAACCAGATGACCAAATCTGAGCACAATAGTCCAAATGTGATCTGAAAAGTGATTTATACAGTGACACAGCCACTTCGTTATCCCACCATGTTAGAGTACATCTTATCGACACTACGATGTGCAATCTTTGCACCACATGCAATATGCACTCTAAACTTCAGACTATTGTCAACCATCACTTCCACTTTCTGCAGTACATCACCGTATTCCTGACATCATATCCTCCTCAGACAACCAAGTTTCACTTATACTAATTATTTTGGGGCATACTAACTCAATCAATGCAACAAACTCAGCTCTCTTATTTCAAATACTGCTTGCATTCGTGCGCAAACACAACAATCCCTGCGTCTTTGAGGCCATTCTACCCCCACCAACATTCTCTGTTCTAGTTGCTATACCATACCTCTCTCCAGTCTGACCACTCCTGTTTCCCTGATCCTAACTCAATTTCCATTCATACCTATCTCAACCCTAACGTTTATGCATTCCATCATCTTGTGCTGTTGGAACTACATCTTCAACCGCGTATCTATCTTCCTACTGTCGTACAGTCCGTTTAGCTGTGCTATCCTGCTTCACAAGTAGACTGATCGTTTGCTACATTAACTTCTTGTCTCTGTACGTTCTCAAAAAACAATAGCCTTTCTAAATGCCCAACACTAAACCCATTCAAATGCAATCTATCAATTTTAAACCATTCAAACTTTCCTTCATATTCGCTCCATAGATTTACAAACTGAACCCTCTTTGCCTCACACAATTCAGCCATCTTATTGTTCATTATCTCCGCTCTCCGGCAACATACTAACGACTTTTCCAAGAACATCATTATCCTTCACCTGCTGTAACAACTCCCTCCAAGTCTCTATCAACACTATTTTTTTCACCAACTAAGTCATTTGTGCCCACAACTATCATTTTGATGCCCGCTCTTTCCTTTTCTGCAACTCATCGGTTATGTTTCATTGCCCCACCAATAAAGAATTTTGTGCACTTTATTAGTCATCACACCGCTAACGATCGCTTACCCATACAATGATATACGATTATCCTTTGACTTCTCTCTTCCTTCTCATTCTCATCAGCCAAGCTCTTCTTTATATGTTTAATATCTTCCAGATTTTCATTTCACTTTTCATTTACACTAACTCTTGCCTAAGCGCTTCTACTACTGTCCCGACTCTTGCTCCTATTAATCCAGTGATCACATGCTGTATAAAATTAAAATAAATTCGACAAAGTCTTTTCTTCCCCAAAAGAACTTTTGAAGCTCTTTTAGACCGCTAACTAGCATCTGAAGACAGCTAGTGTCTATTTGTCACTGATAGTGAGAGATTACTTCCACTATTCCGTGCTATACCACATGCTCATATACTATAATTTTTGAACAATATTCCTCTGCTTAGCTTCCTCTAGAGCTGTCAAAATCAGCCAGTTTAATGCTAGTTTCCTCTCTATAGTCAAACAGCAAAACAAACGACAAAAATACGCATCCACCAGATTACCTGAATATCTTATGGTTAATTAACTTCATTGAATTTTTAGTAACTGGCATGATAGGTACTGGCAATATTCAGTACCTATCATGTATTATTCTCTCCATAGTACTAATCGATGTTTGCAGATACCTCGATAACGAGGAGAAAAAAAACATGTCAAAATTATATTTCGTAATAAAGACATTATTCCACCCAACATAAAAAAAAACTTCTATATCACGGTATCTGCGAATCCCTACTCAGATACGGAATAACAGTCTATACAAATACATGAAACAGCCACCTAACAAAATTAGAAACATTACACAGGAAAATCGTGTCAACAGTGATCTGGACACTTTACACGCAACAACCAATATCCGACAAGTACATGGCGATACACAGAATTCTGAGCATTAAAAACCTGAAACACTACATGACATTAACAAGGAATTACTTCAACATCATCTATCGAAACAACAGAGATACATATCGTATAACACGACCTACAAAAACTCTCTACGTCCCCACACCCTTCAACAACTCATACGGTTCTTTTGTGAGATCACATCAGATACCCACGCAACTCAGCAACCTACCAAGAAAGTTAAAACACGTAGATAACTACAGAACATTAAAAAACGAACTCTGGAAAATATACCAACAAAGTTAAGAAACCATTAACACTAATATACACATCACAAATCACTAGCATCCAATGCCTACATCCCATACATAAACAGTAGCAACAACACAAATAGTGAAAGCTGAATCCCTCTCTCTTCATAAAAGCTAACCCAAGCTTCGAAGTAGGTGGGATTAACATTCCTCACTCATCTACAAGTTAGCCTTATAAGCAAATGCAGAAATGTGTATGTATAATCATTCTTTCTCAAACTTAAAAAAAAAAAAACATAAAATAAAAATAAAATAAAAAAATAAACAATTATACAAAAAAATCTGTAAAATCTTCATTGTTAATAAAAAAAAAAATGTGTTGTAAATACATAATATAAAGGCAAAAAAGTATTATTCAAAATTTTAATTGAAATCCAATGTAGGAATTGCAGCACTTAGTGCTGAACTCTGTACAATTATAAGGTGCAATGTCACACAAGATGTTTATTGTATGTATAAATATTTTAGCAATCAATAAAATATATTAAAAATATTTTTAAATTATTATTATTATTATTATATGACACCTCCAGGGAGTTCAAAGACCCATCGAGAGACAGTGAGCCAAGCATGAAACGATTGATCCCCATCCAAAAGTAGTATTTCAATTTATTCACAGTAGTAAAAGAAAATTACATGTCTAAATACATAACCAAAAATGGATCGATAATCACCTTTAATAAATACGCTGTAATTTTTCACAGATTTCTAGCGAAAACAAAACTAATATCGGTAATTGAAAATTCATCTCTGAATGCATTACACAATTATCGAAACAAATACCTTGTTAGAATAAAACTTTAGTTTAATATGAACCAAAATAGACACTCGACGTTTCTACTTTTACATGAAGGTCATCATCTGGACTATACACATATATACAAAGAAACAAGCAGCACTACAATCTACATGGCATGCTAAAGTTACTGACCAACCGCTACAACTATTGGCCTGACCTCTGGTGGAACAAAAAGGAACCTTACTACATCAAAGCTAGAGTCCTATTATTATTAATATCCATTAGGTTACAAAATAAATTAAGCTGGAGAGCAACATGTTTATAAAATGAAAAAATTAATGAATAATAAATAAATAATTATTACTTATATAAGTGTACATATAAATTACAGCCGACTGGTATGGATAGTGGCCAATAAAAGCTGAAAAATTGCTTAAAGTCCTAAACTCTGGGTATGCTGAAAACTAGGTGGACTGAATGTGTGCCATCCAAATACTTGGGATTTGTATGCTACCATTATTGTTAAGATTGGGGGTGGTTAATCAAAATTTCACAGGCTTCTTTAAATTTACGTTCATACCAGGTTTTTGTATGATGTAATGAGCAAGTACTTTTCCAATCAATTTGATGTAGGGTGTTGAGTGTGACCTGCTTCACCAAAATTGTTAAATTTAATGTGTCGTTTGTGATCTTTGTTACGGATAGCGATTGTACGTACAGGTTTCCCCAATATAATGTAAGTTACAGGTGCAGTAGTTTAATAAACTCAAGTATGTGCCAATGATGGGAGAGGATCGTTACAGGAGTGGAATATGTTTTTTTTTATTTTGTTTTAAAGGTGGTTTAAAAGTGGCATTAAGATTGTAATGGTGTACGATTCTATTAATTTTCTCTGATAACCCTTTAATATATGGGATAGCTATGGTTTTACTGTTATCTACATTATTTTTTGATGAAGTTTTATTAAGGACTTTATCAATAGTATTTTTGCTATAGCCATTATTTATAAATGTATTGCTAATAATTTTTAATTCTTGTTTAAGAGCTTGTTCATTAGAGCAAATTGTTATAACTCTGTTTTGAGGGTTAACACCCTCAAAAATTTGGAGTCATTAACATGACTCCAAATTTTTTGCGGTTGGTAGTAATATGAGTTAGCATGTGTATATTGGCCGGTATGTATAGGCTTGCGATAAACAGTGAAGGATAGACAGCCTGAGGGAAGACGTGTGACTAGTATATCCAGGAAAGGGAATGAGTTCTGATTTTGAATTTCAGTAGTAAATTGTATGCACTCACGTTGTTTGTTCAAGTGGCTAAGGAATGTGTTTAAAGTTTGGCGACCGTGTGGCCAGATAACGAAAATATCATCAACGTATCTAAACCGAACTGTAGGTTTTAGAGTAAAGGAATCAAGAGCACGTTGCTTAAAAGCTTCCATATAAAAAGTTAGCAATTGGGTGGGGGGGGTAGGGAAGAGCCGATGGCCGTACCTTCTTTTAGTAGGTAAAATTCATTTTTCCACACGAAGTAACCGGAAAGTAGTACATGGACAAAGAGAGCCGTAATGTCCGGCGGAAATTTGTTGTGTAGGAGAGGAATTGTGTCATTGATTGGGACATTTTGTGAAAAGGACAGAAACTTCAAAACTGACTAATAAATCATCTTTGTCGAGTGTTATGTTTTTAATTTTGTTTATAAAGTGTTGTGTGTTCTTTACATAGGAGGGGGAATGACCTACTAACTCCTTGAGTGTTTACGTAATTTCATGGCTAGGTGATAACTAGGGCTGTCTGTTCCCTCAACTATCTGCCGAATCAGAAAGTTATGCTTGTGTACTTGGGAACAAGCACCATATATTTGGTGTTGATATAGTATTGTCAACTATAATCTGACGAATAGGATAAAGAAAAAACTGTGAAGTTACTTAAGTCTGTCCCTTCTTGGCCATCAGACACTGTTAAAAAACGCGTATATTCCATTACACCCCTTCTCCCAGAATATATGGTATTCCCAAGGTACACAAGCATAACGTTCCGCTTCGGCCGATAGTTAAGGGAATAGACAGTCCTAATTATCACCTGTCGCTCGGTTAGCCAAGTGGTTACGCGATCCGCAACCATATGCCTCGGAAAGGAGTGTCGTGTGTTCGATTCTCGTCGCTGACGTGAGGAGCTAAGGATCTTTCTCAGACATAGCCAAGTTAACCGCTCTTGGGCGTGGACAGCGGAGTTTTTCTTCCCAGTTTAACTGGTTTTTTTCCTCCCGCAAAGCAGCAAACCGGTCTTAAGAACACAACGCTTCACAGATAATTACACATGGTTGAGAGTGGGGTAACAACCCCACCTCGTAGTGAGTTATGAAACCAAAAAAATGGGAGATCAAGGCCCTAGATGGGGGTTGTGACGAAGAAGAAGAAGAAGAAGAATTATCACCTAGCTAAGAAATTAGCATCAAAACTCAAGGAGTTGGTAGGTCATTCCCCCTCCTATATAAAGAACACACAACACTTTATAAACAAAATTAAAAACATAGCACTCGGCAAAGATGATTTATTAGTCAGTTTTGAAGTTTCTGTCCTTTTCACAAATGTCCCAATTAATGACACAATTCCTCTCCTAAACAACAAATTTCCGCCAGACATTACGGCTCTCTTTGTCCATGTACTACGTTCCGGTTACTTCGTGTGGCAAAATGAATTTTATCTACAAAAAGAAGGTACGTCCCATGTGCCGTACCTTCTTTTTCTAGGTAAAATTCATTTAGTCTCCTCTACCCCCCCCCCTCAATTGCTAACTTTTTTATGGAACCTTCTGGGCAACATGCTCTTGACTCCTTTACTCCAAAACCTACAGTTTGGCTTAGATGGGTTGACGATGTTTTCGTTATTTCGCCACGCGATGCCAAACGTTAAACACATTCCTTAGCCCCTGAACAAACAACATAAGCGCATACAATTTACTATTGAAATTGAAAATCAGAAGTCGCTCCCTTTCCTGGATACACTATTCACACATCTTCCCTCAGGCTGTCTATCCTTCACTGTTTACCGCAAGCCTACACATACCAGCCAATATATACATGCTAACTCATATCACCACCCTCCGCAAAACTTTGGAGTCATCGATACCCTAAAAAACAAAACTATAACAATTTTGCTCTAATGAACAAACTCTTAAACAAGAATTAAAAATTATTAGCAATACATTTATAAATAATGGCTATAGCCAAAATACTATTGATAAAGTTCTTCATAAAACTTCATCAAAAAAATAATATAGATTACAGTAAATCCATAGCTATCCCATACATTAAAGGGTTATCAGAGAGAAAATTAATATAATCCTACACCATCACGACCTTAATGCCACTTTTAAACCACCTTTAAAATTAAAAAAAAAAAAAAAGCATAATCATCTCCTCTAAGGATCCTCTCCCATCATTAGCACATACTAGAGTTTATTGCATCTGTTGCACCTGTAACTTACGTTATATTGGGGAAACTAGACGTACAATCGCTATCCGTAAAAAAAAGAGCACAAATGACACATTAAATTTAACAATTTTGGTGAAGCAGGCCTCTCATATCACGCTCTTAACACTACACCAAATTGATTGGAAAATACTTGCTCATTACATCATACTAAAACCGAAAATTTAAAGAAGCTTGTGAAATTTAGATTAACCATCCCCAATCTTAACAATAAAGATGGCATAAAAATTCCAAGAATTTGGATGGTACACATTCAGCCCGCTTAGTTTCCAGCATACCCAGACTTTAGATCTTTAAGCAATTTTTCAGCTTTTATTGGCCACTGTCCATACCAGTTTGCTGTAATTAATATGTATATTTATATAAGTAATGCTTCTTTTATTTATTATTTATTAATTTTTTCCTTTTATAAACATGTTGCTCTCCAGCTAAATTTATTTTGTAACCTAATGGATAACAACAATAATAATAATAATAATAGTTGTAACGGTTGGTCAGTAACTTTAGCATGCCGTTGTACATTGTAATGCTGCTTGTTTCTTTGTATGTATATGTGTATACTCCAGATGATGACCTTCGTGTAAAAGTCGAAACGTCGAGTGTCTATTTTGGTTTATATTAAACTAAAGTTTTACTCTAACGCGGTAGTTGTTTCCATAATTTGCATAATATATTCTGACGCGGTGTAAGCATGAAGGGTCATCTCTGAATAATTTCAAGCTTTCTTACGTGTAATCATTATAACAGCATATCAATGCAACTTTATACGGTAACAGACAGACGTGTGCTATAGTGCAGTAATTTTTGTTATTACATCAGCATCAACTAAAAGACATTGTCATCAAAAGATTTTTGTTCATTATAATTAGTTTTGTGAATAATATATTGAAAATGAAATATAAAATTAATAATTCCTTCCTGGTTTGATCAAATTTAATGAAAATTAGTAGATAGGAATACTGTTAAAAGTTTTATTTCAACTGCGCAATTTAAACGGAAAAATCAGCCAAAATACAGATGTCCACTCCTTATGCTAGTTATGATAGGCTTAGTAAGTTCAGTAATAGCATGTCAAGTTCTCACGATACAAGAATGCTATTGTGAAATATAATTATTTTTGTATGCCGGTGTATTATTATCTTTTTGACCTTGAGTAACGAATTTTGCATCATAAAAGTACAACTTAAAAACAGAATGCCTGCAGTGCTGTCAAACAACATTTCCTGAATAAACACAGTATTTCTTGGTACTCATTCATAAATGATGTTACCAAGATTTCAAATTACATGGTCATGCATGGAGTTAAAAGCCACTAAAATAGGATGCAAATAAAGATACAACTTGGTAGTTGATAGATCTGTAAAACATTAATTTATCAACGTCCAATTAATTTTGAAACATAGTTAAACCTTTTTGCTTTACTTATGAAAAGAAGATAGAATAATTTTAAAATATTGGGACATAGCGTAACATTATTTAGACTTAATAAACCGTCTTCTAAGGTTTAGTTTATTTATTAGTTTATTTATTTAGTTTAATTATTAGCCAGAATTAAATCTGTTTAAAAAGCAAATAATCAGCATTAAAAATTAACTTTTAATATTTTTTTAACTGAAGAAAGATCAATTCTTAAATAAATCATAAAATAAAAATGAAAAATAAATAAGTAAAGATATCATACCTGGTGAGTAATCCTAAACCGAGCCATGGTTTTATTAAATTATATTCCTCTGATTTGTCCAAGATTTTGCTGCTTCCTAGAATTACCTGTAAATCGAGAGAAAAAATATATTATAGCATTTAATAGGTTCTCTCTTCAATACCACAATGTGTGTTGTTGTTGTTGGTTCATTTGTTCAATTGCATTTGTCGTACCATTTGCGGGCCTGGTTGGCTGAGTGGTTAGCGCCCTACCCCCCATTCAACCTACAGGCTGCAGGTTCGAATTCCACCGTGAGCGTGGATGTTTGTGATTGTCTTTAGGTGGAAGATGAATTTCATCGTGCAGCTTATTGGAGGCCTGAAGTGGCTTGAAATAATCCCATATTAAAATGAATTTAAAATATATAAAATTGATTAAAATAGGAACCATATTTATTTATCTCCAATAACTAAGATTTGTCCGTTATTTTATAGTATTATATAGTGAGACCTGTGGGATATTCATAACTAAAAATTCAAACAAGAATTAAATTTTAATAATATGTAGATATTTTGTCTTAAGTATCTTAAGACATTTATTTCAAACAATACTATCAATTACACTCAAAGGAACAGTCAGTGCGCATGCTTACATTGGAATCCCTCTATGCGTACAGTAGCTAGTTTGAGGACTCGAAATATTCGGCTGTAATTAAAATTAAATTAAAATCAAAATATATCTGATAGATTTATTTTATACAATTGAGGATAATAATTTCCCAGCCCTTTGAGATGAGACAGCCATTACGGTGTTCTGGTGTTTTTGCTTATAGATCTTTATATAAACATGAGCGTTTATATAAAGAAAGTGCTGATGCCTTACTTCACAGATCCAATCTTAATTTTAATGACTGTCTCACTATCCCAAAGGTTTGGGAAATTTTTATCCTCAATTGTATAAAATAAATTTATCGGATATATTTTAATTTTAATTTAATTAGCACGGATAAGAAGATTATCATGGAATCCCTCTATGCGTACAGTAGCTGGTTTGATTACTACAAATATTCGGCTGTCAGATTTAGCATGGATAAGAAGATTAGCAAGGATTAATTAGCATGGAAGAGACTCATCGAGGGAGGCCACATACTACATACACCAGCTATCATACTTATTCTTGAATTCATTCACACTGCTTGCACTCACAACATCCAATGGCAATCCATTCCAATTACGCACCACCCTCTCAGAGAAAAAAATCTAGCTCTCACAACCTTCTTGACGGCCTTCATTCTCAGCTTCTATGGATGCTCTCTCGTCCTTTCCCCACACTCCATAAAGTGAAAAATTCCATCAATTGAAACCCTGTATGATTCTTTCAGAAGTTTGCAAGTCTCAATCATATCATCCCTATTTCTTCTCTTTGCCAGGTCTGCAGTCTACAAATTCTCAGTCTCAGTCTGTCTTCATAATCAGTATTCCATAATCCTGATATCATTTTAACACTCTCCTTTACACTCTCTCCACTATATGAGAATCACCACAGAAACCAGGAAACCAAGTGAGTCCAAGTGATATCTTATCAAGGCCTTGTAAAGAGGAAAAATGACATCCTTATCTTTGCATATCAAAGTTCATTTCAGCATTGCAATTATCTGTTAAGTTATATTTACAATCTTTACTACATGGCCCTCTGAACGTCAACGTGATATCACTAACACTACAAGATCCCTGCCTAATAAGTTTCTTTAGCATAACCCCACCAATAGAATACGACATTGGATATCAATCACGCCGAAGTGAATGACTTTGCATTTACTGATATTCAACTGACATCCAGTTTCAGATGCCCACAATTCCTATTCAAATCATTCTGCAAGTACCGCATATGAGCAACATTCCTGATTATCCTAACTATCTTTGCATCATCAGCAAATAGCTGTATGTCACCCGTCAAATCCTTCTCAATATCATTAATGTACGGATTAAATAACAGTGGACCAAGGGCTGATTCTTGTGTTACAGGACTAGTTACCTTAAATCTTGCAGACTCAGATCACCCAATATACCACTTTTTGATATCTGTCAGTCAGTCATCCTCTTATCGACGCTAATGTTTTATAATCCAAGCCCATATTTTCCAATTTATGCAACAGTCTTCTCTGCTGTATTCTGTCAAAAGCCTTAGCAAAATCCAAAACAGGCATGGTGTATCCGTTCCTCCTGTCTAGTTCAATGGTGACATTATTATAGAATGTGCTTAAACATGAACTTTCCTTAGTAAACCCATGCTGTTCATTGCAAAGTAGAGATTCATTGTCAACCTACTTCTGAAATCGAACCCTGATCAGTTTTTCCAAAATCTTCATCACGACTCCTGAGATACTGTTTGGTCGATAGTTGGATACACCGGTGTTTGCACCACCCTTGTGCAATGGGATTATCATGATCTTCCCTGTTCTGAGGTCAAAGAATAGCCAGTTCAGCTGGAACATTTTTAACATCCTTGCTGATATCCCATCAGTCCCTATTGCTGAATTCTTATTCAGTTTGTGCAACAGCTCTAATACCTCCTCTTCATATACCTGAGTTTCTTTTAGTGCAGAGGTAGCAGCGAAGAGTGAGAATGTGAAAATTGTCAACATATTACCTTGATATCATAAATATCTAATTAATAATTGAATACTTCTATGCTCTTTGTCTACTTTAATGAAACATTGCTTAATTTGTGGTATATTTATAAAGAGATCGTGTCCAGTAAAGAATAATTATTTATACAAATAAATGTGCAATTTTTTTTTACCCACCTCTACATGGTCTGCCCGGAAAAATATAATAACTGGACGCATTGGAAACCAAAACAGTGCCATCCCCTCCTTCCGAAACAGGTGACATATCGCACAAATTTCCTGAAAGATATCTATAAAAGAAAAGGAAAAATTAAGTTATGATAAATCAACTAACAACTATCTTATAATTTTATAAATATATAGGATCATACAGGAGACCTCTAAAACCACATTAATAATCTACAAACATTAACTTAGTTCCCTAGAGACATCACAATGACATTTTCATATCTTCATGCTTTTCTTTTGTATAGCATGAAAGCAAGGAACTTGTTTCGAGGTCTTCGAGTAAAAAAATCAATACAAGGATTTGTGACACTCGATTCTGTATTATATTATTAAAAGCTATATAAAAATAAAATAAAGAAATAAATCAATCTGTTAACGCCTTTTTATTTCCCATAGGAAACAGGCAAGGCCGTTTTAGCCTTATCTATCTTTTAGACAGGAAGTGGAAGTCAATCCCCACCTTAGCAAGTCACAGAAAGCCGGCACAAACTATTATTTATATTAAGCGGTATCTAGTGACGAGAGTATGACAAATACCTGCCGTTCTTACGGTCCCCTAACGTTAACATAATATATTATTGTCTGAAATAATATGGGTTCTATGGTCGATTTTCTTCATTTTATGGAAAACCCGATTTTCCAAAAAAAAAAAAAAAACACTTGCTCGTGCAGAGATCGACTAACTCTGGAATCAGAGAAAGACTTAGACAAAGTTCCTCTAGTCAGTGACTAAAATCAAACCTTTCTTACTGGCGTCTAGCTCTCTAAATGCAAACGCTATTTCCCAAAAAGTAATATTAATAAAAGCTACATTGCTAAAGACAATATTATTTGATAAACTTCCTTATTTGACATAAAATTTTGAAACGTTAATTATATAATTTACTTTAACATTCTGTATTGGAACTAAAATTCTAATATGCAGATACATTGCATTGACTGGATGGTATTCTTTGCTCTTTACAGCAAATTTTTCTTTGTTCTATAATGCAATAATCGTGTGATTTGCTTTTTATGCTAACAGCGTAATTCCTTTAAGTCTTGATTATCACTTTATTCCTTATTTTGATTCAACGGATTCTAATTCTGTCGAATTTATGGTAAAAACGATAAAGATTTTCGAGTATTTATTCGTATTTTCTTTTTATTATCATCATCAGTAACAGCATTTCGTTCTGGTCATAGTTTAAAGGTTCGACTAATATTTTCATTTATAAGTTAAGTTACTTTACAATCAACCAGTGGCAACACGTGGCTTGAAATCGTGGGGGTGCTGCAACTTTCGAAATATACTGTAAGTACAGTGTATACGTGTTTGGATAAAATATCAAAATTATGGTAAAAAATTTTTTAAAAAAATTAAACATGAAAAAAATTCTTTATTATCGATAAAATTATACAGTTTAGTATAATTCAAAATAACTTAAAAATAAAATCCATTATCGTAACCCCAATAACGTTTAAAAATAAAAACTATAACAAATGTTTTGTCTTTAATTATAATGTCCAAATATTTATGGAGACGGAGTAAACACGACGAACACTCTACTACTGGCGCAAACTGCGATTAAATAAAAGTGGAACTGCGCGACGGACAGTGCCATTAAGCTAATAGCTGGCATCTCACTGTGACGTGCATATGCTTGCTCGCGTAGCAATATGACACTGTGGTAAACACGGTGCTGCTAGCGTCCTTCGCCCTCCTAAGTGCTACAAGATGGATTTTTATTATTTTTTATACAAAATAAGAGAATTGTATAGGATTGTTGATGATAAAATTAAATATTACAAGCAAATATAAATAAACTAATAAATATATTTATATATCGAGAAAATTTGGGGATGCTGCAGTTTCGCAGTGCCTATGCACGAGCCGCCCCTGCAATCAACAGATACGCTGCACAGCAGGAAACACAACTAACTTTCTCAATTGCAGAACGTAACGTTTCCTTCTTTTGGTTTATCTTTCATTTCGAGTATGCGATACTTGTCACGTTTCTGTAAGTCGTTCCGTCAATAAAAAAAAAGCACTGCTTGTCACTAAAACCATCTAATTTAGTTCTTATCATTGTTAGAATTCTAAGAACTAAATTAAATGCTAAGAATTAAAAATTAAACTAAGAATTAAACTAAATGCTAAGAATTAAAAATGAAACTAAGACTTAAACTAAATGCTAAGAATTAGAATTCTTAGAATTTTTAGAATTCTAATTCTTAGAATTTTCCAAACCTTGTGAAAGTATAATTAAAATGTCACGCACACTTATCCATTAATATTTCCTGTTAAGTATTCTGCAATAAGTAAACTACGTAAATATGTGTCTCTCTTAGAAGGAAAATTCTTGCCGTTAAGCGACTCATCATTACCGACCATTCCTGGAAAAAAGTTACTTCATGCTAGCAACAATGTTTTATTATTATTACTATTATTACGGGCAACTCCAAGGAGTCCTTAGACTCATCGAGGAAGGCCCAAAACATCATGTCAAGAACAGCTATTAACATTCACACAGTATCTACCATACTTCGCCTTGAACTCATTCACAGTCGTGGCACCCACAACAGACTCTGGCAGCTTATTCCACCCCTTGCTAACCACACTCTTGCCCAGTTTCCATGGATGGCCCCTAGTCCTCCCACCACCAGTCCTGTTCTGAAAAATATCTTCCGAATTAATCTTATATAAACCCTTATTTTATTGAGACATTCAGTAATTTGAATGTCTCAATCATATCACCCCTTTTCCGCCTATCAACTAATTTTTGCAACCGACAAATCTTCAATCTGTTCTCATAAAGTTTATTCCACAGACCTGCCACCATCTTGGTCACTCGTCTCTGGATCCTCCCCACCTCCTCCCCATCAAGAAGAAACCCTGGCGCTCATATCTTGGCACAGTAGCCAGATGGGGTCTTATCAGGACCCAATATAGAGGAACAATAAATTGTTTGTCTCTGCTTGTTAAAGTATTTTTCAGTAACCAAGTGATTTGATGAGCTGATTTAGCCACTTTTGCAATGTGCCCCCTAAACTTCAACTCTCCATCCACCAACACTCCCAAAATCTCTGGCCTCATCAATCTCCTGGAGTACGGTTCCATCAATGTGATATACTGCTCCTAATATTTTCACTCCAAAATGCATAACCTTACACTTTGCCACATTAAATTGACATCCATTCTCGTTAGCCCAGTCCTCCAATCTATCCAAATCATCCTGCAAAATTTTGACATCCTGTGCATTCACTATTGCTCTACCCAACTCTGCATCATCAGCAAACAAGTGAACACTTCCTATCAGATCCTTTCCTATACCGTTAATGAACAAATTAAATAGTAGTGATCCAAGAACAGAACCCTGTGGCACACCACTAGTCACAAGCCGTCTCTTGGACTCTACTGCTGAATAAACTACTCTCTGATATCTCTCCATCAACCACCCTCCTACCCCTCTCACCAACAAATATATCCATTCCCCCATCTGCTGCAGTTACTGATTAGAATTCCATGTGGTATCCTGTCAAAGGCGTTAGCAAGGTCGAGTAGGATCATTGTAAACCCATTACCCTTATCCAGTTCAGCCGTCACTGTGTTATAAAGCAAGTTACTGAGGCATGATCTGCCCTTCACAAAACCATGCTGTCCCCCATACAGTATCCCATGTTCATCTATCGATTCCTGTATTTTTCTCTTGACTACTTTCTCCAAAACCTTGACAACGACTCCCGATATGCTGATAGGTCGGTAATGTGCAACAGCAGTCTTGGAAACTCCTTAAAGGCCCTGATTTTTTTTAGTTAATAAGTTTCATTAATAAGTTTCAAGTTGATTTAAAGTTTAATTTTGAGAGTACATATTCCCTAGTTTTTCCTTGAGTCAGATATAGAATTAGCATGTATCATATATCGTTTATAGACTCTCTTTCATATTTCTCCCACATCTATTTACATCATGGAAGCAAACCTATATTAAGCCCTTTTCAAAGACAACAGAGAAAAGTCTACATCAAGCAACCGTCTATCACCCTCCTCCCAATGCGATCAAAAATAACGGTGAAGATCATTAGCACTCTATGTCACTAATGCTTTATTAGTTCTGCACTTATGTGTGAGATTAATATATAAAGACAAAAACAAATAAACAGAAAAACGCATATTCAATGGAAATGTTATCATGTTTTATTTATAGCCTCTAACTACACTTGTATGCATGAAGTATCAAAACCTGAACGTATATCTGCGGAGAAGAGGGGGGGGGAGGAAGTTGAGAAGCGTGTGCTGGACTTTCATTGAATTACTTGAGGAAAATCTTTGCAAATTACTGATAACTACCTAACATAGTTCACTTATTAAAATGATTGCATTCAATTGAGTGGCATAACTACTATAAGAAAACTCTTTGTAAAAAAACCAGCAAGGACATAAAAACATAATTATACCATTTTCCTCTTAACACAAATAGCTGTTTGTCACAGAACGATAGAAGTAGAAACTCTTGTATATCGTTGATTCCAAAACTGGGTGTCCTTAATGAATGTAATTCATCATTTATGGTGGTGTTTGCAGCTGTCCTTCTAACTTATACTCTGAATATGTGAATTAAAAGGACGTCAAGTGTCTAGTCTTTTCTGCGAAAGAACAAATATGTCTTTTTTTTCTCTTATTTTCTTTTTCCCCATTACTCATACGTGAGCAAGGAAGGAGGAAAATGTGTTGTAAAGGACTGGACAAAAAAAAGGGGGGCAGGAATTCATTTCTGGGGAAAACAGTGTTTAATCTTGGTCATCAGTAAATCCTGTGTTGATTTAATGTTTAGGATTACAGGCCGAGTTATTCTCAGTGTATTTTATTACCGTGTTGGTTATGTTAGTAACCATAATGTGAATCTATGAAGCTTTAGTGGTAATGCCAAGTTTAATTGCATTTAAATAACTTTACACTTTCGAACTGCATCCTGTGACTTTTGTGTGTTTTTGAATGCCAATATAAAAATGCCATTATAAAAAAAATGTAAAAATTCAACTTTTGACTATCGTTTTCATAATCAGAGCATCCCTTGTTTTTGTATATCAGCTCTACACACGAGAGCTTGCAGAAACTATAACACATTGATACTGTATAGGCAATTCCATGAAAATTGATCGAAAATAGTTAATCTAAAGATATTTTACTAATGGCATTTCATCGTACGACAATTCTTTGCAAAAGCAATTCATCGAAAAATGTAATTATCCATAAGTTTCGATGAATTCCTTTCATAATACATCAAAAGAGTAGTTTTCCTGTGAAATATAGTTTTAAAGTTTTCAGTAACAATACCTAATATTACCTAACTATTCATATCATTTCGAAATTTCTTTGCCGAAATTGTCCAATAAAAGTGAACCTGTTATATCTAAAACTGAACTTTGCAGACAATATCTAAGTTTTCCCAGTCACGTAGTTTATAATTTCATTAAGTCACAGATTTATTGCAACACATAATTTCGACACGTTGTCCCTTTGCAGCTCTGAATATAATTAAACTTAAAATTGGAATGACTCGATAAATTTTTGTAAAGGATTCAAATAACAAATCTGAATAAAATTCATCCCATAATAACTTTTACGGATGTCACTTAATAATAATAATAATTATTATTATTATTATTATTATTATTTGAGGGAATCCTTACGTTTCGAAAGATGTATAATAATAATAATTGCACCATACCATACCATACCATACCATACCATACCATACCATAATAATAATTATGGTATGAAGAGTAAACATAAAAAATAAAACTGGGATCGTGTCGTGATGATAATCCACGTGAATTTCGTGGCAAAAAGGTCAGAAAATTTGCTAGTGATTATTCATGATAATTCCACTAAATGGTGAAGCCACCGCCATTTTTGATTTCTGTTATGTACTCTCAAGAGTGCATAGGATGTCATGATAGGATGTTCTGCATGAAAAGTTTACATCATTACTAACTTCTCATCGACAATTTTCTTCTCAGTTACTCTGTTATCTGTCAAGACTGCAATATTATTATATATGTTGAATTGGGATATGTTTCAGTGGCTGACTTTTTTTGCTGTTGGCTTCCATACATTGACGTCATCGTTCGCTTTTTAATTTGGTCCATTTTTTAAGGTTTCACTGGCCTCTTCCTCGCTAGGGCGACTCGTAAATTGCGTCCTACTTTCGTGACGAAAACAATTGGGTCTTGTTCAACTGGGAGAAGCCCCAGCTAGCATGAAATGCTATCATGTTGCGCCATCATTTTGCATTATGGCTTTTAAGATAATAAGAATACACTTTAGTCGGTATCAATATCTTCGGTATCACAGGTAGATACTCAACAGGGTGAATCACGAGAAGGTGATTCATGCTATCAAAATGATATTTTGGTAGCAATTTTACAAACTTGGTTTTAATCATTTATCCCAAGTAAGCAAACAGACAAGTAAGTCAAGTTTGCGCATGAACTTTGTTCAGGTCTGAGGCAACTCGTGGTGGTAAAGATGGAGTAAGTTCTGATCACTTTCCCTTAGTATCTCCCCTAATGCAAAGAAAGCACATCCCCTTGCGGAGATGTATGATGCTATGCATTAAAGGAAAGGGCCACTACCCAGACCGGCCTTTATTGAGGTCTCGTCGTCACTGGGAGCCAGACACAGAGATGACAAGATTTAAGTACTGCATATATAGCCCCCATCGCTTTTATCCACCATCCTAGATGTGCATCACTTGTTTATTTCTTCGAAGTTTCCTTTGCCTGTGAAGTAATGTTATGCCAATGTTGTATTGTTGGATGTTTGATATCATTATTTTTTTTCGTTACTTCACACTTTAGTATAGGATCAATTTGATCCCGGTTTAATGAAATTTCCTTATAATTCATTCTTCGGTGAACTGTTCATTCGATTATTTGCAGTTCGAATAAATTGTGAGTTTTCGATGAAATACGTTTCGGCAAATTTCATTTTGGAGGAACTGAGTTTAGATGATTTGCTGTTTCTGTTAACTGTTGTTGGTTGATTGTTTTTCGAATGATTTTATTCAATTAATTCTCTCTTTTTTCCCGCTAAATTGTGGGTGAATTGTCGTTTGATGAATTGTCTTTTGATGAACTGTTTTCGATGAATTTTTTGCATATTGCGGAGGATATTTTAACGAACGGAGAACTTTCAAAGAAAGCAGGAAAATAAAACATCATAAACAGCAACGAATTAGGATTAAGTTCGGTACCAGGAAGACTAAATAATTTCTATCAGTTGACCTTGAAATGAAAATAGCCCTAATTGCTAGCTACTTAAAATCAGTATACCTGTGTATGCAACATAAATTATGGCTGACATCAAAATAACAAGCAATTTATTCCTTGCTCGGCAGCAATATAAACAGAGAAAGCTTGACAAATTACAGTACTTTCTAAAA
Source organism: Typopeltis vanoorti (assembly GCF_054136105.1). Lineage (NCBI taxonomy): Eukaryota > Metazoa > Arthropoda > Arachnida > Uropygi > Thelyphonidae > Typopeltis > Typopeltis vanoorti. The sequence goes on along the minus strand of NC_143562.1, from coordinate 47,620,752 downwards.
TAAATGTTGAGTAAGAAAATCAGTCTGCAACATCAGGATACGTGATAGTTCCTTTTGAAGTCTCACAGGGAATGAATAATTTTCCTTTATGTTACATTTTTTCGAATTAGAAAACTAAAAATGACATTTAATTACTACAGGTTCCAAAAATGAAAATTCATTAAAATTTATATAATCAAGGGACATATGTAACTTTCTTGAGACTTGAGGTATATCTTTTCGGATTATCTAACATTACACCATTTCAAATTACTACTAGTTTTTAACCTCTTGCAGAGGCGTAGCTAAGGGGACTTGTCCGCCCCTGGAGCATTTTGAACCTTTTTGAACTTTTGTGGTTAATTCTAAAATACAATCTCGAGAACTCTCCAAATATTGTAATACTACTGCGATATTTCCTCACAATTGTGGTTGCTAGTTATGAGAGGAGTTTTTCTAAATAAAGTTGAGTAAGAATTACCTACATTACTATGAAACAGACTTCGCCAATGTCATCGACGATTCTGCTAACAGAAAAGCAAGAAAAATAACATTTTAGAATGTTGATATTAAAGTTTTACTTCAAAAATAAACATAGTGTTTTAATTTATTTCCCTATACGTCGTTTTGACTTTTTGTAGTATTTTTGGTGTGTAGCGAGAGGGGCGGCAAACTCAGGGATCGTCCTGGGCGGCAAAAGCTGTAGCTACATCACTGACCTCTTTTATTGTGATTGAGATAAACATAAACAAAGTGAATATATTATCATAGAATTTATTATAGACGGTATGATAAACTGCGTGCGTGCGCGTGTGTGTGTGTGTAATAGTGGGACCTCCCACTGAGTTCTTGGCTCCATGCAGGTTTGATGATGATAATAATATTTTAGAAAATATAGTTTCTTTCTACATTTCTGTAATATTTATTTAATTACATTTTATTTCACTTTTTATATTTTTATTCTGTATACAGTGAAATTAATATTTTGTGTTTACTAAAATAAAGAGCCAAAAAAAGCTTCAGTTCAGCGATGCAAAAATTATAAAAACCAAGTGGATATTAGAGCCAGCTTTATTTCAAAGCTGAATGTAGAAACTATGAAAGATTTGTGAAATAAGTTGATCAGAGAGCTTGCGGGAATACGCCCGCCGGCATTTACGAGTCGCTCTAGCGCGGAAGAGGCCATTGAAATCTTGAAAGTAAAAAAACCTGAAAAGAGGCCAGTGAAAGCGAATGTATGGAAGCCTGGAGAGCGTTCATGTTTTCTAAAGTGATCCGTGGTAGAGTGACTCGGAAATGCCAGTGGGGGTATTCCCGTAAGCTCTCTGATCAACTTATTTTACTAAATATTCATAGTTTCGACATTCGACTTTGAAATAATGCTGGATCTAATAGCTACTTGATTTTTATAATTAATATTGTGTGTTTTACTGATCAGTAAATTCCCATTTTTTTTAACAAATGTTAATATTTTATCTTCTTACTTAGATATTAGGTAGATAGTGATATTAATATTTTGCAAAAGTGTGAATGGGGATTAGGGATTACGCGTACCAAATTTGAGAATGTTTATTTACTTTTGTAATCTTTCACCATTTTCTACGCACTTAAGACACTTATCCAGATTTTTTTTTTCCTGAACAAATTCAGATGAGGTGCTTTCAAGTATAAGATCCCTTTGTATTTTGGAACAGACAGACACCACTTTTTCTGCCTAGCAAAAAGATTTTGAATGCTATTGTAAACATGTTCATCTCTGAGTAATCATATCATGAACTTTGGAAATTTGCGCGAAAATAATTTACACAATATTTTGAGTATCACATCTTGCAAAGTGAATATAAATCATGGAAACAACGGAAATGACTTGGAATTTCCTATTAGAGGAAATTTCAGGTGATCCAGTTCACCCAGTTCACTCTTCTAACCCAAGAGGTCATAAAGGTTGGGAATTCGCTACAATTGTTATCATTATTATGATTATTTCTGAGGTTCAGTTGGCAAAAATAGCAAGAAAATAATCATACGAACTTTCTTTTGAAAAAACAAATTAAATAAAACATTTTACATAACATTTCGTTCTAAAATGATCACAAAATGAAAAAGAAAATATTATTATTATTATTATTATTATTATTATTATTATAACGGTGTCTCCATGGAGTCAAAAGACTCATCGCGGGAGACCCCTACATTGACACACTAACCATTGTTCACACAATACCTCTCATACTTCTCCTTAAATTCATTCACAGACGAAGCATTCAGAACCACTTCTCGCAACGCATTCCACCCATTCACAACCTTCCAAGCAAAAAATCTAGTCCTAACACCCTTGTTAACCACACTCTTACACAATCTCAAGGGATGGCCCCTTGTTCTCTGCCTTCCTGCACTGATCTTAAAAAATCATCAGTATCAATCCTATAAAATCCCTTTAATAATTTATATTCCTCTATTATATCTCCTCTCCTGCTTCTATAAGTTAGTTTTTGGAGCCCACACACCTTCAATCTATCCTCGTAGGAAACATCCAATAGACCTGCAACAATCTTTGTAACTCGCCTCTGAATCCTCTCCACCATTTCTTCATCACCAAGAAATCCAGGTGACCAGATCTGTGCACAATAATCCAAATGCAGTCTCTTATTAATGCCTAATAAAGTGGAACAATAACTTCCTCATCCCTGCTTATCAGTATGTTCTTCAAACAACCGAGTAATTTGATGTGATGTTTTGGTAACCGTTGCAATATGCTCTAAATTTAAGTTCTCTGTCCACAATAACTCCCAAGTCCCTTGCTTCGTCAACTTCTTGCAATTCATTTCCATTCACCTCATCCTCCAGCATGTGATCTCATCCTACCGAAGTGCATCACCTTACACTCAGCCACGTTAAACTGACAGCCCCATTTACGTTAGCCCATACCGTCAGCCTATTTAAGTCATCTTGCAAAATATCTACATCGTTTGAATTGAATTATCGCTCTTCCTAATTTTGCATCATCAGCAAACAAGTGGATATTTCCTTTCAAATTATTTCCTATATCATTAATGTACAAATTAAACAATTGAGGACCAAGCACTGAGTCCTGAGATACACCACTAGTCACCTGTCTTCTCTTGGACTCAGCTCTTCCAAACCCACTCTTTGATATCTATCCACCAGCAACTCTCTAATCCAAATCACCAGCTTCGGATCCATACACATTCGCTCCAATTTATGCAAGAGAGTTCCCTGTGGAATCCTGTCAAATGCCTTTGCAAAGTCCAGCAGTATCACCGAGTAAGGATATCTTTTATCCAACTCCACTGTTACTTTATTATAAAAAGTATGCAAGTTACTGAGGCAAGACCTACCCTTCACAAAACCATACTGCCTCTTATAAAGTATCATATTGCTTTCACCCAGTCCTGAATAATAGGTTTTATCAATTTCTCCAAAACTTTAACCACCACTCCAGATATACTGATTGGTCTATAATTTGCTACCTCTGTCTTGTTGCCTCCCTTATGCAGTGGAATTATTTTCCTCTCTTTCCACTCTATTGGTACTTTACCAGAACGAAGACTTAAATTAAACAGCCTGATTATAGGAGGTGCTAATTCTCTTGCACATTCTCGTAACACATGGGCTAATATACCAACTAACTCAATGCGAGTGTTAGCATTAAGGTTCTGTGATATACTAAACACCTCTATTTCGTCTATCTCTAGACTCTCATCAGTCAATGAACATTCGGCACTGCAATATCACAATCAAGATGGTGCACGTTTGCAAAATGATCACTAAGCAACTCAACTATTTGAATACTGCATACTTTCTTAATAATAATAATAATATTATTATTATTATTATTATTATTATCATCTAGTATTTACTTGTAATACAAAGAAGAAATCACTGCACCTTTGAAAAATATTTTTTCTGCTAGTTTAGATACGTGGCATTTTGGAAGTAGCTACACTTTTACTACTACGTGGGCTGTTCAATAAGTAATAAGACTAATTTTACTGTGGCGAAACCACTCATCACAATATTAATTTCTGTGGAATAAAGAAATGTTGCTGTCTGTATTAACAAAAGGGGTTGATAGATGGCGTATACGGGCTGATGTGCCAGAGTGTCACGTGACTAAACGCAAGTGCTCATCCGCGCGCCTACGAGGTGCGACCAGTCTTCGAAATGGAAGCGTCCTTGGAACAGCGTTATGCGATTAAATTTTGTGTACGTTTGCAAAAATAGGCATCGGACACTTTTAACATGATACGCGAAGCTTTCCACGATGAAGCAATGTCGAGGGCAAGGGTTTTTCGCTGGCATAAAACTTTTAAGAAAAGAAGACAAAATGTGGAAGATCTTGAACGTGAGGGAAGACCTTCAACGTCCATCACAGAGACAATGATCAACACAGCAGCGATTATCATCGAGCACGTCAAAAGGAAGCGTCCATTGCTGAAGAATGGCTTCTTATTGCACCACGATAATGCAAGGCCACATATTGCTGGTTGTGTAGTGGACGTTTTGCAGAAGAACAACACAGATAGCCTACCACACCCTCCATGCAGTCCTGATCTCGCACCGTGCGATTTCTGGCTTTTTCCTCAGCTCAAGCAACCACTAAGAGGCCGCCATTTCGAAAGCAACGAAGCATCTGTAAAAGCTGCGGAGTCGGTTTTGAAAGAACTCTCAAAAAACGGACTCTCACATGTGTTTAAGAAGTGGACGCATCGTTGGGAAAAATGCATCGCGTCTCACAGTAGTTACATCGAAAAAGACCATGTAAATGATGACGATTAAAGGTAATCTGTTTTCTGTATAAATATAGTCTTATTACATATTGAACAGCCTACGTAGTTTAAACTAAAATACATGAGCATGCTTCGCAAGTAATTTACGTTTGTAACAATTGTCTACTGAACGTCTTGAAAATAAATTCGCTGAAATATCTGCAGAATGATTAGTTAGGTTAACCTCGCTCCCCCCCCCAAAAAAAAAAACGTTCAACGTTTATGTAACACATGAACATTTTTAAAAATTTTTAACAATTATTTTAAAATACTTTCGAAAAAAAAACTGCTATCAATTGGAATACGGTTTGCTTTTTACTTGCACTACTCCGATATGCATGTCGTATCATTATGCTTACGGATTTAAATACACTTTGCTTTTCGATACACTACTGTTGTTTGTGAACAACTCTTTCTGCTTTTATGAACAAGACATTATGTTAAACTGGATTACGTTCTTAATTTAAGGCTAATTTTACAATACTATACATTTATATTGAGTAGTATTTCAATTGAACTTGCAGTTGAAAAACGAAATAAATTGTTATTTGTAGAGTTCTCATTTCATTGTAAAATATATGATGAAATTATCTGAGACACTATAGGGAATTGATTTAAATTTTATGTTCGTTTTGAAGTATTCCAATCACAACCCCTGACCTTCCTACTCCCCCCCTTTACCCCGGTTGCTCAGAATAACTGAATTATATCTACTTTTTCTAATTTCGTATTTCATACTTTTCCCAGAGTGTATTTCATATTTCAGTATCCGAAATTTATAACTTCGTTTTATTCATTGAGAAATGCAAGGAAATATATTTATTTTCTTATCTATGTTCATAGTGTTTCTTTGCAATTTGATTATTCTAATCATTATTTTCTTTTATTTCTGGGTCCCCAGTTGTTTAGAAAATAGCGATCGGCTAAAATTATTGTAAATTTTACAAATAGTTGCCTGTTATTGTCTGTACTTAAAAACTCGGATCTTTGAAGGTTAGTGTTATTTTCTGTCCTTAAAAAAAGCAAGAAAACTGAACTGCATGAAATAATATTTTCGCACTTCTGTTTATACAGAGTCTTTATTAAACAACCTGCACTTTTATTTACTAAACACGGTCTTACGATAGGCAAATTTCAAAAACTAGTTTCATTAGGTCAACACAGAATGTTCCAGAAAATCTCTGAGGATGATTTAGCCGACTATGCAGAAGCGTTTGTAGTGTAACTCGCACGAGAAATTTGTAACCTATATGAAAAAGTTCACGTTAATTATATATATATATCAGTGAAACAATTTAGTTTTTAATTGTAATAAATTTTCGCCTGATAAAAACTGGGACTTCCTGCAAAGCGAAATTTGAATATTGTGATCTAACATCAGCGTCTTTTATTGATGATTGATATGATATTCAGCCTGTATCTTCCTCAAGCCCTCTCCAATTGCGAAAGGGTTGGGTCTACTTCTACCATGGTGACCCATTCCTTATTGATAAAGTGTGTGTGTGTGTGTATATATATATATATATATATATATATATATATATATGACAGAATGATCATTGATTCGGTTAACATACATAGTTTTATGAAGAATTAAATGACTAGAACCGAGATTTAATTAAAAAGGTTTTAATATAAACACACTACTAGTTTCGGCCTGTAACAGCCTTCTTCAGGTGACATTATAAAAGAAAAAACACTAAACATTGAGGGTTAAAAGACTATGAACAACACAGAAGGTCTTTATGCATAATTAGCATGAAAACGTTGTAGTTGTATTTGAAGCTGTTCTTTCGTTTGTTGCATTGTTGGGAGAGTGCGTGTTTGCTGCATCACGTGAACGCCAGTACATGATTACAGCTGAATGACTGTCTGGGAGGTTGTAGCTTAAGTTGTTATTTCCCTCCTCATAAGCTTGGAATAATTCCACCTTGGGACATAGAGCCCGTTCTCTTCTTGATGACCCAAATGAACTGCTTACAGAAATAAACCATCTGAAAACTTCTTTCGAAGTTAATGGATATTCCAAGAAAATCATTGACAAATTCCTTCTTAATCCTCCTAGACATCACTCAGAAGAAACAAATAGATTCAAAGGCAATATATCTATTCCTTACATAAGACTGTTTCACACAAATTAGCAAAGGTTCTAAGAAAATACAATATCAGAACCTTGTTCACTCCACTTCCAAAGATCCGTTCCTTAATTAGCCATCCAAAACCTTGTGATCATCAACTCAAATACCCTGGTGTATATAAAATATTATGTGATTGCAATATTCCTTGTTTTGGGCAGACAGACAAATCTGTCGAAATGCGTATGGAAGAACACATGAGAGACATTACTTACAAGAGACAGCGAGCGAGTGCACTATCAAGTCATATCTTTTTCTCGGCTAATCCTAATGACGATAACCAAAGTCACAAAGTCTGCTGGGAAAAATCTACTAACATCTTCCGTTGCAGTGACGAAGTAGAGAGAAAAATTGTGGAATCTAGAGAAATCATCTTCAATCCTGTCCATCTAAATAACAACTTAAGCTACAACCTCCCAGATAGTCAATCAGCTGTAATCACGTACTGGCGTTCACGTGATGCAGCTAACACGCACTCTCCCAACAATGCAACAAACGAAAGAACAGCTTCAAATACAACTACAACGTTTTCATGCTAATTATCTATAAAGACTGTCTGTGTTGTTCATAGTCTTTTAACCCTCAATGTTTAGTGTTTTTTCTTTTATAATGTCTCCTGCAGAAGGCTGTTTACAGGCCGAAACTAGTATATGTGTGGAATTTTTACCTGTAATTTCCAGTTTGTTTAGATACTTCAATGTTTATTACTATTCTTTTCCTTTAAGAATACCTGAGTAAGGCTGTTATAAGCCGAAACTAGTCGTATTATTCTTATTAAAATCTTTATAAGTTATCACGGTTTTTAGTCATTAAATCGATGTTTTAAAAAAAAAATATATATATATATATTTGGATGAATGAATGTATGATTCGAATCCCATCTTGCCTTAGGTGGGATTCGAAACGCAGTCTTTTAGCTGGAGTACAGATACGCTAACCAGGCCGAACGATTGAAGATTGCTCTGTAGTTGTTTCTGAAAATTGTGTAATATTGACTGCTTTTCTTTCTCATTCCATTAGAAATCAATTTTGATAATAACAGTAATAGTTAATCTTACTTTATTCTCTCTTCCCATGTGAATGACTATAATAGAATATTATATTATTATTGTTATGTAACTCTTGTTATTATCACTATTCTGTTATTATAACGCTATTTTCAATGTTCTGTTCTGAAGGTAGTCAAATTTCTTATTTTTCCCTTCAAGTAATCTAGGACAAACAGTGGGAACTCTTCCAAGTATTACTTTTACATTTTCTAGATGTGGAAAATTGAAGACGTAACAGCTCTTCCAAAAAACGTTATTCTGTAAGAAACTGTGACCAAGAGATTAAAAATCGCTGCGATTTCTAAAAATAAAAGAATTATCCCAATTTTTTTTTTTTTTTTTTTTGCGTTTTTAGAAATTAGCACTCTTCCTCACACAAAACAAACAAATCAGCAACGAACATTTGCTTCGCAGATATCTCTAGTGTAGCGATATCTGCAAAGCAAATGCCCCCTCTAACGCAGTGTGAGGAGATTGCAACGGTTTTCTTCAGTTTAAAAAAACCTACGTTTGAAACCTATCCAGTATTATGAGAACCTTCATCGTGGCTTTTCAACTGAAGTTAGCCTGTCTCAAGGTAAGATGATGGATTTTCCTTACAAGGAAGTCGCGTTTTTCTCCATGCAGATCAGGCAAAGCGGCTGGAATACATCAGACACGCAATGCACTTACTTCATAGTTGTTTCTGCTCTTCCAATCAAAACAAAATCAGGGCCTTAGTTATCGCTTGATAAAATCTGGGATTTCAGGTTTAAATAATTTTTCTGATTGAAACAATTACCTTGGGCAGCTAACTGGAAAGCCTGACTTCTATTTTACTAAGTAGCTGCAGATTAGAATCCCCAGACGGACACGAATGCTTATGAAAATATTCAGGTGGTTGATGAATTTGGTTCTGTAAATAGCGCAGCGCAAGGCCATCATCCAGTTTATTGGAAGCTTAAAAAACATGTTTAGTCTTATGTAACCCTCTTTTTTTTTTCAGATATATTTTAATTTCATTCAAAACACGCTACTGCATGCATAGAGGGATTCCATTGTAAGCATGCGCCTAACTGTATGTGATTCCTAGTATTGTTTGAATTAATTGTGCTGAAGATGTCCTGTGTTACGTAGGACGAAATGATACGTATTTACTTATTACAAAGTCGTATTACTGCGGTTACGTGGGTATGTTTAGTCATGTTTAATCTTATATCTGTTAATTACCCCACATATAGTAGTAATGTATTATAGATTTCCTAATTTTTGTCGTGGTGGACGTAAAAAATTAAATTAATAAAACAAAAGTGTTTACACCTAGAAAGCAAAAGTGTCTTGATGGTTCTCTCTCTAGTTTTATTTTTATTTTATTCCTTCGAAAATGTGCTATTAGTCACGTGGAGCAATATATTATTCTGTGTTATAAAAACAACTTAAAAAATCCTCTTCAAGAGAAACTGGAATTAGTACAGTCAGGCATCTCTGTATCAATATCTGTAATCCTGAAAAGGAACATTTTTGATACTGTTCAAAATTTATAGACAGTATCTTGAACAATATGGAACACCCTAAAATAAGGGTGAACGAACAAAGCAGTTTTCTACTCATGACACTAGATTGCTATCTCCTGACTCTTCTGAGATTTTGTCGAGCAGATATAACATTTGTTGCTTTTTTTTTTAATTATTATTATCTGTGGATGGTAAAGATTCGGAAAGATGGTGTCTGAGTTACCAGAACTCAACCTCAGAAGTTTGGAACGGGCTGCTGATTTCTTACTTGCTGAAGAAGGAGCGTCAGCTTGTAGCAATGCTACAAGCTGACGCGATTCCTTCTCTGTAATCTAGATATATTACGTTCGACTTACATTTTTGCTTGCACAGAAGGAAATTGTTCAAAATGATAAAATCCAAACTATGTCCAAACACTTTTTTGTAATATTTTTATGTCGTCTCCTCATTACAGAATAAAATGACAGCTGTTAATCTTACCTGTCCGCTCCACCTATAGAGTCGTTGCATGCACATGCAGAAATGGATTGTCTTTCTTGAAACCGTGCTTCTTTATGGATTCCATTGATGGATTGTGCAAGTAAGACAACAGGAAAAGATTTTGTTTCTCTTTCTACGTAGCACTAAGACTTCCCCTGACTGATAAGCTAGCAATCCCCCCCCCCCTCGATGGCTTTTCCTGATGCGAGATCTGGAGGCACGTCTGGCTTTTTTGCATTTTTGTATTACCATAACTATCTGTACAATGGTATAAAAAAAAATCGGCAAGTAAAGGAAACATAGCCGTTATCCATTGTAACGCAGCAGCAGCCTTTCCCCAGTAAAGAGTCTAATAACTGCATTACTACCGGCATCGATAGTCTGCTTTCCCGTATAAGATTTGAAATCCCAAAGATATCCAATACGCAGTTCGCAGAGCATAAAAAATTTACCCCATATTTTTTTTTGGGGGGGGGGGGGAATATATTTCTTACATTCCAGGTTCCCTTTGAATGACGTAAGACGTTCATCTCTGGAATGTGTAGTGATCTAAATTTATGATGAATTTTCATCAGAAAATCATAAATTTTGTTGAGGACTGGCAAGGGTGTATTGCTTGTCGTATTCTTCGTTATTTAGAAAATGAAATATTTCTGACTGATGAGACTGACTTGTTTTTCAGTCATAACATCACAAAATATTGGCGTAATCATGTTCCATTCGTTAGAGTACATTTCAAGAGTGGGCTTGTTCACAATGCATTGCAATAGTAGCATGTGGATATCTATTGGGCTCCAAAGTTTACTGCGAGAACGCGGACTGTACTTAAACTTGATGTTGTTGGCAAGCATAAAGGTTAGTTTGTTACACTATGAAGGAAAGAATATCACCGTCTAGAAAGAGACGAAAAGAGCCTAAAATGTTGTTGGATCAAAGCCTTCAGTAATTACTGGCTTACCCTATGAATGGAAACGTGGACAAGTTGGTGTGCGTTCAGTGACGAATACCCCCCATCTTTTGCACGAAGACGTCTAAACTATAGCAGAATCGCTATCTTCAGAGCTAGAAAAATTACTCTCATCAACTGTAGAGCAAGCGCTACTTGAAAGGCGAGGGATCCAACTTTCATGCATCTCCCGAAATTTTCTTTTTTTACCTCAAATGTTACTGCTACTGCCACTACTACTTGCTATCTCAGAAATGAATCGTGTCTTGGATATACTTGCTAATATTCATTTCTGCTCGAGTAGGCTGTAAGCTGAGATTACTGACAATCTAATGAGATACAGAAGAAAGAATCCATCCCAGCCCAGTAGGCATGCTATAAAGCATCAAGAAAAAGCTGAATATCTTCCACGTAGAAATTTCTTGTTTGTATCTTTCTGAATGATTAGCAGACATTCGAAACATTTCATTCTGATATTGCTTTTGTAGGATAGTGTTTTATATATACTGTATATATTAATTTCCCTAATTACCAATATCACCAAATTTCCTAATTTAAAATAATCAGGAAAATATACATAATTTCCTAATCAACTTTACATGATAACTTTATCGAGAAATTAAAGATTATCTGGTACAATTACGTTGGAAAAATAATGATTTTAAAATAGTACAGCTTTGCTACGTTGTTGTTGTTGTTGTGTGTGTGTGTGTGTGTGTGAGAGAGAGAGAGAGAGAGAGAACAAACAAATCTTTTCCGAACTCGATAGCAAAAAAAAAAAAAGTCCTAGTGACATTTCCTTGATTGCTCCGACAGCAGACAAGAACTTGATTGCTCAAGTTGTTGTCTGCTGTCTTTTTTTAAAAAGATAGATAGGATAGACTGTAGGATAGACAAACTGTTTCATTCCTATCTATCCTACAGCCTTGAAAGCAGAAATGTAATTAGCTCGTTTTTGCACCTAAGACAAAAAAAAAGTGGCGCCATTTTATATTATTGCAGTTACTTTAGGGGGGGGGAAATAGGCCGCGAGGTAGGCGTGAAATTTGTGCGCCCGAAGCAAGTGTCATATTCGCCTAGCAGTTCTTACGACCCTGTTTCAAAGTATTCCCATTCCTAAGAAAGGTGACGAATCTTTGACGTCAAATTACCATCCAGCTCTCGATTCAATTCTTTCTTAAATTATGAAGAAACCGTTGACAGTTAACTTCCACGCTACCTCGAAACCTTTCAGCTTATTAACAATTATAATATTAAATAATAATACAATAATCAGGTACTTCAAGATTTTAAGGCCCAAAACCTACTCATTAATTTTCGTAACCATAATTGTAGAATAGGAGGTTAGTCTTTTGCCTATATATATATATATATATATATATATATATATATATATATAAAGGAAATTAAATTACTCTGTACCGAGAATGACAAGTTTAATGTTAAGATACAACTAGTTTCGTTGAATATATCAACTTCTTCAGGTATTACAGACAAAGAATTAAATAAAAAATAACGGAGACATGATTCTTCTTCTTCTTCTGCAGCTTCTCCCACTTAAGTGGGGTCACTATTTGTAATGAGTCTCCTCCACACCTTCCTGTCTTGGGCTGTCACCACATCCAAGTTCTTCATCTTCAAGTCCTCTTCTGCCAGCTCCCTCCATCTCTTCTTTGGCCGCCCACGCTTCCGCCTTCCTCGCACATCCATCTGCATGACCCTTCTTCCCACATATTCGTCCTCCCTCCTCATCACATGACCAAACCATCTCAACCTTGCTCCTGTATTTTTGCTCCTAAGTTCGTAACTTTCACTGTTCCCCTGACATAGTCATTTCTCAGACGATCCTTTCTGGTCACACCGCACATCCACCTAAGCATTCTCATCTCTGCTACTTCCATCCTGCTGATGTTATTTTTCCTCAGGGCCACAGTTTCTATAGCGTATATCATAGCTGGCCTCACTACTGTCCTATAAATTTTGCCTTTCAGATTGATCGGCACCCTCTTATCGCATAACACTCCAGCCATCTCCCTCCAGTTCCTCCAACCCGCTTGTGTCCTGCATCCCACTTCCTTCTCAGCTCCTCCATCTTCTTCCACTGTTGAATCTAAGTATCTAAAGTCTCTCACCTTCCTGATGACATTTCCTTCCAGCTCCAGATCTGTCTCCTGGCCGCCGCCCACTGCGCAACACATATACTCTGTCTTACTTCTGCTCAGTCTCATACCTCTCTCTTCCAGTACTTTTCTCCATCTTTCCAGTTTAGTTCCCGCTTCTTCTCTTGAATCTACACACAGCAAGATGTCATCTGCATACAACATTGTCCAAGGTGCATCTTCTCTCGCCTCCTCTGTTACCACCACCATCACAATATCAAACAGAAACGAACTTAATGCTTACCTTTGATGCAAGCCAACTGTTACTTGAAAACTTTCTGTCTGTCCCAAACAGGTCCGAACACTTGTCTTCACATTTCTGTACATTTCCCGTACCAACCTGACATATTTCTCCGGCACCTTCTTCTCCCTCAGACACCTCCAGACTTCTTGCCTTGGCACTCTATCGTATGCTTTCTCCAGATCAATAAATACCAGATGTAGCTCCCTTTGTTTCTCTAGATATTTTTCCATCATCTGTCGTGACCCAAAGATAGCATCTGTTGTTGATCTACCGGGCATGAAGCCAAATTGTTCCTTTGCAATCTCCACCTCCTTCCTCAATCTACCATCAAGAACCCTTTCTAGGATTTTCATTGTGTGGGACATCAACTTTATTCCTCTGTAATTTTTACGGTCTTGTGCATCCCCTTTACCCTTGTAGATGGGAACAAGAGTACTCTCCCTCCATTCCTCGGGTATATTTTCCTGTTGGCAAACTTTCATGAACAGGTCCCACAGCAGGTCAATTCCCTCTTCCCCCAGTGCCTTCCATGCCTCCACTGGAATTCTGTCGGGGGCCCACCGATTTTCCATTCCTCATCCTCTTCATGGCCTCCGTCACTTCCATTCTACTGATGTTCTGCACCATCCCCTCAGAAGGCTGCCCATCTCCTCTGTGAGTCCTTGCATTTTCCTCATTCAAAAGTCCCTCAAAGTATAATTTCCATCTGTTTCTTATGTCCACATCCCTCCATAATACTCTTCCTTCAGCATTTTTGATCTGCCTCACTAGATATATACTAGATCTGTTAATGTATTTTATCATGTCTCTGTTATTTTTTATTTAATTCTTTGCCTGTGATACCTGAAGAAGTTGATATATTCAACGAAACTAGTTGTATCTTAACATTAAACTTGTCATTCTCGGATCGGAATAGAGTCATTTAATTTCGTTTTTTATATACAGTTCTACCGAGTAAATAATGAACAGTAATATATATATATATATGTGTGTGTGTGTGTGTGTGTGTGTAATATATACTCGTGTGTATACTCCTGGTTCTGAGAGGAAAATTTCATCCACCAGTTATAATAAGACCGGCTAGTTCATCGTCCATTAGGAAGCTCTTGTGAAGGTTCCTCTGGATTCGAATCGAGGTCTTTCCAACAATAAAGGCTTTGTCACATATCAGCAACAGAATAATCATGGTGAAAACAGCAACTGAATCGACCAACATTGCTATATTACTCGTACAGGTCTATGTGCCAACATCTGAAGCCAAAGAGATAGAAGAAAGTAGATATATGAGATAATAAATGATTTGATAGACTTGACGAAAAACAATGAATGTTTGATACTAATGTGAATTTTAATGTAGTGGTTGGAGAATGAAAAGAAGCTAAACCAGTTGAAATTTTGAAGTTAGTACAAGATATGAAAGAAAAATTTAGGCGAGTTTTGTAGAGAAACAAATCTGGTAACAGTTTTAGTGAAATGTAAAGAAGATGGCGTATATCCGTATATCAAGAATCCGTGATGATTTAAGAATACTAGAACTGACTACTTAACAATAAATCAAGGATACCAACTTCTTAAAATATTGAAGATTGCAGGAAAGGGGAATGTAGGCATGATGCTAAAACACTGAAATGCGATGAAATAAATCAAGCCATATAATATTGTGAGAATATCAGAACGACCAGAACTAAAGATAAAGAAGATAAGACCTGATCATTTGAGAAAAGTGCGCAATGGACATGATCACTTGTGAATGCATTCAGTACCGTCGACAGGGTGTAGCATAGAGGTAGCTACATCACGGCGCTGCTTAATAAGGGCGCTCGTTCAGCCATATTACGGTAAGCGCCGTCGCTACGCTAACAATTCCTGTTAGCAAGTGCGGAAAGAAGTATTTCCAAGCTTAAACAGATTTAAAATTATTTGCGAACAGCAATGACCCAAGAAAGATTGGTTGGTCTAGCAACTATGTCGATAGAGGCAGACATAGCTTATAATTTAAATTTAGAAGAGCTTATAAGGTTTTATTGTGCGATATCCCCGTAGAGCAAACATTTAATTAATATTATTATGTAATCGTTTTGCAATGTTTCTCTTGTAATAAAAACAAAAACAACAATTGGAAATTTTCTTATATTTTTGTTTTATATTCCATCAGGGGAGATATTTAATTGTTTACCTCAGGGCGCGATCTAATCTGGCTATGGCCCTGAACATAGATTCAATAGGAGACAGTCTGTCAAATCGGAAGTGTTAAACCCAATTAATATTATTATTACCGGTAATATTAATTGGCTTAATATGTAGTCAAAGATGAGTCCATTTATAAAATGAAAGTCTATAGAGATGTTTCACTTCGTAGCATACTAGAAAAAAACAAATAATAATAAATCCATGGATAGTAGAAGCTATACTGAGAATAAGAATTGAAAATAATTTTAAAAAAAAGAAGTTAATGTGCGGTTTCTACTCAAGAAGAAGTGCATAGGATGAAATGTCACTCTTAGGCAGATAAATGAGAAAATAACAGAATATACGAAACAAGCTCATTTATATGGTTTAGAACCAGAAAACTTTTTTTTTGTTGTTTGTGGCGGGGAAGGGGAGGGATTCGCTGGAACGAACTGTGGAAATTTGCGTGTAAAAAATACAGAAAGAAAATTTGATCCAATAGATTCACAAACTATCTAAGAACTGGCAATAATGCTGAAAATTTTATGACAACAGTGGGGTCAAGCAGGTATTCAACCTTCAAACGATTTCAGACAGAAAATGGGAAATTAGCTGAAACTTATGGAATTCTCAGAATTAGACAAGGGAAGACAAGAACTGCGATTAGAGCTACGGAGAAAGAACACACGCAATCAAACCTCACGATAAAACTCTAGAACACGTGATCAGGTTTGAATGGATCAAGTTTTTCCTTTCCTCCGAAAGGAAAAATCGCAGAAGCAGAATTGCATCAGCAGGAATATTTTATAACATACCAAATTTCCTACTGATTTCTTTTTTATTTAAAAAAGAAATCAGTAGGAAAACAATTTACTACTCAGTTTATTTCACTGTACTGACGTATAGTTGTGAGTCACGATCATTAACAAAATAATTCGGCTAATTGCAAACTGCTGAGGGTTTCTTAGGAAAGCAAAACCCAAAATGATAAGAAACGAATGATAAAGAACAGGTTTATGAGTAAATCCACTAAAAGCAATTATCTAGGAAACACAATCAAATGATTTGGACCTGTTCACAGAATAGAAAATGAGAGACATCCAAAAAAAAACTGCAAGGGAAAGCCGAGGGAAGTCCTAAGCAAACATGGAAGAGGAGCATCGAAAACACACCAAAAGAGTAGTAGGAAGGAGTGATGCTAAGATACTAGCCAGAGATCGAAAGAAGTGGCGTGCTCATTGTAATACTTCTGGGATACATGATCATAAGTAATAATAAACATTCATAAATTAAATCACCTTGAAAACTGCTCGGAAAGATGGTGTTAAGGTTTCCTCTTCCACATATGCCTCTGCAAGTTGCTTTGTTCAGCCCAGTCAGTTAACTTAAGGGGTAGATGTTGGGGGTTTTACTTCTTTCTCAGAATCTGGCCACGAGACATCGTTCTCAACCCTTTAAGACAAAATTTGGAATATAGTTCTTTCTTAGTCTGCTTAAAGTCCTCTCAAAATTTTCGTACAGTTGGACTAAAACAGAGAATAGTCATAAAAGAGAAAAAATTGAAATGCCTCAGTTCAACAACAGTTCATCTGAAAAAATAAGTGATATCTCGTTAAAAAGAAAAACGTATCATATATAAGTAAAATGAGGCAAGTACTAAAGAAGCAGGAGATTGGCTGCGATTTAGAAGCTGACATTGTTGGCAATGCAAATTCCGAATTGAAATTCAAGTAGTATCAATAATAGCAGCATTACTGATTAAGCAACAATATTTGGTCGAGTCTCTGTTCACGATTTAGCACAGCAATCAGTTGTCCGCTGGAATAATAAGTGATTTAAATTTCATTTTTATAATTACGGTATTTACTAGAATGAAATTATAAGCCACATTTATCTGTGTGTTCTTTTCCTAGAAGTGTTTGAACAATGTGTTAACTTTATGTTCATAATTAATGGCTCAGTTAAGTAAGTTTGAGCGCGGTTAGTAGTTGGAAGGGGACCATTCTTTCGATGCTGTTGGCACAATCTCCCTCGAGGAGTCTTTGGACTCCTTGGAGGTGTCAAATAATAATAATAATAATAATTAGATAGCACTTGAGATTAATCCCCTCATCGCACTTATCATCGGTGTCTTCCGACGCATTACTATCATTATTTGAGTCATGTTGATAAAGGTAAGGTCGGTAGTTACTGACCATGTTTGTGACGACATTGATCATCCCATTTTACCGGATAACAGGCCATAAATTATCCTGCTAAATGTGCACTAGTACGAGATTATTGAAACTGGTTGTATCCAGATTAATTGTTCCTCATTGAAAATCACATATGAAAAATTAGCAGCAATACCGATAAGAGACTGAGTGATTCCGGTTATATATATATATATATATAACCGGAACCTAAAAAAAAAATGGAAAAGTGGATTACTCATCTCAGCATTTGAGTATTTTTACGAATTCCGCATTTAGTATTCCCTAAAAACTGTAACTCTTCTATACTAATGTTTTTGTAGTTGTTAAAAAATATCTAGAAGTTTTGCTTTTTTTTTTGTGTGTGTGTGGGGGGGGGGGGGGAATTGAATGGTACACAGTGGTACGGACTACCAGTACCTTTTATTAACAGTGATATGGCCAGTACCGTTGACACAGTGTAGCATAGAAACAGCCTACCTCACGGCGCTCGTTCAGCCATATTGCGGTAGGCGCCGTTGCTACGCTAACAATTCCTGTTAGCAAGTGCGGAAAGAAGTTTTTCTAAGCTTAAACAGATTTAAAATTATTTTCTTACAGCAATGACCCAAGAAAGATTGGTTGGTCAAGCAACTATATCGATAGAGGCAGACATAGCTTATAATTTAAATTTAGAAGAGCTTATAAACAGTTTCGATGTGCGATATCCCCGTAGAGCAAACATTTAATTAATATTATTATGTAATTGTTTTGCATTAATGTTTATTTTGTAATAAAAACAAAATAGCAATTGGAGATTTTCTTATATTTTTATCTTATAATCAATTAGGGGCGATATTTAATTGTTTGCCTCAGGGCGCGATCTAATCTGGCTACAGTCCTGACTGCATTAGACAAAGTAGGTGGTACAAGCGAAAGCTAAGGACATAATTTTTTGGAAAGAATCTGTAGAGGAGCACTTCACTAGTTAAACAATCAAAAATGTCAATGCCAAGGATTCAAAAAAATACTGTATAATTCATTTCGTGTCATACGCTGCAAAACACTTCTGAAAATAATACAAACAATAATAAGAAATAAAACAGAAAAGGATCAAAGTGAAGACCACCTCTGATTCAGACAAAAAAATCTTCGACAAGGGAAGCAATCCTTTTCCTAAATATCGTAGAAAAAGAAGCGGAGGTAAGGAAGGACACGTCCTATCTGCATAGATTGGGAGAAGACATTTAACCAATTAAAATCGAAAAATTATATCTAATATGATGTAGGAGGAGATAACAGACTGAAGAAGACAGAAAGGTTATATAGGATTAGTACTCACAGTAAAGACTTACACTCTGAAATTACTAAAATAAAGAAAGGAGTCAGGCTGGGATAATTCCCGTTTCCAATTATATCTATCCTACAATATAAAAGTATAAGCCTTTTTCTGTAACGTTTTTGTGTCATGTTTTTTGTCAAGTTATTTGAAACGTTTTGAAACTCAGGGGCTACCCTGAGTGTCGAGTCATCAGAATTCAAGGAGAACCGGCCTACCAGTCCGGAACTCGGGGGATTGGACGCCGTAAGCGTCAGGGGGAGGAGCCCCCTAGTTAACTTATACATTAAAGAAGCTATAAATGGCATAAAAGGGCAGAAGAACTAATATATTCATGAATGGTTATAGTTTAACTTATAACCATTCATGAATATATTTCAAGAAGACATTACAGCGATTGCTGACTGAAAAATAATTGCAAAATATTTTCGATGTTATGGGCAATTTTTATTTTAAAAAAATAATGCCATGACTACAAATATCAATTAAACGAAAGTTCTGATCACGTAAAAAATGTGTCATAGTCTTGTTCAGCAGTGAAACAACAATTTAAGTTTTAAATATCTATGGGAGTTTGATAACAAACGATATACGTTAATATTTGAGGTTCACGTGGTTTCTTTGTTTAGTTGATGTCAAGCAAGTAAGGCAAATTGTATACATTATTTTCATACTTCTTCTATTTCCCTTTAACAACTTGTGTGAAACTATTCGTTATTCGAATACACATCCTGAAGGAACTGGTCGAAACTGACTGAGCTAAGCAGGTTTTTCAGTGATAGTACAACAAGGTGAGTGATTCCTGTTGCGAAGCTGTCAGGTTAAACAAGTCCCGCCCCCCCCCCCCCTCCCAGCTGTTTTGGGCAAGGAACTAGGTCAAACGGTTAGTAGAACAAATTCAAACCCGATATCATCAGAAAAAAAAATCAAAATAGACCAGTGGAGGCTTGTGGCTTGAAATCGTGGGGGTGCTGCAACTTTCGAAATATACATACACACTGCAAGTACAGTGTATACGTGTTTGGATAAAATATCAAAATTATGGTATTTTATTTGTAATATAAAATATTATAAATAAAATAATTAATTACATAAAAAATAAATAATTAAAATTTTAAAAAAATTAACATGAAACAATATTGTTTATTATCGATAAAATTATACAGTTTAGTATAATTCAAAATTACTTAAAAATAAAATCTATTATCGTAACCCCAATAATGTTCTAAAATAAAAACTATAACAAATGCTATGTCTTTAATTGTAATGTCTAAATATTTAAAGAGACGGAGTAAACACGATAACCATTACTAACACCTTACTACTGGCGCAAACTGCATATAAACAACAGTGGAACTGCGCGACGTACAGTGCCGCATTACGCTAATATCTCGCATTTCACTATGGTACGCATATGCTTGCGCGCGTAGCAATATGACATTGTGCTAAACACAGTGCTGCTGGTGTCCTTTGCCCTCCTAAGTGCTACAAGATGGATTTTTATTATTTTTTTTATACAAAATAAGAGAATTGTATAGGATTGTTGATGATAAAATTAAATATTACAAGCAAATATAAATAAATTAATAAATATATTTATGTATCGAGAAAAATTGGTGATGCTGTAGTTCAGCAGTGCTATGCAAGAACTGCCCCTGAAATAGACACTACTAGCTAAAGAATTGACAGAAGAATCAACGACGGACCACATTAATTCTTCTGCAGATATAATTCGTGTTACTGAAACAAAAGACGACGAAATTTATTTCGGAAGCGACGTCTATCTGGAATCGTCTGATATTTGAAATATCTTAGGTCAAAATAGTTTCATACACAAGTTCTTCAAGGGAAATAGAAGTAAGAAAAGAATCCACACAATTTGCCTTATTTGCTTGCTTCGCATAAACTAAACAAAGAAGCCACGTGAACCTCAAACATTACTAACTGCGATGTGATATCTTAACACTTAGACTTGTAAACAAAACGTTAAACCCTAAATGACTATAAATAGCAGAATATTCATGAACTAGTTTTACTTCATTCCTCGTTTTCAAGTGGCTGCTACGCAGTACCTTAAGTTCAGAAACTAACTCAAGGAAATTTTATTCTCCGTTGGGCTTTCGCTATTTCAGCTTTCATACGCATAAATTGGTGTCATTCCGACCTCATCATCAGATAAGCAGAAAATAAACTTTTAGGAGTAAAATATGGCGCTAATTTTGTGATATATTCTGCATTATTTTTCAAACAAACAACTTTTATTTATTTAAAAACAACTGGAACAATTGAAAAAAAAAAAAAAAGTATGCCAAAATGTATAAAACTGAACAAGAGTTGAACGACTGGTGTTGTCATGGCAACGCCAGTAACTAATATCTAGTAGCGAAATTTACACAGAAGCAGTCCAGGAATAAAATATACATTAATGCATTTATTTCATACTAAAACTCACACACAAGTTGCAAGTTATAACGATAATTTATTATATTTTAAGGTTTCTAAATTGTCGTTTTTATATTCTAAATCTTATATCCAATACATTTATATTGGAATGAACAGAGAGAGGGATGCATATTAAAATAAGCTGTCATTCCGTTTCGAATGATTCATTGCGTTATAAAATATTAATAATCTTATTTTCTCTTTCCTGGCGCAAGAGAGGGGGGGGGAGGGATGGTTAGCATATGCTACTGCAATTATCTTGTTTCAAATAAGATATGCACTGTACTTACAAGTGTGGGCGGAAACTGCTCCATCCTGCCTAAAGTATTTCAACAATCTGTCAAGGTTACCAAGCAGTGGATGAGGTGCGACTTCGGGAAATGGAGAATAACGCCTTCTGATTATCTTATACCATAATATAATTCCTGCTACAATTGTGATGACCGCCAACCATAAATGGTAAGAATAAAACTGGATAAACAGTCGTGACCAAGTGCTGTCCTCCATCGGCATAATTCTACACAACGAATACTTCGAATGATATATTACTTATGTCGTAAAGATAGGCAAGGATGTGCTAATATATTTGGGCCATTCGCAATGGTAGCCAGATAATGATGCAATGCTACCTTAATGGCGTCATCTAGTTGATAACCAATAGTGATGCATGTGAGGCTGCCCGCTGCCAAACAGTTTACGCTTGGTTGCTAACTGCAGTTCTGACCAGTTACTCTACTACCTCCTATCTGTCGTTTTTTTTTTTTTTTTTTGTGTTCAGTTTTCAAGGTCGCATTAAAAATTGCCTATCGCTAATTACGTATTTCTGACACAAATATGATGTGCGTATGGTTTAATGATGCAATTCTGACTACTGTTCGTTGTTTTGAGAGACACAAGCAGACTACAGAATTTTTAAAGCTTGTAAATTTTAGCTCACTGTCAACAGAAGCTGATGAAATGAATTAGTACAAAAGAAGTGCGGTCAAAACTAAAGATCGTTTGCTTCAGTTTTCAATTTGCTTCTATATTGGAAATATCATGAGGTTGCTGTAATAGTTGAAGGATCAGAATCGACGACGAAGTTAGGCTAAAAATGCTTCATTTCATCTGGCAAACATTTAATGAAAATGAAAATTAAATAACTAAAGAAGAATTAGAAATCAGTCTGAAAGAAACAGAAAATCACCTGGAGAAGATAAGCTATATTCGGAACTATATAAATATGCAGGAACAAGGTTCAAAGAAAGACTCCTATTATTTTAAAATAAAATCTATTCAACTGGTAATCCCCCCAATAGAATGGAAAAAAACAATTGTGATCCCTATCTTTAAAAAAGGTAAAAGAGACGACCCTAAAAACTATAGAGGTATAAGTATACTAAATTCCTGTTACAAAATATATAGCAGAATTTTAAATAACAAACTAATGAAATATTCCGAAAACTTTATTTTAGAAGTACACAATGGATTTAGAAAGAGCCGATCATGTATAGACCCGACCTTTTGCCTAAAATTAATCATAGAGAAAAGAAGAGAATACAATTTAGAAACACATTTACTGACTTTGAAAAAGCATTTGACAAAGGAGCATTTTATTTAGCATATTAAAAGAAAGACAAATACCAAATATTCTAAAAGCCATCATAAGTATATATATGAAAATAATCAAATACAAATAAGATTAAATCATGAGCAATCATATACGAGAGAGATAAACCAAGGAGTCCGACAGGAGATGTCCCCTCTCAGCAACACTTTTTAATATTTATCTAAATGAAATAATAATAACATGGAATAAAAATTTCCATCAAGGTATTAAACTTTCTCCTACTGTGAACTTAAACATTCTCCGTTTTGCCGAGGACCAAATAATAATTACAAATTCTGAAGATAACTTACATACTTTAAATCTAAATGAGATAGCCAAAGATTATGGAATGATAATATCATCAGAAAAATAAAAAATGATGGCCTTTAAAGGACAAGATCCAGTAAGAAGTAAAATAGTAATAGATAACTAGATTTCAGAACAGGTGAATTCATTTAACTACCTAGGATGTATGATCACATATGAAAATGAAAAAGATATAAACCTAAAAATTGCAAAATATTTAAAAATAACAGGTTTAATTAAGTCTATATTTAAACCAAACCTAGTTCAAAAACAAACCAGGCTAAAAGTATACAACACATTAGCCCTACCAGTCTTAATGTATGGAAGCGAAATCTGGACAATAAAACAAAAAGACAAACAAAGATTAATAACAGCAGAAATGAAGTTTATGAGAAAAACTGCAAAGAGTATTTAAGTATAAAGAGCTAATAAGCTTCATTTCGGCAATGAAAACATTACTTAAATTAAAAAAAAAAAAAAAAAAAATCAGCTAACGCCTTTTTATTCCCGTATATACGGGAGTAGGCGAGGCCATTTAGCCCTATCTAACTTTTGGAGACTGAGTGGGCAGTTCAATCTCCACTGGTACCCAATCAGAGACAGATGGCCCAAGCCTATCACTAATTAAGCGGTACGCAGTGAAGAGAGACGGCTCAAATGTGCCGCCATCTCGTGGTGACTAACCCTAACACAATATATTTAATGTCTGAAATAATGTGGGTTCTACGGTCGATTTTCTTGAGTTTACAGGACGAAAAACCCGAGTTTCCGGGAGGAAAAACCTGCTTGCCCGTGCCAGAGATCGACTAACTCGGGAACTGGTCGAAAAAAGGCTTAGAAAAATTTCCTCTAGTCGCCGACTAGACTCGAAACCAAGACTTCCTTCGTGCGGCCTAGCGCGATGGTGTGCAAACGCCACATCCACTGAGCTACACAGGCTTCTACTTAAATTAAGGGGATATTAAATACCACATAGTTTTAAAACCGAATAAGAAACTCAAAGATTGGAATCAGAGAGTTTCTTGCCGAATATAGTAAACTATAAAGTATCGGCGACACTAGCGTTAGCCAATGCAAGTGATCCTAGTACGTAGTACAATACCGGGCAACTCGTTGCAAAGGTGGGGAAGTTCAGATCGCTATTCTTAGGTATTTTCCATAATGTAAAAACACATTTCCTAGGAAATGTATGCTGTTATTACATTATGGAGGGAGGTCACTACCCAGACCGGTTTCAGCCTTTTTTGAGGCTTCATCAGTGAGTAGCCATAATGTAATAACAGCATACATTTCCTAGGAAATGTGTTTTTACATTATGGAAAATACCTAAGAATAGCGATATGAACTTCCCTACCTTTGCAACGAGTTTCCCGGTATTGTACTACGTACTAGGATCACTTGCATTGGCTAACGCTAGTGTCGCCGATACTTTATAGTTTACTATATTCGGCAAGAAACTCTCTGATTCCAATCTTTGAGTTTCTTATTCGGTTTTAAAAACTATGTGGGATTTAATATCCCCTTAATTTAAGTAATGCAAAGTGTATTCTATTTGATCACAAAAGAAACGGAGAAATTATGAAAGAATTAAACCAAGAACCAGTAATAGAAAAAATCAAAACATATAAACATAAATGGATGGAACACGTTCAAAGAATGAAAACAGAAAGAATACCAAAACAAGCCTTCAAGTACAAGCCATTAGGGAAAAGAAAACCAGGACATCCTCTTAAAAGATTCAACGATGACTTCTAAGGCCGGAACAGGCCACTCTAGGCCTAAATCCCTGATAGGCATGATGATTATGTCTTAATTTCATTAGAAATCTGCACTGGTTGAAGTACTGAACATATATCGTTGTAGTTATTTACAACGCTTTTTTACAACCATTTCACATAGCTGTTAAAGTTTAGATTCAAAGGTATGATAGCTAGCCAGGCTTATAAAATAGAATGCAACTGCTCTTAAAATACCAATTGTAGACTACCTATTAATTTCTTCCTTGCTAATTAAATTATCATTAAGTGAAATTTAAATATATTATAAATAGTACAAATTTGAACATTCCTGTATATCTTAGAAGTAGGGGTGATTTCGTACAGAACTGAGTTTTTTCAAATTGGAAAAAAAAAATAAAAAATAAAAAACACTAGAATTATGAAATAAAACATTGTAATTATTTTTGACTTACGTACCATACATAGTTTATTTATGACGATTGGTATCTTATGCTATCTTATCGAAAGTCCTGGGGAGGGACATTACAGCGGCTAATACAGAACGCGTATTACAGAATTATTCTGTATTAAATGTTCTGCATTACGTAATACAGAACACAGCATTGAACTGGACCACCACCATGCATATTGGTGGCCTGACAAAGCTTCGGAAAGTTCCCTGTTTGGTCTCCAGAGCAGCATTTCCGGATTTCAAAATATATATATAAGATTAATAAAAAAATATGTTAGTCAATTCACGGTACTATTGATTTACAACCATTTTTGCATGGAAATACATAAAAAATGAGTTGTTTTTCCTTTTTGCCGGATGAAAAACGTGAATTTCTGTAAATAAAAAAACCAGTGCACTTCTATATGAGATAGCTAAATCGATCATCTTCGAATGTAATCATCTTAGGGATTCATATGTTGTTTTCTTGCACAATATAAAACCAGCGATTTAAAATGGAGTCACTAGGTTTAACTTATAACGTTCATATAGCATGCCAAGAATCTGATGCTATCTTTTAAGTCCATATTATATTCACTGGATGACTATTTAATCGTTCTATGGATTAAATAGTCATCCAGTTGATGCTGTTATTCTTATATTACTGTTCTATCACTCAAGACTATCTAGGGCAATGAGTGAGTTTTTTAATGACATTCTTGTGTGGTATGAACCAGTCATATCATAACATTTGCCACAGAATATTGTACATGAACAGTTTTACATATTTTTGCTTCATATTTGTCCGACTAACGAGAAAAAATTAATAGTAATCCTAAATACCAAATTCTATAAATTCTATCCAACCATAAGTAATTATTACTATGTGTTCGAATAAGATTGCAAATAAAGATACTCCTAAGGAAACCAAAAACCTGAACATCTTCAATTTCATCGTAAATTCAAAATTTTCTTAAATTAGATCCAGGCAGAGTTCCTCTTCTTCCCTCCAGTAGCTGAACACTACTTCTTGCTATTTACCTGTCGCAGAATTCGATATTTATCTTCCTACCCATTAATACGCAATTGGTACATTTTAATGATCGTGTTCATATGTAACGCTGTGAAACGCTTGCTGAAATCTTTTCTTTATTTCAGATGGTTTCAGGTTGTTATCAGATGTAGATAAGTGACGTAATTTGTTAGCTGTAAATAAGTGCCGTTACAAGTTACGTCGCTTATTTACAACTAACAAATTACGTCACTTATCTACATCTGATAACAACCCACACCCACGACACGATTCCTTATCTCTAATCATCACCCATAATTCCATACGCGAAGAAAACACAAGAACTGAAGTCATTGACACATATGCCCCAGGGAAATTCCAAACATTCCAAACTCATGACGTCACACACAATGACGGCATCATCTGAACAATCAATCACGTCACGATTCCTTATCTTATCTTGATCTTGATCTTCTCAAAAGCGCCCGGTCTACTACTTTGGTTGCTGCCACCCTTCAGCAAGTACCATATAATCATGCCTTTTTCGAAGTACATGAGATCACATTCCTTATCTATGTCGATCACCATCTTTAAAACATCACACACCTCACCTATCATTTATATTGGCTTTCATCCTGATACGCATGCCATCTAGCAGGAATGGAATAGCCGATTGTGAAATACAGGTAACCCCTGTTTTATGCGGGGAAATGCGTTCCAAGAAATCCGAGCAGGGCCTAAGGTGCTAGAGTACTCCAGGGCCCCTCCCTCATTGTCTGGAGTCCTGAAATTGTCCCCTAATTCTTAGGGGTCCCAGCTAGAGCTTCGTGTGCTTATGCATAAGCACGGTCCTGAACATGATATACTGTATATAATATGACATTGGATAACTAATCTCACCGAAGTGCATGAATTTACATTTACTAGCATTGAACTTGTAGCCATTTTTACATGCCCACGGTTCCAGCCGATTCAATTAATTCTTCAAATACTGCATATTAGCCACATTCCTAATTAGCATCATAAAAAAAATAATAATAAAATAATAATTTTAAAAAAAACACGAATCCGTGTAAATCTGGGGTTACCTGTAATGATCATAAGCGTAATATTTGAACTGGACCAGGCATAGCAAACTAGTATGATAGTCGTAAACTATTTTTAGTAATGCATTATCTTCTTTTTATTAATAATTAACTATTTTATTTTTATATATAAAATGTATATATAAAATTTACTTCCAAAATTTTGTTAACATGTTCCATTGCATTTTGAGAATCACTATAATAAGATAAATTATAAAGGCTTCGAGCTACTGTTATTTGGGTTGTCTGTTATATAAAAGGTTTGAGAATGGGGAGGAATTAAAAAAATGATATAAGCACTTCCATAGCACAATTGGAAGAACGACGGTACGTTGTGTCCTTCGACTGGAAAAGGCCTAAGTTAGATTCTCGTCGTGACGGCAGGAATCTAACTTAGGATATGGAATTTTTCAACTAAAGATGAGTTAGCCGATCTCATACGGATGTAACAGGGTTTTTCTCCCAAAAACTCGGGTTTTTCATCCCTCATATAGATAAATCGGCCTTTAGGACATTTAGGACACATGCAATTTACAGACAAAAATGCTAGTGGTGGTGGCGGTGGTAAGCAGTAAATGGCGTTGGTGTATTATTATTATTATTATTATTATTATTATTATTATTATTATTATTATTATTAAAACCTCCATGGAGTCAAAGACTCATCGTGGGAGGTCCACTGTACACAGGTTATCATACTGCACCTTAAATATATTCATTGTCTCTGCACTCACCACACTCTCAGGCAATTCATTCCAATCACTCACCACTCTCCATGCAAAAAACATGCTCATCACTCCCTTGTTCATATTTTCCTTATATAGCTTCCAGAAATGATCTCTTATTCTCTTCCTATCTTCATCCATTCTGTGCAAAACCTCCCCGATATTAATCTGGTAATAACCTCTTAACAGCTTATATGTCTCGATCATATCCCCTCTCCTCCTTCTATCCAGCAATTTCTGCAAATTGCATTTTGCCAATCTGTCTTCATACTGAACATTCCAGAGATGAGAAACCACCTTAGTCAATCGTCTCTGAACATTTTCCAATACATCTTCATCTTTTTGAAAACCAGGTGACCAAATCTGTGCAGAGTAATCCATATGTGGCCTGATTAATGATTTATACAAGGGAACCATCACATCCTTACTTCTACAGTCAGTGCCCTCTGCATCATTCCCAGTATCCGCTGTGCTGTCCTCACAATTTTAGTAACATGCCTCCGAAATTTTAGGTTCTTGTCTGCAATCACTCCTCCCAGATCTCTCATCTCCTCTACCTCTTCCAAGATATTTCCACCGATTATGTACCCTACATCCTATCTCTGCTTCCCAAATTGCAAAACCTTATACTTTGCAACATTGAATTGATATCCACACATTTCCCACTCAGCCAGTGTATTCAAGTCCTCTTGCAGAGCTACAGCATCCGCTCTACTTCTGATAGCACTCCCAAACTTTGCATCTTCTGCAAACAACTGCATATCACCATTCAGACCATTCAAATATCATTTATGTGCAAGTTAAACAGTAATGGACCCAAAACAGACTCTTGGGGTGCACCACTAGTAACTTTCCTCTTTTGGGATATTGCTCCTCCATAGACAACTCGCTGATACCTATCAGACAGCCAATCTCCAATCCAGCGAACTGATCTACTGTTCAGCCCCATCCGTTACACTTTAGTTACCAACTTGTCATGTGGCAATTTATTAAACACCTTTACAGAATCTAAATATACCACTGTATATACAACACCCTTATCCAACGCATTTGTCACTTTATTATAAAAAGTAAGCAGATTGCTAAAGCACGATCTTCCTTTAGTAAATCCATGCTGTCTGCAAAAGAATATTTTTCTGTTGTCAACCCAGTTCTGAATCTTGGTCCCATCTAACTTCTCTAATACCTTAATCACACCTCCAGACACACACACACAGACTGGTCTATAATTCAAAGCCCTACTCTTATCATCTCCCATATGAATTGGAAGAATTTTTTAGCCTATTTCCACTCCTTTGGAACTTGACCCAGTGAAAGACTCATGTTGAAAAGATATGTAAAAGCTGTTGTTAACTCTCTGGACCATTCCCTCAAAACACGTGGTGAAATAGCATCAATTCCCATAGCCTTATTTACATCACGTCTATTCAATTCCTCATATACCTCCTGTTCACTTACTAATAGTTCCTCCTCCTTCTCCTTCTTTCCCAGTGCTTTCAAGTTCTGCACGATGTCACATTCACAAGAATGAAATACCTTTATAAATTGCTCATTAAATATCTCAACTATATCCTCCGCAGCGGTTTTCATTCCTCCGTTTTCACCAATCAATCACATCCTACTATAAGCATTCTTTCTTCTACTGGCCACATATCGAAAAAACTCCTTAGGTTTTTTTTTTTTTTTTTTTTTTTTTTTTTTTTTTTTTTTTTGGCCGCTTTAGCTAACTGCTGCTCATACTGCACCTTTGTTACCCTCATCAAGCGAGTCATCTTCCTCGCTTGCTCTTTGTACTTCTCATGCAACTGGCTGTTATAACTACTCATCTTGTGTTTCTTTTAGATTGCATACCTTATCTCTTGATTCATTCATTTCACACCTGCTCTATTTACCTTCTTAACTTTTGGAATACATTCTGATATTGCCTCCACCATCAGTGCTGCTTGGGCCTTGCATAAGGCCCAAGCAGCACTGATATCCTTTCCATCCAGTGTAGATGATGGTAACGGAAGGTTGTAGAGTAACTGCCCTCCCTCGATGAGTCCTTGGACTTCTTGGAGGTGTCACGAGATAATGTACTCATCTAGCTAGAGCAACGGGTAATCTGAAAAGAGTGAGCGCGTGGAAATGTGTGCTCCCCCCCCAAAAAAAAAAAACATTATCGTTCAACAGAACTTTCAATGGTGGTGGTGAATTTTACTATTCGAAAAATTTGGAAATGTCACTTTACTTTCAGACAGAAAAACGTGATAAAAAATTACTGAAAAAGAAATGCAATTTATATATAAAACGCATGCTTATTAAATATGTATACTTAATAATAAGAAGAATATATAGGCCACCTAAGATGTGAACACATTTGTGGGATTGGATGGTATACCGGCACGGGTCTTGTGTGAAGCGGCTAAAGAATTATCAGTGCCCTTGACCATGTTGTTTAATCTGAGTCTCAGGTCTATTTTAGTCCCGAAGGTGTGGAAAGAGGGGAAAATAGTTTCACTGCATAAAGGAGGATCCAAGACTACGGTTGCAAATTACCGACCGATCAGCATATCAGGAGTCGTTGTCAAGGTCTTAGAGAAAGTAGTCAAGGGAAAAATACAGGAATGGATTGATGAAAACGAGACACTGTACAGGGGACAGCATGGTTTGTGAAGGGTAGATCATGCTTCAGTAACTTGCTCAAGTTTTATAACAAGGTGACGGCTGAACTGGATAAAGGAAATGGGTTTACAGTGATACTGCTGGACCTGGCAAAGGCATTTGACAGGATACCACATGGAATACTAATCCTTAAACTACAACATATGGGAATGGATATAGGATTGGTGAGATGGATAGGTGGTTGGTTGATGGAGAGATATCAAAGAGTAGTTTATTCAGGAGTAGAGTTTAAAAGACGGCCTGTGACTAGTGGTGTGCCGCAGGGTTCTGTTCTTGGACCACTGCTGTTTAATCTGTTCATTAACGATATAGGGAAGGATCTAAGTGGAACAATTCATTTGTTTGCTGATGATGCAAAGTTGGGTAGGGCAATAGTGAATGCAGAAGATGTCAAAGTCTTGCAGGATGACTAAGATAGATTGGAGTTCTGGGCTAAGGAGAATGGGTGTCAATTTAATGTGACAAAATGTAAGGTTATGCATTTTGGGGTGAAAAGATTAGCAACATTATACCACATTGGTGGAACTGTACTCCAAGAGATTGATGAGGCCAGGGACTTGGGAGCGTTGGTGGATAGGGAGATGAAGTTTAGGGGGCACATTGCAAAAGTAGCTAAATCAGCTCATCAACTCACTTGGTTGTTGAAAAATACCTTGACGAGTAGAGACAAGCAAGTTATTGTACTTCTGTACCGAGCCTTGATAAGACCTCATCTCGACTACTGTGCCCAGATTTGGTCACCTCGGTTCCTTCTTGATGGGGAGGAGGTGGAGAGGATCCAGAGGCGAGTGACTAAGATGATAACAGGTCTATGGAATGAATCATATGAGAACAGGTTGAAGATTTGTGGGTTGCAGAAACTAGTTGATAGGCGGAAAAGGGGAGATATGATTGAGACATTCAAATTGCTAAAGGGATTCTATAGGATTAATTCAGAGGATATTTTTGAGATCAGGACTGGTGGTGGGAGAACTAGGGGACACCTATGGAAGCTGGGCAAGAGTGTGGTTAGCAGGGGTGTTAGAGCTGGGTTCTTTACTTTTAGAGTGGTAAATGAGTGGAATAAGCTGCCAGAGTCTGTTGTGGGTGCTATGACGGTGAACGAGTTCAAGACAAGGTATGATAGATACTGTGAGAATGTAATCGTATAGTTGTGTGGACATGATGTTTAGGCCCTCCCTCGATGAGTCTAAGGACTCCTGGAGTTGCCCGAAATAATAATAATAATAATAATAAGAAGAAGAAGAAGAAGAAGAAGAAGATATCTGAACTGGAAGTTCTTTTAATTGTACAGGCGATTTAGATTAACATAAATTCGTTCCAAAAATTAAAACATGCATGTAATATTATAAAATGGTATGTATTATCTATTGAAAAGTTTGTCTCTTCGTAACAATGTGCTATTTTTCATTTTTTTTTATTTTAAACCAATTAATTCGATTTAAATTATTTAACAAAAATATTGTTGTAATAAATTAATTATTAAATTACAGTCCTCGAAATATGTTTTGCATTCATTTCTCTTGGAAAGCATGAGAAGGAATGGTTATTGCGCTAAAAATTATGTGCATTTGACATTTTTTACTTGCAAGATATGTGCGCTTTTTAGAAAATTTTAATCTTAAAAAAAAATAATAAAATAAATTGTTATCATTCAAATCTATGAAATAGAAATAGTGCAAATTCTCACCAATAGGTGGCACTAGCTTCCTTCTATATTATTTTTCTGTACTGTGCAGTGGACTTACATTTTTTTTTTTAAAAATTAAGTCCTAACCTTTTCCAAGTAATTCATTTACTTTTAAGTATGACAGTGTTTATGTTTTCATGAAATTACTTATATTTAAAATATTATTAAAATTATATTTAAAAATGCAAAAATATTTCTAAAAATTATTTAAAAAATAACTAATAATACAAAAACAAAACAAAATTCTGATTGACTTAAAATTTTTACACATAAATTGCATGTTTATTAAATATGTACTTAATAATTTTGTAAAGATAAAATTAGAGCAAAATAATCTTTAATAGTTTTAGAAAAACTTACAATATTTCTACTATATCACCCTATTTGAGTAAATACTCCATATGGGATCAACTTTCAGTATACTCATAAAAATTAGGAGAATGATAAAGGGAGCAAATGAAGGCAACAAAATGAGACAAGGAACGCTTGAGCCAAAGTTAGGCATATAAAGGAGAATCAAAGTGTGGTACCCTTCCCTCCTTACAGAGAGCTTCATGCATGATGTAACACAAAAAATTTAGGTAGGCAGTAGTCATTGGGATATCAGTTGATGTTCATCAGTGAATAACATGGAATTTGGATGTGTGGTGATGCATATCAGATAAGTCTATATGTAAGTTTTTTTGTCGTTTTTTTAACATGGAATTTTGTTGGATGTTCAGGTATATTTGCCATTTTGTATACACTGTTGTATACAAAATGGCAGTGTGTACAAATTTTTTAATTGCAAGGACACTATAATTTTTCTGTTTGTTTTTCATAATAGTGAAATATTGGAAATTTATAGAGTGGGGATATGTGGTAGTGGTAAATTGCTTATAGACAAAACTCCCACACAGCAAATGCCCAGACATGAATCCAAGTGTGGCTCGACATTCCCCTTGCAAGTTGATATCCTCAGACTCCCTCCAGGCACATCAGGCAGTCTGAGCCTCTCTGTGTATTACCAACAAATTTACTATCTGGTTGCAGGCCTGTGGAAATCCTTCACTTTACTACTCTTGAATGGAGGAGGCACAGGCTTCCTATTTCAATAATTTTGATGTGGAGAGTATGCCCAGCTAGGTCATCACTACCACCACAACTGCCTGCACTGCATGCAAGAAGAAAGAGAAAGGACAGAGTCTGGGGAACCATTCTAGAGATAATATATGATAGTAGTCATTTCATGCCTCCAGTAAGCATGGCAGTGGTGATTCACAGGTGATTAGAGTTATCTATCACCTGTGGTTTAGTTGGCATTTTCTACAACTAGGGAAGTAAAAGTTTAGGGCAGCAATGCATACCTTGCCAGCACCGTGTTTGTGGATACCACAAACCATGGGAAGGTGTGGTTAACTCAGCTGGTAGATGCTCTGTATTACACAACACCAGAGCGTTATAGCACTTTTATCACCCTAGTAGTGATGCTGCTTCTTTTTATGTCAACATATTTAGTTGACATAATCTAATTATTTTATTTCCACCTTTAGAAAATAAATGTGTAAATTGTTTCAAGCCCCTTGGGCATATTTAGTTCAGTAAATAAAGTAATCTGCCTATATGATGTTAACAGGTATGAATATTATAAGAAATCCTGCCTGGATTGGTATTTTTGTTTCTCTGCTTGGGCATGATCAGAAACATTATTCAGATGTGCATATTTAAAATTTTTAAATTGGTCATTGCCAGCTCACTTTATGAAATGAGCACCAAAGAGAGAGAGAAGTCCAATGATTCTCTATCCCTCTTTCCTCTCAGTGACAAATGCTCATAGAATATAGCATTTGTCAGTGGGATTGCAAACAAAAGAGGAGTCAATGTCTCTAAATGTGCATAATTTTAATGTCAAAAATACTAATATTGAATGGAGAAAAAAAAAATTGTACAGCTTATTATGTTACCTAATTTCTTTTGATGATGACTTTTTTATTGGTCTAAAATAGCCCAAATTAGCCCATTTGGCTAATTTGGCTAGAAATTAGCCAAATGTTACTGTTGTTGTTGAAAAAGAAATCATTTTCTTTATGATTTCCATATATGTTATTATTATTATTATTATTATTATTATTATTGTAATAAAATAATAATAAATAAATAATGATGAAAATATAATGTAATAAATTATTCTTATAATTAAAAAATTATATAAACAAAAAAAATTATACAAAAAATTTTGAATAATCTTCATTGTTAACATTAGAAGAACATGTTTTAAATACATAATATGGAGGCAAAAAAATACTATTAAAAATTTTAGTTGAAATCAATGTAGAAAATGCAGTACTTAGAGCTGAATTCTGTAAAATTATAAGTTGCAATGTCACTCAAAATGTCTATTGTATGTGTAATTATTTTAGCAATCAATAAATTACTATTACTAAAAAAAAAAAAAATTAAAAAAAATAATAATAAAAATTATTATCATCATCAGACTTCCACAGAGTAAAATGAACCAACATGAGATGTCTTCAGTTTACTATTGTTGCACTAACTTCTCTTTCTCTCTCTCTCTCTCTCTTTCTCTCAGGCTACAGATTCTGCTCACCCACCACTCTCTTCAAACAAATCCTCTCCAAAATCTTCTCTTCATTAGCCTGATACAAATTCCTCACCAACGTATTACATGAATCACCATTCTTCTCATTCCTCTTCCTATATGTCAAGCTCAGTAGATGCCATTTCCTCAATTTGACCTCATACCTAACATTTCAGAGATGCTACTTTTGTCATTCTTCTCTGGATCCTTTCTAAAACCTCCTCATCTCTTTGAAAAATAGGTAACCAAATTATCACACAACAGTTTGAATGTGACTTGAACAAAGCTTCAGTTGAAGTATAACCTCTTTATTTCTACATGTCAATATTTTCTTTATGATTTCCATAATCTGTTGGGTTTCCTCACAATTCTCAAAATGTAGCTTCTAAATTGCAGGTCCTTGACAACATTATCTCCTCCCAGCTCCAATATATCCCCATTAAAATGTGCTGAATTTAATTCTTGCTTTCCACTTTTTAAAACTTTACACTTTAGAACACTAAATTGTTGACTTCACTTCTATACCAACACACGTGCACGCACACACACACACACGTCTATGCCAACACGCATGCATGCACACGCACACACAGAGAGACTACAATGCCAGTTTTCTTGCTCATATCATCATCTCCAACTTTGCAGAACAGAACTACAGATCTCCACTTATCCAATATAATTAGCATACAAGCTAAACAAAAATGGCCCCGAAACAGATCCCTTCTGCATGCTAGTAATCTGTTGCTTTCAGGATACTGTTCCCATATTCACAACTTGATAATTATTTATATGTATACATACTGTATATTTATACTGGTCAAAAGCTCTCCATCCTGTTATGCTAAATGATTTCAACAGACTGGTAATGTAGACAAAGGAGAACATATGTCTGTTTAATGTGACAAGGTATAAGATTATGCATTTTGGGGTGAAAAGATTACTAGCTGTGTACCATATTAATGGAACAATGCTCCACGATTCTGATGAAGCCACAGATTTGAGGGTGTTGGTGGATTTGGAGGTGGGTTCAGGGAACATATTGCAAAATTAACTAAAACAGCTCATCAAATTACTTGGTTACTGAAGAACACCTTGATTAGCAGAGATAACCAGGTTATTATACTTTTTATAAGGCCTTAATATGACCCCATCTAAACTATTGTGCACAGATCTAGTCACCTGAGTTTCTTAGTGATGAGGAAGAGATGGAGAGGATCCAAAGTGACCAAGATGGTGGAAGGTCTATGGAATGCCCTTTTTTGAGGATAGGTGGAAGATCTCTGGGTTACAGAAATTGGTTGATAGGTGGAAAAGGAGTGATATAATCATCATCATCATCATCAAATTCCTGATATATACCCTCAAGGGGTGTACAGGATATGATAGTACAACATGAAAAATTTATATCATTACTAACTTCCTATCTACAATTTTCCTCCAGATCAATCTGTTACCTGTCAAGACTCCAATATTATCAGGTTTTATATTTCTGTCTTCTGAGGCATTTTTACTGTATCAATCCACCTATATCTTGGTCTTCCTCTGGGTCTTTTTCCTGCCAACCTAGAAGAGAACACTTGTTTTGCTAATCTTTCCTCTCCCATTCTGTTTAAGTGACCATACCACGTAAGATTAGCTCTGCTAATGCATTCTTGGATGCAAACAATGTCAAATTCTTTCCTAATATCCTCTTTTTTTTAATATGATATTGCCATTGATGCCATCTGTTCATGCCACTAATCTTTCTCAGAATTCTCATATCTGCAGTCTCTACTCTTTGGTCAAGTGTTTTGCTTCTTGCCCAGCTCTCAGATCCATAAGTTAAAATTGGTTTGAACACTGTCTTGTATACAGCTAATTTAGTGTTTTGGCTGATTTCTCTCTTCTTCCATATAAATTTATTCAGCTGACTTCCTACCATACCAGCTTTGTTGATTCTGTTATCTATTTCCATTTTTAATTTACCATCTTCAATTAATATCGTGCCTAAGTAGCTGAAATGTTTTACTTGTTCTATAGGTTCTCCATTCACAATGCAGTTGATATTTTCAATGTTTCTGCCTATTTTCATTGTCTTTGTCATTTTGATGCTGACTTTCATACCATATCTATTACAACAGTTATTCAATTTAGTCAGGGAATCTTGCAGACCTGTAGCAGATTTATATAGAAGTATAACATCATCCACATATAGCAAAGAGCTGAGATTAACAGCTCCAATTTTGATATCAGGTTTAATACCACTTTCCTTCATAATGTGATCCACATAGATAATGAATAACAGAGGGGATAATGTACATCCTTGTCTGACACCAGATTTAACATTATTATTATTATTATTACCCCAAGACCTCATGGAGTCAAAGCCTCATCTGGGAGGTCCTTTTATCACACACACATCTCATCATACCATGTCTTAAACATACTCCAACTCCTTGCAGACACCACACTCTCAGGCAAGGCATTCCAATCATTCACAGCTCTGCACGAAAAAAACCTGCCTCTCACTCCCCTACTCACACCCTCTTTATGCAGTTTCCAGGGATGATCTCTGGTTCTCCGCTGATCTCCCACTATTCTCTGTAGAACTTCTCCACCACTGATCTTATAGCAACCCCTTACCAACTTTTAGGTCGCTACCATATCTCTCCTCTTCCTCCTTTCCACCAGACTCTGCAAATTACGTCTTCTCAATCTTTCCTCATACTCAACATTCCAGAGGTCAGAAACTACCTTAGTCAGTCGCCTTTGGACCCTTTCCGACATCTCTTCATCCTTCTGAAAACCCGGTGATCAAATCTGGGCACAATAGTCCATGTGTGGCCTAATCAAAGCCTTATAACAATGGAACAAGAATCTCCCTACTTCTACACATCAGTGTTCCCCCACATCATTCCCAGAAGCCTTTGTGTTGTCTTCACAATTTTTACGATGTGTCCCCTAAATTTTAGATCCTTATCCACTATCACCCCCAGATCTCTTATTTCCTCTACCTCCAACAATATATTCTCACCAAACATAAATTCTGCATCCCATCTTTGGTTTCCAAATTTTAAAACCTTACATTTTGCAACATTGAACTCACATCCCCATTTCCGTGCCCAATCACTCAATTTATTCAAGTCTTCTTGCAAGGCCACAACATCTTCACTACTCTTTATGGTTTGTCCCAACTTTGCATCATCTGCAAACAACTGAATATCTCCATCCAAATCTTCGCCAGTATCATTAATTTCAAAGTTAAACAGTAATGGCCCTAAAACAGACCCCTCAGGCACTCCACTAGTGACTTTCCTTTTCCTGGATATCGCACCCCCATACACAACTTGTTGATACCTATCAGATAGCCAATCTCCAATCCAATGCACTAATCTAATATCCAACCTCATCTGCTCTAGTTTGACTGTCAACTTATGATGAGGTACTCTATCAAAAAAAAGCCTTCGTGAAATTCAAGTATATTACTGTGTATCCTTATCCTCTGTCCAACGAAGCAGTCACTTTATTGTAATAAGTAAGTAGATTACTAAAACATGATCTCCCTTTAGCAAATCCATGCTGTCCATCAAAGATAATACCATTGTTGTCAACCCAACTCTGGATCCTAGTTCTTAACTTCTCCAAGCTTCTCCAACAACTTAAACACACCTGACACACAGATAGGCCTATAGTTTGATGCTTGAGTTCGATCACCTCCTTTATGAAGTGGCACAATCTTGCCCTCCTTCCACTCCTTAGGAACTTGACCAAGTGCAAGACTTGTATTAAAAAAATATGTCAAGGCAGGTGTCAACTCCCTGGCACATTCCTTCAGAATACATGGTGATATATTATCAAGTCCTACAGCCTTATTTACATCTAGGTTTACTCAACTCCCCAAACACCTCTTGCTCACTTACAGTCAGTCTCTCCTCCCCATCATCTACTGCTCTCAATCTCTCCATGAAGTCACATTCACAAGATTGAAAGATCTTTATGAGCTGCGCATTTAGTATCTCCACCACACATTCTGCAACAGTTGTCTTTATACCATTTTCTCCAATCAATGTCATCCTTCCATAATCATTCTTTCTTTTGCGGGCTACATATCAAAAGAACTCCCTAGGATTCTTTTTGGCTTCATTAGCTAACTGCTGTTCATACCTCTCTGTAGCTACTCTCACCAACTAAGTCACCCTCCTTGCTTGGTCTTTGTAGCCCTCATGAAATTGGTTATTTCCACTTCTCTTATGCTGCCTCCACAATGCCCTTTTTCTCTGTATTGCATGCTTAATCTCTTTATTCATCCATCTCACACCTACCTTATTTATCCTTCTCACCCTTGGAATACATTTAGACATTGCATCTACTAGATAGTTTTTGAAAATCCCCCAAGGTGCATTGATCTCTTTTCCAGCTAACTCCTCATTCCACGTTACACCCGCAAGCTGTCTTCTGAGCTCTTCATATCTTCCTGTGCTTCCTTCAATTCTAACTGCTGAATTACAACTCAAATAAAGACTAAGTATTGCTTGATATATAATGCTCCATTAACACCATATAACTGTAGGCTTTTGAAGAGCTTCTCTCTTGGCACCTTGTCATATGCCTTTTCCAGATCTACAAAACTTAAAATACAGATCTTTGTTATATTTCCATGATTTCTCAACTATCTGTCGTAAAGTGAAAATCTGCACCTGGCAGCCTCTATTTGGCCTGAATCAAGCTTGTTCTTCACCAATCTTCTTAACCGTTTCTCAAGTATACGTGCATATATCTTACCAGTAACACTCAGTAGTGAAATACCTCTGTAATTCTCACATTCAGTTTTATTTCCCTTTTTATATATGGGTACTATGAGAGCTCTACTCTAATCATCTGGAATTCGTCCCTCTGTCCAGGCCTTCTGAATTATGCAGTGCAGAGACTGTAAGACTTTTATATCTCCATACTTGAGCATTTCTGGTTGAATATCATCTACTCCTGCTGCCTTTCAACATTTCAGGCTTTTGATAGCTTTTTCTACTTCAAGTATGGATATGTATTCCTAACTGCATGCCTAGTCTGTGTTTTTTACCACTGTGCTGTCATCACTGCTTGTTTCATTTAGCAATTTTTCGAAGTAATTACTCCATACTTCAAGGATATCTTTTTCTCCTGGTTTCATGTCACCTTTATCACCTCTAATTCCTTTTACAGCACTTTTTCCTCTATTTCTGGGCTTCTTCAACAACCTTCAGATTATCTTTTCACCTTCTTGATATTTATTTTCTATGTTCTTACCAAAGTCCTCCCATGACTTTTGTTTAGCCAGTTTTACACAGTGTTTAGCTTTTTTACATTTGTCACTATATTCTCTAAGAGCCCAAGCTGACTTATTTGCCAGGAACTTTTGATATGCCTTCTTCTTTTCCTTCACTGCCTCTTTAACTTCCTGCATCCACATTTGAGTTCTAATTTTTCTCTCCTTGCAGACAACCTCACCACATGCCTCTCTGGCTCAATCAATCATTTTTTTCTTCAGGGGTTGCCACTGAATCTCCAAGGTTTGGTTCCTGTTCTCAAACTCTTTCATTTTTTCTTGAATAAATATTAGTGTATTTTGGTCTATAGTTCACATCTGAGAGCTGCTCAACTTTTATTCGCTTTAAAACTTTCTTACATGTTCTTCTTTTCAACATGAAATTCAATTTTATCCTGCTCAAGACTAAATAGTGATCACTTCCAAGTTCAAATCCTCTGTACACTTTGGTGTCCTGCACCAGAGAGAAAACATCAGTATCAACAATAACATAGTCAATGAGACTTTTCTTATTCCTTGCCTCTTCTCTCCATGTGAATTTGTGCATGTTTTTATGTTGGAACATTGTGTTAGTAATAACCAGTCCATGTCCTGAGCAGAAATCCAACAAGTATTTACCATTATTATTAGCTTTGCTCTTTTCTCCAAATTTTTCCCAAGATATTTTTGTATGTCTGACAATCATTTCCTACTCTGCTAATTAGATCTATATAGATATAATTGAGGCATTAATTACTGAAAGGTTTTTACAGGATTGATATAGAGGAAATTTTTCAAAACATGTCTGGTTTGGGGAGGAGGGGGGGAGAGAATGAGAACGAGGGATCATTCCTTGAAATTGAGCAAGTGAATGGTTAGCAAGGATGTGAAGACTAGAATTTTTGTTCAGAGTATGAATCTTACTGTGGTGATCAAGTCTATGAATAGGTCAACAGAATCCATTGTGGGTGCCATGTGAGTGAGTGAGTGCAAAGTGAAGTATGATAGATATTATTCAAATATTGGATAGTGCTTGGCATGATGTTTAGAGCCCACCTTCATGAATGTATGGACTTTATGTTGTTGTCGATGAAATAATAATAAAAATAATAATAAATATTTCATTATCAAATTTATGTTCACTTGTAATGATTTGTCCTAGATATTTATATGGACTGAGTATTTCAATCTTTTTTTTTCTGTTTGTATACAAATAAATGTACTTCTGCATGTATAATCATGTGGCCTAATCTATAATCATCTATTTATAATAATTTATAATCTATTGTAATCATCAGTAATCAGTAACCATGTAACGATGTTAAACATATGAATCTTACAATGAATACTTGTTATCTTTGTTGTGATTTTTTAGGAAAAAATCACAAACAATAATCTGACCTATAATATAAAAAAACATAAGGTTTCAACTAGATAATCTCAGGCAGCTTATTTTATTTTATTTTTTTCCTCCCCACAGAACAGACAGGAATTGACAGATGCAGCAGACTATACATGTAATCCTTTCCTTCATGCTTACATGGTGATCAGAATACAGGGATCCCTCGACTTACGTTGGGGTTCCGTTCCATCCAGCAGGACGTAAGTCGATACATTAAATCAACAGAGTTGTAGGGGTTAGGAACTTAACCTTAATAAGTATACTTTTTATTTTTAAACCTTATAAAACTGTACTGTGCTCCACAATCACATCTTCATTACCTTCCTTATGTGAAGGACTAGGCTGCGGCTCTTCTGGTGTAACCTTTGTTTTTTTTAATGAAAATGTCCAATGTGCTTTGCTTATTCCTCTTCTTTTTTTCATCATAAATTTGTTTATAGCAAAAAAAAAAAAAAAAAAAAAACGCATCATGTACTTTCCTTTCTGCTAATAAGTAGTGTTCAATATTGGAGTTCCATGTCTTCAGCCATTTTGAGAACATTGCTAACTGCAGAGAACATTTCTGCAAGACCCTTCACTGTAAATTGTTTCACTACCCCCTTCTTGTTTCTCTTTTCCCTCTTCCTTTTCTTGTTCAAGATTGGTCGAACTGCAGGAACAACGTGTTGAATTGCAATTGAATTGCAATTGGTCGAACTGCAACACGTTGTTCCTGCAGTTCGACCAATTCTTCGTGTTGGTCAACTCTTCAAGGGGCACTTTTTATGAGTTGAATTATGTCGTCATCATTCACTTCAAGATTCAGATTGCTTTCAGTTTACAAAGGTCTTCATTTTTTTCAGAACTTCCAAAATAGTGCACAAATCTTTTTAATTTCTTTTTCCATATGCCACTCATACATATGGAAGCAGCCACAGCAATGTTTTTAATAGCATGATAAATATTGAATGCTTTCTAGAATTGCATAAGAGTCTGATAATTTCCTTCAGTGGCAGAAATGGCTTGTGAAAAAGCCTGCAGATAATAAGCCTTAAACAATGCAAGAACTCCCTGATCCATTGGTTTGATCAATGAAGTAGTGTTTGGAGGGAGAAACATGATCTTGATCTTGGGGGGTGAAGATCACCGAGGTAAGGTGGATGACCTGGAGCATTATCGAGAATTAATAAAATTTTACATTCAGTAGAATTTCACACAACAGCTTTCCATTTCACTCACATAATTGATTAAGGCATCCTCAAACAATTTTTGAGTCATCCATGACTTCTTATTGCTCTGATAATGAGCTGGAAGAGTATGCTTCCTAATGTTTTTGAAGGCTCGTGGATTCTCAATGTGCAATATCACAAATGGTTTCAGTTTATATCCAACCACATTACCCCCTAACAGAATCGCAATACAGTCTTTAAGAGCTTTGAAACTAGGCATAGAGTTTAGCTTTTGATGGATGAATGTCTGCTCGGACATTTTGTTCCAAAACAAAGAGGTCTCATCTGTATTAAATATTTGCTGTGGCAAATAATTTTTTTTTCCGTAATAATTTTATCCAATTTCTTCACAAACTCTGTTGCAGTCTTCTCATTGGCACTTGCAGATTCATCATACATTTTCACATTATGGAGTGCAAAATGCTGCTTGAATCTCATGAACCAACTGGAAGAAGAGTTGAATTCGTCATCGTAATTGGGGCCCTGCTTTCTCCTTCAACATGTTGAAGAGACTTAGTGCCTTAGCAGTTATGGTCATAGTGCTAAGGGGTATGTGCTTTTGCTTCAGGTCCTCTATCCATGATGCAAGTAGCCTTGCCATATCACCGATAGGACCTTGTCTTTGCTTCGGCACTATTGTTGATTTAATGGAAGCAGATCCTTTCACAGCCTCCACGATTTTATCCTTATTTTTCAAAATGGCTGTCACTGTAGAATGAGACCATCCGAAGTCATGTGCGACCACACTGATGGGCTTACCAGTTTCATATTGCTTTATAACTTGCAACTTCCTTTCAAGATCAATTGCTCACCTCTTTTTCTGTAATTCTTCACTTAAGTTTTATGATTGGGCATGTAGGGGATATGTTGCACAAAATATCATGAAATATTTAACAATAAATACACAACGTATTTCTCAATAAAATCAACAGAGGAACTGTTGAAGACACGTGATGACTGCTGAGGGAGGTCGCTGATGAATGCACTGTTACCACTGCACATGATACATTGTTGCTAAATAGAAACCTTTTTACTTTACACTTGGTTGCATCTTGATCAAAAGTATAGTCAAAAGTGTTATTTATTCCCTTATGGGATCACGGACGTATCTTCGAACAGACGTAAATTGAGGAATGACTGTACATTTTAAAAATTATGGAAACAACTACCGTGTTAGAGTAAAACTTCGGTTTAATACAAACCAAAATAATTATTGTTTTGATAATTATTTTGGTAAATCAAAATTTCACAGACTTCTTTAAATTTCCCTTCATACCAGGTTTTTGTATGTATGACGTAAAGATCAGGTATGTTTCCAATCAGTTTGGTGTAGGATGTTAAGAGCATGATCTGAGAGGCCAGCTTCACGAAAATTATTAAATTTAATGTGTCGTTTGTGTTACTTTTTTTACAGATAGGGATTGTACCAAGTAAGATTAACCACCAATTTATGATCAGGTTTCTGTGAATCTAAGTTATTGGCCATTACAGGCCATTGAATTAAATATGTTAAGAAGAAGAAGGTGACATGAGAATATAGAACAGGCAATAGAATCTAGAA
Organism: Typopeltis vanoorti; assembly: GCF_054136105.1. Taxonomy (NCBI): domain Eukaryota; kingdom Metazoa; phylum Arthropoda; class Arachnida; order Uropygi; family Thelyphonidae; genus Typopeltis; species Typopeltis vanoorti. Next base: position 47,576,108 of record NC_143562.1, on the reverse strand, counting down.
TCATGACTCCAATGATTTTCAGGGAATATAGTATTTTGCAGGGAATGAAGTAATTTTTCCCCATAATTTTTTTTTCTCTAAATACTGTGTCAGAGCACTTTATATTATGAAAGGAAGCATGTAGTTATGTGATCGGAATGGAACACCAAAAAAACTCTTTGACAAACTCCAAGAAACTAAAGAAGAAATCATATGAAGAAATCATATGAAGTATGATTAATAGCATGAGTCCATTGAGAACACAGAGAAAAAATAAAGGGAAAAAAAAAGCTAAGTTTTATAAATAACAAACTGTTTTGCAAGTTGCTATTAATTTTACAAATGAAGTAATTCTGATTGTATATGAAGTTGCAGCTGTTCAATGCCTCAGTGTATGAACAGTATGGAGTCGCACATATGGCAGAGTTACCTTAAAATTCTCCAAAATAAGCAATCATTCCTCTGATCAAGAAAACTGACTTATATTATGTAGGTACAAGTGGGAGATCAGAAACAGACTTGGGTCCCCACATGTTTAAACTTGTCTGCATGATATTGTTATTATCACACCTTCCATGGAGTTGGCAGATTCATCATGTGAGGTTCATTTAACTGATAACATATTTACCATACTGAATTTTAACATCCTTAACACTCCCTGCATTAATGACATATTTTGTAATTCGCTCCATTCATCCACAATTCTCCATGTAAAAATTCTACTCCTCTCACCCTTCTTCTTCTTCACCACACTCTTACATAACTTCCACGGATAGCCTTGGTTCTTCTCCCCTCATCTTCTACTCATCTTATAATAACCTGTGGATTAATCTGATAAAATCCCCTCATTAACTTAAATGTGTCTATCATATCATATCATATCACTGCTTTTCCTCCTATCCACCAAACTCTGCAATCCACATTTATTCAACCAGTCTCCATAACTAACATTCCAGAGTCCTGATATTGTCTTAGTTACTCATTTTTGAACCCTCTCCAATGTTTCCACATCACAATGAAAACCAGGTGACCAAATCTGAGCAGTAGTCCAAGTGTGATCTGACCAGTGCTTTATACAGTAGCACCACTACCACCTCTCTACATGTTAGTGTATTTCTTATCATTGCAGCACTATGATATCCAGCCTTTGCACAAACTTCACTCTACTGTCAACCATCATTCCCATATTTTGAATCTCATCCACTTTCTGCAATACAGCACCATCAATATAGTATACGGTCTTATATTTCTGCACTTCAAAATGCAACACCTTGCACTTATTAATATTAAAACTACAATCCCCACTCCTTTGTTCAAGTCCAAAATCTATTCAGATCTTCTTGAAGGGAATTATCATCAGCAGTGCTACTTATAATTCTCCCCAATTTTGCATCATCAGCACACAGCTGAAGATCCTCAGTCAGTTTATTATTATTATCCAGGCCTCCATGGAGTCAAAAGACTTGCCGTGGGAGGTCCCCCCCCCCCCCCCAAGAAATACAAATTCTATCAAGACCCATTGAGGGGAGGTCCCCCCTAAGAAAAACAAAGTCTATCATACCACTCCCTAAACTCACTGACCATTCTCACTCTCTCCACTCTATCAAGCAATGCATTCCATGGTTCAACCACCCTCCCGCTCACGGCCACCCCTCGCAACCCCCAGGGATGGCCCACCCGTCATCACTCCTTCCCTCTGTTCAACCAAGCGAAAGAACTCCCCAGTATCAACCCCACAACTACCTTTCAACCAGTTTACATTAGATATCATTTAAAAACAAGTTAAACAGTAAGGGTCCAAGAAGAGAACTGTGGGGCATTCCATACTGGTTACCCCCCCCCTTTTTTTTTTTTTTTTTTTGAAACACTACTCTATCATAATGTCAGGTAACACTGAGCCCAGTGGAGTCCAGAAGAGATAATGCTGGGTATAGAAACAATGGCATTTATATGCTGTATACTAATGCCAGGAGTATCCGGAATAAGGGAGAGGAATTGGTGGCGCAGATAGCATCAGCCTGGCCAAAATTTATTGCGATCACTGAGACGTGGTTGACAGAAGGGGATATAACAACAGGAATAGAAGTCGCTGGGTATAGCATTTTTCGTCAGGATAGGAGGGGAAAGCGTGGTGGTGGGGTACTGCTTATGATAAGTGATGACCTATGTCCTCTAAGAGTGGAGAATTTGGAAGGAAGTGAGACAAATGATTTTGAGAGCGTATGGTGTGAGGTAGAGGTAGGCAAGACAGGATATTTAGTGGGGTATTGCTACAGACCCAGGAGCACAGAGGATGGGGACCAAGAGATGTTTAGACAGCTAAGTTTGGCAAGTGCAAGAAGAATGATTGTTATGGGAGATTTTAACTTCAGTAGTATAAATTGGAGAGAGGAAGATGCATGTAGCAATAGGGGAATGGAATTTCTAGAATTCTTGAGGGACAAATGTCTTAGGCAACATGTAACAGAGGGAACAAGAGGTTCAAAAATTTTGGATTTGGTTATAGCATCAGAAGAGTTGATAATAACTGAGTTGACGTCTCTCCCACCAGTTGGAGAGAGTGACCATATGGTGTTGACTTGGAAAATGAATAGACATGCAGGAGTATCAAAGAGACGGGAACTTATGTGGAATTATAAGGCAGGTGATTATAATAGTCTTAGACGTCAACTTCGGGAAGTTTCATGGAGGGAGGAATTGGAAGGCCGGGATATCACCAGTGCGTGGGAAATTGTGAAAGAATATTTGTTATCAGCAATGGTAAGTTGTATACCATGAGTGAAGAAGAGGACGCAATTTGGAGTAAAGTGGATTACAAACAATATTAAACAGGAATTGCATGCGAAAAAGAGGCTATGGAAGAGATATAAGGAGATAGGTGAAGAGATGCATGAGGAATATAAGACACAGGCCAGAAGAGTGACTAGTGTGGTAAGGAAAGCGAAACTGGAATATGAGAGGAGATTGGCCCTAAGATCCAAAGAAAATCCTAGGGAATTTTTTAGCTATGTGGCCAGTAGGAGGAGAAATGACTGTGGAAGAATGATATTGTGGGATAAAAATGGGAATAGAGTGACTGATGCAGAGGACATAGTGGAATTGTTCAATGAACACTTTATTGGAGTATTTCATCCTAGAGGAGTCAGTTTTAATGCTAGAGGGATAGGACTGGTACGAGGTCTGGAGGTACAGGAGAAGAGTGTGTTTCAGATACTGAGTACTCTGGATGTCAGTAAAGCTGTGGGACTGGATGGTATTTCGCCACGAGTTTTGAGAGAATGTGCTAGGGAATTGACAGTACTTTTTAACGTGGCTTTTCAATGAAAGTCTGGCTTTGGCAAAGGTGCCCAGGGAATGGAAGGAAGGTAAGATAGTGCCATTGCATAAGGGTGGTAACAGACTGGAAGTGTCTAATTATAGGCCAGTCTGTGTGTCATCAGTAGTTGTTAAGATCTTGGAGAAAGTAGTGAGGGACCGTGTACAGCATTGGGCAGATGAGGGTAATGTTATCTGTGAGAATCAACATGGATTTGTGAAAGGACACTCTTGTTTTAGCAATATGCTAGCCTTTTATAATAAAGTTACAAGAACATTAGATGAGGGAAAGGCATATACTGCAATTTTCTTAGACTTGGCGAAGGCATTTGACAGGGTGCCACATGATAAGCTGATATTTAAGTTGCAGCACATGGGTCTGGATGTCAGATTGGTCAACTGGATTCAGGATTGGCTGTCTGATAGGTATCAGAGAGTTGTGTATGGTGGAGCAGTTTCCAGGAGGCAGAGGGTTACAAGTGGGGTCCCACAGGGCTCAGTACTAGGACCTATATTGTTTAACCTTTATATCAATGACATAGCCAGTGGATTGCAGGGGGATATTCAGTTGTTTGCAGATGATGCGAAGCTGGGAAGGATTATTAGTAATAGTGCAGATGTGGTAGCCCTGCAAGAGGATTTAAATAAGCTAGATAGATGGGCAAATGAATGGGGGTGTCAGTTTAATGCAGCAAAATGTAAGGTCTTGAGGTTTGGGAAACATCGATGGGATGCTGCATACTCTATGGGAGGAGTTATACTGGAGGAAGTAGGGGAGACAAGAGATCTGGGGTTGATGATTGATAGAAACCTGAAGTTTAGGGGACATATTGCAAAGGTGGTGAAGGTAACACAGAGGATTGCTGCTATTATGAGAAGGACACTGACCTGCAGAGATAAGAGGGTTATCATTCCGTTGTATAAGTCTCTGATCAGACCACACTTGGACTATTGTTCTCAGATTTGGTCCCCAGGATTTGAAGGGGATAAATTAACTGTGGAAAGGATACAAAGACGGATGACAAAGATGGTTTCAGGACTGTACAAGGATAGTTATGAGGATCGGCTGAGAGAATGTGGACTGCAGAGTTTGGTGGATAGAAGAAGGAGAGGTGATATGATTGAGACTTTTAAACTGTTGAGAGGTGGTTACAGGGTTGACACTGGGGAGTTCTTTCGCTTGGTTGATCAGCGGGAAGGAGTGATGACAAGAGGCCATCCCTGGAAGTTACGAAAGGAAACTGTGAGCAAGAGGGTAAGGAGTGGTTTCTTTGTGTGGAGGGTGGTCGAGCCGTGGAATGCATTGCCTGATGGAGTGGTGGGAGCGAGAACGGTCAGTGAGTTTAAAGAGTGGTATGATAGACTTTGTGTTTCTCAGGGGGGGGACCTCCCCTCAGTGAGTCTTGACAGACTTTATGTCTTAGGAAGGACCTCCCTCGATGAGTCTTTTGACTCCTTGGAGGCCTGAATAATAATAATAATAATAATAATATACAACTGGTATCATTCAGAAAGCCAATCACCGATCCATCTAACCAGTGTTTTGGATTTGATGATAACTTCACAAGATGTAGTTGTTAATGAGGTATTAACACTGCTGCCAGTTGGTGTGAGTGATCATGAGGTACTTGTTTTGGAGGTATACTATTTATTTATACTATACTATATACCACACACACACACACATATATATATATGTGTACACCAACTTATCATATGGTAATCTATCAAACGCTTTGCAAAGTCTTCTCTCATACTGCATTTCCTTCTTTATTATCCTCATCACCTTCCTAGCCTGTAGTTTATGCTCTTCATGTATCTGATTATCACCAACTGTCTTGTACCTCCTTCATAACCTTTTCTTTTTTCTTCACTGTTAATCCTTTTCAGATCTAGTTATAGCATGCAAGTATAACTGCATTCCATTCAGATCTTGGAATGCTGTTATACTTGCTTGTTTCAGATCCTGCCTTATGAATTTCCAGACACTGTCAATATCTTTTCTGCACAGCTCATCTACCCAACATATTGATGCTAGTTGACTACAGAGCTTCCCATAATCACCCACTTTATAATTCAATACATATATTCTTCTTTGGTTGTAACCTTTACTTGTTTCATCACTTCCAAAACAAGTAGATCGCTTACACCAACCGGCAACAGTGTTAATACCTCATTAACAACTACATCTTGTGAAGTTATCATCAAATCCAAAACACTAAATCCTCTTGTTGCTTGAGTCACATGTTGCTTAAGGTATTTATCCCTCAGAATTCAACAAACTCACTCGCCTGGTTCCCATACATTACCTTCTCCTATCATTCTGTATTGCATTTAAAGTCTCCTGTCACGATCACTTTCTTTTTACATGTCCAACCAATTTGTCTAAACATTAGTATTTTTAAGATTGGATATACATTCATCAATGCCTTTTTTTAATCATAGTGATAAAGTGGAAGCATAAAGGTCATGCAAGCAACTGCCACTTCAGCTTAACAAATATCTCTGGCTTTTAAAATGAAAGTTAAAGCATATAATAAAACATTCCACCAGCCATGACATCAATACCTTATTATAACAGTATAGTGCCAATTATTAAACCACATGATACATGACCTGTGGATGAAAGCAACTCAACACCAGTTGACTGTGAAGTACCACATCATGTTCTCATGAACTGGCTACAGATTTCCCAGTTGACAGTTATGGAAGTGCTTCATTTCATAACCTAAGCAAAGGGATTTAGAAAGAGAACTGAATTTTACTAAAGAAGTAGCTAAAATCTTAAGATCTTAGACTGAAAAGTTGGAACCTCCTCAGAAAGTACTCAAAGATAACTGTGTTTCAAAGGTTCAGAAAAATTGAGGATTGTTTTTATCTATGAGAGGTGATGACATGTTTTGCAGTGCTGTCAACAAATTAATGGAAATATTGGCAAAAAACATGATACTGATGAATGGTGCTTGTTCATAGATTTTTGAATGAAAGATTAGTAAGAAGACTATGGTTCTATATGTTAGAAAGAGATATTCCTCTGTATCAAGTGTAACAGTGTATTCTGTTTAGGAAGAATGGACATGCAGTTTTAATGGGCATGCAGATAGGACTCATGAAATACTGTTGATTTTTATGAGAGCAGATCATTAAGCTAAAGTTTGCCACTGAGATTAAAAAATGTGCAACTGGTCACAGTTTACTGTCAGGCAATAAAAGCATTTTCAATAAAAACATTGTCCTCTAGAAAAAAAATCTATTAGAAAGAAGTTCTCTTACCACAGCTTCACATCAAACTCAGCTTAATGAAAAATTTCATTAAAGCTTTAAATAAGAACAATAATGAAAAGGACAAGTATCTACACAAATAAACAGAGTACTACAAATATACAACCTCAAAGCCACCTTTAAATCCCATGAAAAATTAAAAAGCTTACTCAACTCATCCAAAGACCCACTCCCCCCCTGCTGGCCCACCCTGGAGTATACCATATTCATTGCACCTGTAACATACCATATATAGGAGAAACAGGACGCACAATTCCTATCAGACAAAAAGAACATAAACGACACATTAAATATAATAATTATGGTGAAGCTGGCCTTTCTGATCATGCCCTGAACACCTTACATATTTTATTGGCATTTTTATTTACATAGAATTGACTGGAAAAGCACTAGTTGTCTACATCACACCTAAACATGTTATGAACGCAAATTTAAGGAAGCCTGTGAGATCACTATCAACTACCCCAATCTGAACAATAATGAAGGTCTAAAAATCCCATACATATGGAAGGCATATATTCAACCGACGGAACCTTCCTCTCTAAGAACAACTATAAACAGGACTGTAGTAAATCCAGGATCCTAAATCAAAAATAACAATTGTAATACTAAAAATAGGACATCGTTACTGAAAGAAAACTATCTATAAGAAAAAATGTTTATTCATGTTATCTTAAATTAAATCTAGCTTGATGTAATTTATAAATATTTTAATTTAATTTTATTTTTTTTTCACTAGAGGTCATGCCAGTAGAATAATATGTGATCAAATCATCGTTTCTCTAGCTTACGGTTTGTAATGTAACTCAAACTTGTCTTGTATATTTGTGTATGCTCCAGATGATGATCTTGATATGAAGATCGAAACGGTGGGATAATAAAAATAGTTAGTTATGACACGGTTGTAAAAATCCATAATTTCAAAAATAAATGCCGATCACCATGTAACACTAAAAGAAAAGATCATTTAAGCTGTTAATACATTTGTGTATTAACAGTTTAATTTCTTTCTTTATTTATTTATTTGAACTTAGGTACATCAGTGAAGAATATGGGACATCCATCATAATGTTTCTTGGAACACTGGTATTCATAGTGGATCTCTAATATTAGTGTTATTATTATTATTGCACAGGCATGTCCTTGCTAACTACACTCTTACCCAACTTCTGGAGATGACCTCTTGTTCTGTCCCCACTAGACAAGTGCAGAAACATTTCCCCTTCATCAATTCTATAAAAATCCTTTAAGTAACTGAAATGTTTCTATCATATCCACCCACCCACCCCTTTTTTATTTTTTGCCTATCAACCAACTTTTGCAATCCATACATACCCTCAATTCATCCTCATAGGAAGCATTGCACAGATCACCCACCATACTAGTTACTCCTCTCTGGATCCTCTCCACTACTTCATCTCCAAGAAACCCAGGCAGCCAGACCTGAGCAAAGTAATCCAGATGTAGTCATATTAAGCCTTTATAAAGAGAAATGATAACTTTCTTATCTCTGTTTGTTAACGTGTTCTTCAGTTTCCAAGTAATCCTATGAGCTACCCTGGCTACTTTAGCAATGTATCCTCTAAACTTCAACTCTCTATCTACTACTACTACTACCCCCAAATTCCTGGCTTCATCAATTTCCTGGAAGTACATTTCCCTCAATGTGGTACACAGCTTTTAATCTTTGTATCCCAAAATGCATAACGTGACACTTTTCCACATTAAATCGACATCCATTATGCCCATACTGTCAGCCTATTCAAATCGTCCTGCAAGCTCTCTACATCACCTTGATAACTATTACCCTACCCAAATTTGCATCATTAGCAAACAACTGACTATTGCTCTTGAAATTATTTCCTATATAATTTATGTACAAATTAAACAGTAGTGGTCCAATCACAGAGCCCTGCAACACACCACTAGTCACCTGCCTTCTCCTAGATTCTGCTCTTCCATATACTACTGTTGGTATCTATCCATCAGACGGATGAAGGGGGCGCTAGTGGGTCAGGCGCTACGAACGTGCTTTGAAGAGCTCCTGATTCAGATAAGTTTTACTAGGAATAATTAAGTATATATGCGTAATTGTTTAAGTAAGAGCGGCTGTAAACGTTGTACGCTACCGATAGTATTAGTGTGGGTTTTTTTTCCTTGCTTAAACTAAATACGAAAACGTTAATATTAGACCTAGTAACCTGCAGAGAAAAAAAAATGGCGGCTGCATTGTCATTCCATGATTTTAATTTGGATTTCAGTAGGTTCGTTAAGTGTGAGGTCTGTTATATGTATTCCTTCGATTACATAAATGATTTGTGGATGTTTAGTGCGGATGGAAGAAGGGTGTGTGCGAAATGTGACCTGAACGAGGAATTGATGAATACGAATATGAAGTTGATGACAGAAAGTGCTAGTACCGATTGTGTCGTGAGTGCACGTTTGAAAGAGAATGGCGAGAAAGACAGGCGAAAAAATGTTAAAAAATCAGGAAAAAAGAAAAAGAGCGATTTGACAACCGTAACGGATGTTAAAAGGGACGAAAGTGAGGCGGAAAGAAACGAAATTGAGAGAACGAATGAAAGTAGAAATGGCGTGGTGCAGAAACCGCAAGTAAAAAAAAATCGAAAGAATGACTGATGGCGAAAGTTGGACGCATGTTGGAACGAAAGTACTAAACCAAAGAAAGATGAATGACAGTAAAAGTGAAAAGAATGATAGCGAAAGTTGGACGCATGTTAGTCCGAAAGTACGGAAACAAAGAAAGATATGTGAGAGTGAAAGTGAGAAGAATGACAGTGAAAGTTGGACGTATGTTGGACCGAAAGTACGGAAACAAAGAAGGATGAATGAGAGGGAAAGTGAGAAGAGAGGGTCGAGAGTTAGAAAGTTAGAAAGATTTAATGATAGAGTGAATGTGTCGCGAGGTTCAGAAGGTGAATTGGATTGGATGAAGCAAGAAATGAAATGGATGCGGAATGAAATTAAGAGAATGCAGGTCAAAACTATTAAAATAAATCATGATGGCATGAAAGAGTTAACAAAAGATGAGCGAGTGGCGTTGTATGGCGACTCCATTATTAAAGGTGTGCTAGAGGATAAAATGCACAAGGTATGTTTTCCAGGCGGTAAAATGAGTAGAGTGATTGAGGCATTGAACATGAGGCGGGAACGAGCAAAAGAGTTAATTGTATTAATTGGAACAAATGATTTGAGAGAGAACAAAGAGCATGTCAAAATGAATGTCAGGAGACTGCTTGGAAAGATAAAGGAGAATAGTGTGACAGGAAGGGTGGTCAGTGTGTTGCCTAGGTATGATTGTGGTGAAATGAGGCGGAGAGCAAGGATTATGAATGATATTCTGGCTGAAATGTGTGAGGAGATGGGAGTACAGTTTGTTAATGTGTGGAATAAGTTTGAGGGACGAAGTGAGCTGTATGGGAGCGATGGACTGCATTTGAGTGGTTATGGTGTGAGTCGCTTGGAGAGACTGCTGCTGGAAGGTAGAGAAGTGAATAGAGAGAATGAATCAGATCAAGAGGGGAGTGATGTGGAAGAGCAGGAGAGTAAGACAGGAGAGATTGAAGGAGTGGAAATGAATGTGGAAGTGAGTGGTATGAGTATAGATAATGAGAGAATGGGTGTGCAAGAGGAGCAGGGAAACGGGGAGGCTCAGGGTGGACAGGGATACACAGCGTGAGAAAGGTGGATGCTGCAAGAGGAGGTGAGAGAATGTGTAGGCAGGAAAGTAATGGGATGATCAGGGATCAAAAGGAAACAGATGGAATTGCAAAGGGTTCTAAAATGAAGAAGCAGAAAGGGAAATGGCCCCAGTCCAGCATGGAGAGATCACATCGAGTGAGTGGTATCAGTGGAACTAGCTGTAGATCCAGAAATGAGTTGTTGTGTTTGTATACCAATGCTAGAAGTATAAGAAACAAGGCAGATGAAATGGTTGCACTAATTGCGTCTGTGCACCCAGAGATTGTCGGAATAAGTGAGACATGGTTAGATGAGGATGACATCCTGACAGGAATAGAGATGGAAAGGTATGATGTGTTTCGTGAGGATAGAAGGGGTAAAAAGGGAGGGGGAGTGCTATTGATGATAGAGAAAGAGTTATGTCCATACAAGGTAGAGATGCAAGGGGGAAATGGGGCCAGTGGTTTTGAGGCAGTATGGTGTGAGATAGAGGTGAATAGAATCAAATACTTGGTGGGATGTTGTTATAGACCTGGTAATGTGGATGGTGGTGATAGTGAAATGTATAGTCAAATAAGCCAAGCAAATAAGAAAAGGGTGATCATTATGGGTGATTTTAATTATGGCAATATAGACTGGAATGAAGAGATAGCAACTGGAAGTAAAGAAAATGAGTTTCTTGAGTTTTTGAGGGATAACTACCTCAGACAGTATGTAACAGAGGGCACAAGAGGATTAAGGGTCTTGGATTTGGTCATCTCATCGGAGGATGTAATTATCAATGAGGTATCAAATCATCCACCAATTGGTGAAAGTGACCATGAGGTGATTACTTGGGTGGTTGCCAGCAGTGCAAGGACCCCTGTGAAAAAAGGGTATATGTGGAACTACAAGGGGGGTGATTATGAAGAGCTCAGGAGACAGCTTGCAGGTGTAGCATGGAATGAGGAGTTAGCTGGAAAAGAGATCAATGCAGCTTGGGGGATTTTCAAAAAATATTTAGTGGATGCAATGTCTAAATGTATACCACGGGTGAGAAGGTTAAATAAGTTAGGTGTGAGATGGATGAATAAAGAGATTAAGCATGCAATACAGAGAAAAAGGGCATTGTGGAGGCAGCATAAGAGAAGTGGAAGTAACCAATTTCATGAGTTCTACAAAGACCAGGCAAGGAGAGTGACTTGGTTGGTGAGAGTAGCTAAAGAGAGGTATGAACAGCAGTTAGCTAATGAAGCTAAAAAGAATCCTAGGGAGTTCTTTCGATATGTAGCCAGCAAAAGAAAGAATGATTATGGAAGGATGACATTGATTGGAGGAAATGGTATAAAGACAGCTGTTGCAGAATGTGTGGTGGAGATACTTAATGAGCAGTTCATAAAGATCTTTCAATCTTGTGAATGTGACTTCATGGAGAGATTAAGAGCAGTTGATGATGGGGAGGAGAGACTGACTGTAAGTGAGCAAGAGGTGTTTGGGGAGTTGAGTAAACTAGATGTAAATAAGGCTGTGGGACTTGATAATATATCACCACGTATTCTGAAGGAATGTGCCAGAGAGTTGACACCTGCCTTGACATATTTTTTTAATACGAGTCTTGCACTTGGTCAAGTCCCTAAAGAGTGGAAGGAGGGCAAGATTGTGCCACTTCATAAAGGAGGTGATCGAACTCAAGCATCAAACTATAGGCCTATCTGTGTGTCGGGTGTTGTGGTTAAGTTGTTGGAGAAGCTTGTGAGAGCTAGAATCCAGAGTTGGGTTGACAACAATGGTATAATCTTTGATGGACAGCATGGATTTGCTAAAGGGAGGTCGTGTTTTAGTAATCTACTTACTTATTACAATAAAGTGACTGCTTCCTTGGACAGAGGAGAAGGATACACAGTAATATACTTGGATTTCGCAAAAGCTTTTGATAGAGTGCCTCATGATAAGTTGACAGTCAAACTAGAGCAGATGGGGTTGGATATTAGATTAGTGCATTGGATTGGAGACTGGCTATCTGATAGGTATCAACAAGTTGTGTATGGGGGTGCAATATCCAGGAAAAGGAAAGTCACTAGTGGAGTGCCTCAGGGATCTGTTTTAGGGCCATTACTATTTAACTTGTATATTAATGATATTGGCGAAGATTTGGATGGAGATATTCAGTTGTTTGCAGATGATGCAAAGTTGGGAAGAACCATAAAGAGTAGTGAAGATGTTGTGGCCTTGCAAGAAGACTTGAATAAATTGAGTGATTGGGCAAGCAAATGGGGGTGTGAGTTCAATGTTGCAAAATGTAAGGTTTTAAAATTTGGAAAACAAAGATGGGATGCAGAATTTATGCTTGGTAAGAATATATTGTTGGAAGTAGAGGAAATAAGAGATCTGGGAGTGATAGTGGATAAAGATCTAAAATTTAGGGGTCACATCGCCAAAATTGTGAAGACAACACAAAGACTTCTGGGAATGATGAGGAGGACACTGACGTGTAGAAGTAGGGAGATTCTTGTTCCATTGTATAAGGCTTTGATTAGGCCACACATGGACTATTGTGCCCAGATTTGGTCACCTGGTTTTCAGAAGGATGAGGAGATGTTGGAAAGGGTCCAAAGGCGACTGACTAAGGTAGTTTCTGACCTCTGGAATGTCGAGTATGAGGAAAGATTGAAAAGATGTAATTTGCAGAGACTAGTGGAGAGAAGGAAGAGGGGAGATATGATAGAGACCTACAAGTTGGTAAGGGGTTGCTATAGGATCAATGGTGGAGAAGTTCTACAGCGAATAGTGGGAGATCAGGGGAGAACCAGAGGTCATCCCTGGAAACTGTATAAAGAGGGTGTGAGTAGGGGAGTGAGAGGCAGGTTTTTTTCGTGCAGAGTTGTGAATGATTGGAATGCCTTGCCTGAGAGTGTGGTGTCTGCAAGGAGTTTGAATGTGTTTAAGACCCGGTATGATGAGATGTGTGTGAGATAAAAGGACCTCCTAGATGAGTCTTTGACTCCATGAGGTCTTGTTTAATAATAATAATAATAATAATAATCAGACACTCTTTTATCCATATCACCAGTTTCATGTCCATCTCAATTGTTGCAGTTTGCATAATAACAGAGTTCTGTGTGGTATCATGTCAGATGCCTTTGTGAAATCTAGTAGTATCATCATGTAGCCATTCCCTTTATCAAACTCAGCTGTCACCCTATTATAAAAAATTAATAGTTTACTATGGCATGACCTACCTTTCACAAAGTCATGCTGCCCCTCAAAGAGTATAATACAGTATTCTTATCCACTCATTCCTGAATTATCTTTTTGCAATCCATACAATTCCATCACAAATTGCAATTCCATCACAGACTTAGATCCTCCTTTATGCAAAGAAATTATTTTGTCCTCCTTCCACTCTCTTGTTACTTCCAGAGCTGAGACTTAAAAGAGCCTAATCAAAGGCATCACCAGTTCCCCAGCACATTCTCTTAAAATACAAGCTGATATCATATCCAATCCCATGGCTATATTTGCATTCAGATTCTGCGATATACTGAGTACCTCCAGTTCATCAACCTCTGTTCTCACATCAGTCCCTATCACCTCTGTCATAACAGTATTCTCACTTGAATGATATACCGTTGCAAAATGATCACTCAGTAGCTCAACAGTTTTATTTGTCTTTGTTACTTCTCTACCATCTGCACTCATTAAAGTTATCTTTTCATAGTCATTCTTCCTCCTACTTGCCACATAAAAAAAAAAACTCTTTGGGATTTCCAATGTCTGTTCATCTAATTTCTTCTCATAATCTGATTTTGGCTTTCTTACCATGCTGGTTACCTTTCTTGCCTGATCCTTGTACTGTTCATGAGTTAGCTGGTCATCTTTCTCCATACCTTCCACAAATTTTCTTTTTTTGCAGCTCATGCTTAACTATACTTGGAAGGGGGCCAATCGTTCGATGCTGTTGGCACGCTCTCCCTCAATGTGTCTTTGGACTCCCTGGAGGTGTCAAATAATAATAATAATAATAATAATTACTCAACTTGCACTCATTGTACTAATCTGTTGATGCATATCTTCCACATCATCCTTGGTACCCCCCCCCTCCCCCCGACCTATAGCAGCAACCAATTATATATTTTGTACTACTGGCATTGATCTTACACCAGACTGACTCAGAAGTATTGCCATCTGCCTGCCTGACTCCTAATCTTGTTGGCTGCAGTTCATCTGCTATCATCAACCGTACCTCACCTCCTGTCCTATCTGCTTTATCCTCCCTGAACATACTAAATCCATCACGTTTTCCCCTCTATAACTATGTCATCTGCTGTTATCCATGTCTCACAAATGCCTATAACTTTTGGTGAGGTTGCACTAACCAATGCCAAAAATCCTTCTCCTCTTATTCCTGATGCTTCCAGAATTAGTATATAGAAAGTCTAGCATCCCTACAGGCCCCTAACCAACTTTGCATTTTGAATCGACTATCCCATTCGATATTGTTTCTTGAGAGGTTTGCATTTTTTGTTCATTCACACACTCATTTGCTACATAGGTACCTTCACACACACACACACTTGTTCTGTATTCACCCAATTGCTTTAGTTTTCCTGACTTTGCTCTTGCACACTCTCACTCAGTGAATGATGTTGTTTGGCCAGATGCCTAACTTCAAATCCATTTAAGTACAGTCCATCAGCATTGTGCAAATCTTTCAGTTCATCAAACTCAGGCCATAGGTCCAAAAACTCTACATTAGGGGTCAGCAAACATTTTAGACCATGGAATCCTTGATCCCTCATCATGTTAAATAAATGAATAAATGTTATCAGTAATAAATTTCTCAATTTAAAAATAATAATTCCTTCACATTTTACTTTATTACTGCTTCTCGATAAGAAATATTTAAAGAAATTTAAAGAAAATACTTAAAGAAATTTATAAAGAACATTAAAAATTTACTTATATTTTATTGATTTACTTGGAATGGTTAAGGAGAAGGATGTGTTTGATGAATAGTTGCATGTTTACTAGGTTACTCAAAATCATTTCAGCTGTTTATTAATCCCTAGACATTTATCGATCCCTTGGATACCACATTGACTGGGGTCGATATCGACTACTTTGCCAACTCCTGCTCTACATCATTCCTTCTGCACAACCTACATATTGATTCATCAGCTATCATTGCTCTCCTCAGTTTGCTGCTATCATAGCATGGCAGCAGACTCAAAAACTTCACCCTGTCTCTCTTCTTTTTTGCTACTTTCCAACATTTCTTTGACATTCTCCCTTATACAGCATGAGGGAGGATGTCAATAATTTCTTACTTCTGAGGTATCAGTGGCATCAGGTACCACTTGTGGATGTGACTTCATGGAGGGATTGAGAGCAGTTGATGATGGGGAGAAGAGACTGACTGTGAGTGAGCAAGAGATGTATGAGGAGTTGAGCAAACTAGATGTTAATAAGGCTGTGGGACTTTATAATATATTACCACGTATTCTGAAGGAATGTGCCAGGGAGTTGATACCTGCCTTGACATATTTTTTTAATGCGAGTTTTGCACTTGGTCAAGTTCCTAAAGAGTGGAAGGAGGGCAAAATTGTGCCACTTCATAAAGCAGGTGATCGAACTCAAGCATCAAACTATAGGCCTATATGTGTCTCAGGTGTTGTGGTTAAGTTGTTGGAGAAGCTTGTGAGAACTAGGATCCAGAATTGGGTTGACAACAATGGTATTATCTTTGATGGACAGCATGGATTTGCTAAAGCGAGGTCATGTTTTAGTAATCTACTTACTTATTACAATAAAGTGACTGCTTCCTTGGACAGAGGAAAAGGATACACAGTAATATACTTGGATTTCGCAAATGCTTTTGATAGAGTACCTCATGATAAGCTGACAGTCAAAGAGCAGATGGGGTTGGATATTAGATTAGTGCATTGGATTGGAGACTAGCTATCTGATAGGTATCAACAAGTTGAGTGTGGGGGAGCAATATCCAGGAAAAGGAAAGTAACTAGTGGAGTGCCTCGGGAGGGGGGGGGGTCTGTTTTTGGGCCATTACTGTTTAACTTGTATATTAATGATATTGGCAAAGATTTGGATGGAGATATTCAGTTGTTTGCAGATGATGCAGAGTTGAGAAGAACCATAAAGAGTAGTGAAGATGTTGTGGCCTTGCAAGAAGACTTGAATAAATTGAGTGATTGGTCACGGAAATGGAGATGTGAGTTCAATGTTGCAAAATGTAAGGTTTTAAAATTTGGAAAACAAAGATGGGATGCAGAATTTATGCTTGGTGAGGATATATTATTGGAGGTGGAGGAAATAAGAAGTCTGGGGGTGATAGTGGATAAGGATCTGAAATTTAGGGGACACATCGCAAAAATTGTGAAGACAACACAAAGGCTTCTGGGAATGATGCGGAGGACACTGACTTGTAGAAGTAGAGAGATTCTTGTTCCGTTATATAAGGCTTTGATTAGGCCTGTTGTGCCCAGATTTGGTCACCTGGTTTTCAGAAGGATGAAGAGATGTTGGAAAGGGTCCAAAGGCGACTGACTAAGGTAGTTCTGATCTCTGGATTGTCGAGTATGAGGAAAGATTGAGAAGATGTAATTTGCAGAGTCTGGTGGAGAGGAGGAAGAGGGGAGATAATGATAGAACCTACAAGTTTGTAGGGGGTTGTTATAGGATCAATGCTGGAGAAGTTCTACAGAAAATAGTGGGAGATTAGGGGTGAACCAGAGGTCATCCCTGGAAACTGTATATAGAGGGTTTGAGTAGGGGAGTGAGAGGTAGGTTTTTTTCGTGCAGAGTTGTAAATGATTGGAATGCCTTGCCTGAGAGTGTGGTATCTGCAAGGAGTTTGAGTGTGTTTAAGACAGGGTATGATGAGCTGTGTGTGTATGATTAAAGGACCTCCCAGATGAGTCTTTGACTCAATGAGGACTTGGGGTAATAATAATAATAAACAATTAATTCTTTCACCTTCCCTTTCTGCATTCTTATGCTATTACTAATATTATTGATTTTCGCAGAAGGGAAACAATATTTTGTAAGGAAGAACCCCTCTTATCATAGAATCGGCATTAATTTTATTTGCTTACACCACTTCTCTTGATTATTCTTATAATTTTCTTTTTGATTTCGGATCTTTAGTTTTTTTCTATTTTCAGTTTGATTAATCCCTTGCTGTTTTTGCAGCCTTTTAATTTTATGTTATGTCCTGTGAAAAACTAATGCAAGTGGACAATTTCTTTATTTTAAGTCTTCTACGTTTCCTGAACTTCCACCACCACACTTTCATATTATGACCGATATTTACATTTTTCTATTTTGTATCAATGCTCTCTACTCTACTATCACTTAATTTGTTCTCTCCATATTCACTTTCAAAGTTTATTATACACACTATCTCTCACCATGTATGCTTGCCAGTTTTTCTAGTTTTGAATCAGTAGAACCATTGATACCTCTAAGTGTAAAACTTCAAGGAAGGCCTTTTAAAACCATAAATCAATTAGTATCATCATCATCATACGTATCAAGGATTTAGGCCTAGCATGGCCTGTTCCGGCCTTAGAAGTCATCGTTGAATCTCTTAAGAGAACGTCCTGGTTTTCTTTTTCCTAATGGCTTGTACTTTAAGGCTTGTTTTGGTAATCTTTCTGTTTTCATTCTTTGAACGTATTCCATCCATTTATGTTTATATTTTTTAATTTTTTTTATTATTGGTTCTTGGTTTAATTCTTTCATAATATCTTCGTTTCTTTTGTGATCAAATTGGGTATACTTTGCAGTTTTTCTCATAAACTTCATTTCTGCTGTTGTTAATCTTTGTTTGTCTTGTTGTTTTATTGTCCAGATTTCGCTTCCATACATTAAGACCGGTAAGGCTAATGTATTGTATACTTTTAGCCTGGTTTGTTTTTGAACTAAGTTTGGTTTGAATATAGAGTTAATTACACCTGTTATTTTTAAATATTTTGCAATTTTTACGTTTATATCTTTTTCATTTTCATATGTGATCATACATCCTAGGTAGTTAAATGAATTCACCTGTTCTAAGATCTTGTTATCTATTACTATTTTAGTTCTTGCTGGATCTTGTCCTTTAAAGGCCATAGTTTTTGATTTTTCTGTTAATATTATCATACCATAATCTTTGGATATCTCATTTAGATTTAAAATAGCTTTCTGTAAGTTATCTTCAGAATTTGTAATTATTATTTGGTCGTCTGCAAAGAGGAGAGTGTTTAAGTTAACTGTAGGTGAAAGTTTAATTCCTTGGTGTAAATTTTTACTCCATTTTATTATTATTTCATTTAAGTAGTATATCAACACATAATTTTGATTCTTGAAAAACTGGAGGTTAAGGCACTATTAAACTCATATTCAAACTGAACACAACGAAAATCACTCACGTAATTTTTCCTTGAAAGAAAAAGCAGGTGAGTCTAATTTCAAGGAGAAAATAAACAAGTCAAGGCAAAGCAAATGGATCTAAATTTTTATCAGTACCCATTAGCTAATGTTGAATAAAGGCAATATTTATAGTAAATCTATAAATAAGAAATTTACCACCTTCAAGTAGCAAAATGGGCAAGTTTTGCTTTGAAGTCCTATTGCTCCAAATTATTCCTGTTCAATATTGCTGTAGTTAAACTGTAAGCTGTTTTCTTTCAGAGATAGTTAGAATATTACCACATCAAAAACAGATGAAGGAAATGTGACCATAATTGTAGTGGTGTAGCTAGAGCTTTTGCCACCCAGGGCAGTCCCTGAGTTTGTTGCCCCTCTCAATACACACCAAAAATACTACAAAAAGTCAAAACGACGTATAGGGAAATAAATTAAAACACTATGTTTATTTTTGAAGTAAAACTTTAATTTCGACATTCTAAAATGTTATTTTTCTTGCTTTTCTGTTATTAAAATTGTCGATGACATTGGCAAAGTAAGTTTCATAATAATGTAGGTAATTCTTAATCTGTTTCATTTAGAAAAATTCCTCTCACAACTAGCAACACTAACAGCAATTGTGAGGAAAATTCGCATAGTATTACAATAATTGGAAATGAGTTCTCGAGACTGTATTTTAGAATTAACTGCAAAAGTTCAAAAAAGTTCAAAGTGCTGCCCCCACCACCCCTCCCTAGCTACGCCTCTGCATAGTTATGGACTTATGAATGCAATAGAAAGTTTCTACCTCTACATCTAAAAAGATGGGCTTTTTCTACAGAATGCCATTACTTACATGCTACCCTATATATTGCTACATTGTCAATTTTTTAGACCAGTAAATTAACATATTGCAGAAGTGAGCTAATAATATATGGCCTTTTCAAATGCCACAAATGGATTCACTTCCCCCATAGTGGATTTCATTGGCAGTTTGACTTATCATATTGCCAAATATAATAAATATAAATAAATCTGTTAGACCTTTTTGAAGAATGATGGGCAGCCAACTCAACCATTAGCCATCGCTGAGAGCTAGTTCAAGATTATTAATGATTCTGACTGGAATCTGGGGAGAAGAGTATGATAGATAACTGCTTCTACCTTGTGGTCCCTAAAACATATATTTATTATTGTCTGAAATAGCACAAATTATAGTTTTATTGAGTTGCAGGGTTAAAAATCCAGGCTTCTTGCCTGTGCCAAAGATTGACTAACTTGGGAAATGCTGAAAATAAAGACCTGGAAAAAGTTCCTATAGTATGCAACTAGAACCAAATTAGCTGGTTCTAGCATCTTTCTCTTCTGGTTATCTAATACTATGGAAGTAAACATCATTTCCACAGAGGCTACACAGGCACCCCATTGCCAGATACTGTACTTATATTAATAAATATTTCTCTAATTTCATCTCCAAAAGCAAGATTCTAAAACTAAGTTACTCTAAAATTGTGACTAGCTCTGATATCATCCCTGCCCCCCCCCCCCCTTTTATAACCAAAATGTTTCTTGCTGGTAGTTTGGATTTTTACCTGAAGATTAGCTATAGAACCATATTAAATTTTATCAAGTTTGTTCTGTGATCAGGTTAATTTACATAGTTTAAAACAAAATTGCTAAACTTGAATGAACTGCCATAGGCACCCATTGTCTTCATGTTTAGCCAATTACTATCTTGAACACTTGGAACATCTCCGAAGAAGAGTCTCAGACAGTTATATGGTAGCTGCTGTGATGTGCAGAACACCATATGGTCCACAGACATCCTTAGGTACTGCTTTCAGTGTTGTGCTCAGATCACCAGCCACCATATATTGAGATTGTTTTTCTGAGTTGTACCAAGTAGGCAAGATAGTAATTTGCTAAAGGCAAAGACAGGCTGTGCTTCCAGTGGTATATAAAGAAGAATTTGCTTAGTCTTTACAGCAACTTTAGTGCTTCAAGTGATCCCATCATGAGAGAAATAACATTGAACAGTATGAAAGCAATTCTGGCTAGTACTGCTTAACAACACAAGGCATGAGAAGCATCATTGCATTGGTAGGAAGAGTTCTGTTTTAGAGACAGTTAGACATAATGATAGCTTCACATCATTGGTTCAGCTAATTCATTCTCAATCTTCCATGCTGTTTTATTACATCAGTGATATTTTCACAATTTGTCAGCATTTAGAAAAGGAACTTTTCTAACTGAATCACTCTCATGGCTTCTTTATATTCTTCATATTCTTCATGTAACTGATTTTTACCATTATTCATCCTGTACTATCTTCAAAGTACCTTTTTTTCTTCCAGATTTCATGCTTAAGCCCTCATTCATTCATTTTACACTTACCTTATACAGCCTTTTGGCCTTCAGAATACATTCACACATTGATTCTGTAATGTATTTCTTTGTCAGTTCCCAAGCAGCATTTATTTCCTTACCACTCAACTCCTCATTCCAAGCTATAGCTCCAAGCTGTCTCCTAAGCTTGTCATAATCACCAGCCGTATAATTCTACATATATCCTCTCCTCAGAGAAGTCTGCACATGTCTAGCCACAACCAAGGTCACTAACCAACTGGAGGAAAGTGTGACACCCCACTTACAATTACATATTCTGATGAAATAATCAGATTTAAAACTATTGATCCTTTCTTGCCCTCCTTTACATGTTGCCTAAGATAGTTATCTCTCAAGAACTTGAGAAATTCATTATCCTTATTATTATTATTATTATTATTATTATTACTACCCAAGACCATGGAGTCAAACTCATCTAGGAGGTCCTTTTATTATACACAAAGTTCATCACACTGTGCCTTAAACACACTCAAATTCTCTGCAGACACCACACTCTCAGGCAAGGCATTCTAATCATTCATAACTCTGCATGCAAAACACCTGCTTCTCATTCCCCTGCTCACTCTCCTTATACAGCTTCCAGGGATGACCTCTGGTTCTCCCCTAATCTCCCACTGTTTTCTGTAGAACCACTCCAACATTGATCCTATAACAACCCCTTACTAACATGCAGATCGTTATCATATCTTCCCCCTTCCTCCATTCACTAGTCGCTGTAAATTGCATCTTCTCAACCTTTCCTCATATTTGACATTCCAGAGGTCAAAAACTACCTTAGTCATCTCCATGAAGAATATTTAAACGTGTGGAAAGGCTTTTGTGTTCGTCCCACATGTTGAATTGGATTTTAACGGTATTGATGCGAACACAGATTGTTAAGAAAATAACTATTTATTAATTAAAAGCTAGTATTTCGCTGGTATTATATCCAGCATCTTCAGAGCACAAACACAGTTTGTTACAGTAACGAGATAATCACAATCCAGTGTAACAGTGGGGCTAGTATAAGTAATTGCAGCATGCAACACAAGACTAAAGTCCTAATTAAGCACCATCGAAATTAAAAAAAAAAAAACAGGTGACCATATTTGTGCACAGTGGTCCATGTGTGGCCTAATCAAAGCCTTAATATACTTGTACAATGGAATAAGAATCTACACGTCAGTGACCTCCCCATCATTCCCAGGAGTCTTTGTGTTGTCCTCAAAATTTTGGCAATGTGTCCCCTAAATTTCAGATTCTTATCCACCCATCCCATGATCTGTTATTTCCTCCACCTCTGACAATATATATATCCCAACTAAGCATAAATTCTACATCCCATCATTGTTTCCCAAATTTGAAAACCTTACATTTTGCAACATTGAACTCGTATTCCCCATTCCCATTCACTCGATTTATTCAAGGCCACAAAATCTTTGCCCTAAAACAGAACCCTGAGGTACACCACTAGTGACTTTTCTCTTTTGGGATATTGCTTCCCCATACACAACTTGCTGATACCTATCAGTTAGCCAATCTCCAATCCAATGCACTGATCTAATATCCAACCCCATCCTCTCTAGTTTGACTATCAACTCATCATGCGGTAATCTTTCAAAAGCCTTTGTGAAATCTAAGTATATTACTGTGTATCCCTGTCCTCTGTTCAAAGAAGCCGTCACCTTATTGTAATAAGTAAGTAGATCTAAACCATGACCTCCCTTTAGAAAATCCATGCTGTCCATCAAAGATTATACCATCGTTGTTAACCTAATTCTGGATCCTAGTTCTCACAAGCTTCTCCAACAAAAAAACCACAACACCTGACACACAGATAGGCCTATAATTTGATGCTTCATTCTATCACCTCGCTTATGAAGTGGTGCAATCTTGCCCTCCTTCCACGCCTTTGGAACTTGTATTTTTTAATACGAGTCTTGAACAGTGCAAGGCTCATATTAAAAAAATATGGTTCAAGGCAGATGTCAACTCCCTGGCACATTCCTTCAGAATATGTGGTGATATATTATCAAGTCCCACAGCCTTATTAAGATCAAGTTTTCTCAACTCCCCATACACCTCTTGCTCACTTACAGTCAGTCTCTCCTCCCCATCATCAACTGCTCTCAATCTCTCCATGAAATTAAATTCATAAGAATGAAAGTCCTTTATGAACTGCTCATTAAGTATCTCCTTAATAAATCACTATATCTTCCACAACAGTTGTCCTTACACTGTTTTCTCTGATCAGTGCAATCCTTCCATAATCATTTTTTTTTTTTTTTGCTAACTATATATCAAAAGAACGCCCTAGGATTCTTTTTGGCTTCATTAGTTAACTGCTGCTCACACCTCACTTTTGCTACCCTTACCAACCAAGTCACTTGCCTTGCCAAGTCTCTGTAATCCTTATGGAATTGGTTATTACCACTTCTCTTATGCTGTCTCCATAATGCCATTTTTCTCTGTATCGCATGCTTAATCTCTTCATTCATCCATTTCACACCTACTTTATTTAACCTTCTGACCCTTGGAATACATTTAGACATTGCTTCTACTAGATAGTTCTTGAATATCCTCCAAACTGAATTGATCTTTTTTCCAGCTAACTCCTCATTCCATGCTACACCTTCAAGCTGTCTCCTGAGTGCTTCATAATCACCACCCTTGTAGTTCCACATATACCCTTTTCTCACAGAGGTCCTCACTGCTGGCAACCACCTAGGTAATCACTTCATGGTCACTTTATTCCCAAATACTTTCTCTTCATTCCAATCTATACTCCATATTTAAAATCACTCATAATAACTACCCTTCCTTTTTTTTTACTAATCCAAGTTGTTTATACATCTCTTCATCACTACCCTCCACATTCCCTGGGCTATAGCAACATCCAACTAAATATGTCTTCCTGTCAACCTCCACATTACACCATACTGCCTCATAACCATTGCCACTATTTCCCTCTTTCATGTCTACCTTACTTAGTCATAATTCCCTTGCTATTATCATCATCAGCACTTCTCCCCCTTTCTTGTCCTTTCTATCCTCACGAAAAGTACCGTATCTTCCATATCTATTCCCATTAGAATATCAACTTCATTCAACCATGTTTCACTTATTCCAATGATTTTGGGGCGAATAAACTCAATCAGTGAAACCATTTCATCTCCCTTATTGCCTAGACCTCATATCAGCATATAACATGACCACATCCATACAGTCATATACAGGAGAAGAGATAGTCGAAAATACAATTACCTCATCCTGTATTGACCACATAAATATACGGGCCCCTCCAAACTACATAATAGCTACACAGTAATCATCATAACATGCAAATTGGCTTGTTTTGTTGACTTTAGGATATCAATGCTCTTCCTCCTCCCCCCTACTCCCCCCACTCACTAGCCTATCCTCTGTGTCATCTCGCTACGTTCATACCTTGGCAAATAAACATCTCATAAAAGCACTTGACACTCGAGTTAAACAAACAATGGTTCTTCCTACACTGCCATCAACATGGATTTCACATTGCTGTAGTTCATCACCTTTTCGGTAGCTGTTTTTTCGCTCGCTTGGATACGGAATTTTTCACTGATAGTTTAGCATTCGTAAAGAGGAAACAAAAACAGTAATTCATTTTTAGGTCTATAACCACTCCTATCCATTATAACCTGTCCTATTCATATGGTTTCCTTTTTCCCCAACTCCTGATATTAAACTATCATGTTATCTCCTATATGTCCCTTGAAATGAAATGTGTATTTCACTGCAGTTAATGTTACAAGACTTGCAATATAAAGTAGAATGTAGTAAAGTCAGTTTATAAATATCATCTGCAGAAAAATATCTATAAGATGAATAGGTAAGAGAGTAAAATAATTATTTGAATTGAAGCACTTTTAGTATATAACAGATCTGGGCACCAGGGTTTCTTCTTGATGGGGAGGAGGCAGAGAGGATCCAGAAGCAAGTGACCAAGATGATAGCTGGTCTATGGAATGAACCTTATGAGAACAGGTTGAAGATCTGTGGGGTGCAGAAATTGGTTGATAGGCAGAAGAAGGGTGATATGATTGAGACATTCAAATTACTGAAGGGTTTTTACAAGATTAATTCAGAGGAAATTTTTCAGAAGGTCTGGTGGTGAGAGAACTAGGGTTCATCCATGGAAACTGGGCAAAGAGTCTGGTTAGCAAGGGTGTTAGAACTAGGTTTTTTGGTTAGAGAGTGGTGAATGAGTGGAATAAGCTGCCAGTGTCTGTTGTGGGTGCCATGACCGTGAGTGAGTGAGTGAGTTCAAAACAAAGTATGATAGATACTGTGTGGATGCTGAATAGTTGTTCTGGACATGATGTTTAGGGCCTCCCTCGATGAGTCTAAGGACTTCTTGGAGTTGCCCGTAATAATAATAATATATGTGAATAGTACTTGGCAAACATAATGTATTTATGAGAGCAGTGATCAAAGAGTTTATTTTTTGCTTTCCTTGAATTTTTAATTCCCCTTGTATGAAAATATTAAAATAAGATCACAAACAGATTATCTTCATAATTTATTTCATCTGCTTACAATCTTGTCATTTATGCATACATATTTAATTCTGTTCACACTTACATGTTATTACTTAGCTGTGGCTTAGCTGTGAATTTCATGATATAAATAATAAGCTATATGTTAAACAACTAACTGCATATTTATTTGTTTTTAGCTATGTCAGACCATTTTATGTGATAAACAATAAACTTATTTCTGCTTTTCAAATTTCTACTTTTAGGTTGAATCTCTCTGTTCAGTTTTTCTCTAAGACATTCTTTATCCATATAAAATATAATGTTAATATAAAATTATCCACTGCCTGCTGTAAAAATTTCTACATTATTACCCAAATGATAAAAAAATATAGTCTGATTTTAAATAATAAAATTAGTCATATAACTATACATGCAAGAGTTAAGCTCACAAAGTACTACACTTATTTAATTGTCCCTAAGACTCAAGAATTAATATACAAAATAATTAAAAGCCACAATTCATTAAACTGTGAAGAATAAAAATTATCAAATGTCACAACCTTGTTGTTGGATTTGCACTTTTATGTACCACTTCATAGAAACATTAAATAAATTATTTACTCTTTGCTGTGTAAGTCATTTCCATACAATACACTGCAGTAAGGATGAGTGTTCATCAGAACTATCTTAAATACTGTTTTAAAAAAACATTTTATCACTCACACACATACTTCAGCTCAGAAATAGCTGCCACTACCATATACGCACAAATGTTAAGGGAGAAATCCTTCCATGTATAAAGAAAAAAATAATAAAACAACATAAAACAAGTCAGTTCAATAAGTTAAAATAATACAGAAATATATTACGCAGCTTAATTCACAATGAATTTCAACCCTTTAAAGTCTCTTACAAAGACAGCTAGCTGGTCACACCTATGATATATAGGTGAAATTCACATTAAATATACATCCATCTATGTACAGTAGAGGTTGTATGTTGTTTAGTATTGAAATCTTCATACCTCCAGTGTTCACCACAGTGACACACTTTGCAATATCAATTTGACATATAATACTTTCCTATGTCACTTTGTATCTAAATATAGGTCATAAGGATACTGTGTAAATTTCCATGGGAATATAAGAAATGGTTCTGTGAATTGATGAAAAGTCAATTTAGGTACATATCAAAACTTTTCTCTTTTCTAGTTCCAGCGATGGTATACACAATAGCAGGCTTATGCTGTAGATGAATTATAGGAATTGGCATGCACCTTTCACCTCACACTTTTAAATAAAAATTTTATGCATTCCATTATGAAAGCAACACATGACAACTGAACTTGAACACAATGAAACATGAAATGATGTAGAAATGTTCGGGTGGGGGGGATCATATTAATAAATGTACATAAATGTATTTTTCATTTAAGAGGTAATGTTTTATTATACACACAATGTTATTCAATGTCCAATCCCCACTATATGACATAACTTTTGAAAATATTCAAATTCTGCTGAAAGGTGTAATGCAGTCTGTTATTATGTTTGGGACTGAGCTTCCATAGCAAACAAAGGGAGTTGAATATACAAACACACACACATGTAGATTCATGCATATCTTGGCACTGTTTACTGCTTTCTTTCTTGCAAAATCTCAGCAAAATTCCCCTGAAATTATTAAATCAGAACATCTAACTTTTACAGTTCCACTTTTTATTCTATAAGTAACTTGAAAGCATTTGCAATAAAGATTGCAGATATCACTCTAATACTTGCCTCTTGCCAGTTGAAATATATACAACTCTCTGATGTAAGATATTCTCATAAAAGATTAATTATTTAGTCATATTTCTGAATAAAGTAGAAATAAACCTTTCCCACCCTTCTTTTATTTCCTTCTTTGGAATTATTTGAAATGTAAAAGGAAAGTTTTCTATTTCTCTTCAAACTATGAGAAACATTATTTTAAATCTTGCCATTAGTCATAACTTCACTATCAATTTCTTGCAGTTATTTTCAAATATCCAATAACTCTTTTTTTGTTTGTTTGATTTTACGAAATGACTATGAATAAGAAGGCAGTAGATTTCTCTTCACAGACATTCTTTTTTTGCAATAATATAGAACATTTATAAGCTTCACTGATCTCAACTGGTAGGATGAAGAGAAGGCATATATAAATGACCTGAAAAGATAATAAATATAATTTATTTTGAATGAAATAAGAAATTAAGAAGGTTATATTAAAATTTTAAAATACTTAAAATTACTAGTATAAGATCATTTTTGCAACTATCTCATATATGAAAATAAGCTTGGAAGTAACAGTTCAACCATGCTAAAATTGAAATTTGAAGGAAAATTTTCACATAATTGAAAACTGTTCCTGAACATAGTCTCCATTTTCACTGATGGCTCTACATCACTTGAATTATACTCACATATCTTAGTTCAATGGCATTTGATATTCAGATATGATGGCATTTTCAAAATGCCACCTACATAATCCATTATTCAATACTAAAAAAAGCTAGTGAGCAGAAAATATGGCTCTCTCTTATAGGTTAATCCACTGAGATAAATCCTATATTACCACCTTTTGAAAGGTGGTAATATAGGATTTATCTCAGATAAAACTGGATTATTTTCTCTTCTGTAATCCACCATGTGGATTACAGAAGAGACAATAATCCAGTTTCAATTCAGCTCCAAATTATTGTTGGAAGAGTCAAAATGACTGGGAATCAATGAAAAGCCATAAATGGTTCACTTTCAGACATTACAGTTCTTTCAATTTATTTTCATCATTGAAGGACCTAATAAGTAAGAATTTTAAAATATTCAAAATCTGATATTAGTGGAAGTTTGTTGTTTCATAGCTCATCTAGGTGGTCAGTAGCAATACACCAGAAATAATTTACAAGAAGATGGAATTTTTAGAATGAACAAGAAAACGGATAAGTTTAGTGATGCCTAGTAATAATTATTAACGCCAGACCTCCAATGGAGTCAAGATTCATTGACTCCATTGGAGGTAAACACCATTGCAAACAAAGCTCATCACACCATGCTTTAAACTCTCTGATGTATCTGCATTCACTACAATGTCAGGCAATGCATTATACTCACCAACCACTCTCCATGCAAAGAACGTACTCCTTATGCCCTTGCCTCACACTCTTCTTATTATCTTCCAGGTATGTCCCCTTGTTCTTTGCCACAACCCTTTTTATAACTCTTTGCCAACTTAAATGTTTCAATCGTATCCCCTTTCTTCCTCCTATTCACAACACTTTGCAAATTGCATTCCTACAATCTGTCCTCATATTCCAAAGGCCAGTCAGTCTTTTTATAGACCCTTTCCAATATATTCTTCATCACCATGAAAACCAGAGGACCAAATACAATTATGATTATGAATGAATACATGATTATGATTATGTATGCTTATATGTTTATTTATATTTTATGTATTCATTTACTTTATATGGATTTATTTAAATGAAGAGAATGTATTCTGAATACCAAGCACACTCTAGATATCAGTAACCTGGCTGTTTAATAAAAATCTTGAAATGGGTAAATTATAAGCAGTAGAAAGAGGGTAAGACTGTACCACTGCATAAGGGTGGGGATAGAATGGAGGCATCAAACTATATAGAGGGGTTTTTATTTTCCTGAAAGTTGTTAAGATTTTGTGAAAATTGGTAGGAACTTTTATACAGAATTGTAGAAATAAAGGTTAATATTGTGTTGTTTATGCAGGCCAACAAGGATTTTTTACGGGACATTGTTGTTTTAGTAATCAGAATGCCTTTTATAATAAAGTAACAAGAACAGTGGAATGAAGGAAAGGCACACTGTCATTTTTCTAGATTTTGTACAGGAATTTGATAGGGTTCTGCATGATAAGTGGATATTTAACATGAATTTTATCAATCTGATTATTCAGTTAGTGAGGAAACTGGCTTTCTGAAAGATATTAGAAAGTTATGTATTATTATTATTATACGGGAACCTCCATGGAGTCAGAAGACTCATTGCAGGAGACCCAAATCCACACAATATCCACACAATCTATTATACCTCTCCTTGAACCCATTAACAGAAAAAGCACTCACAGCTGACTATGGCAACCCATTCACCACTCTCCAAGCAAAAATCCAGTCCTTGCACCCTTACTGACCATACCTTTATTCAACTTCCAGGGATGACCCCTTGTTCTGGTCCGTCTAGCCCAGTGGTTCCCAACCTTTTGCTGCTCGTGTACCCCTTTTAAACCTATTTCTATAAATTGTAATCCTTGTTTTTAAATACTGACACTTTTGTTCAGTGCCTATCTTAATGTAACACGCTTACTTATACTCATTCAATAACAACTAATAACGCATCAATAATGTCTAAAGTCAATAATACGTACCCCCGGAAGCACACATACCACTGGTTGGGAACCAATGCTCTAGCCAAATGCCGAAACATTTCTCCAGCATCTATCCTATAATCTTTAAGCAACTTAAATGTTTCTATCATATCCCGTATTTTTCTCCTATCAACAACTTCTGCAATCTGCACACCTTCAATCTATCCTCATAGGGTACATTCCATGGCCACTCATCATCCCGGTCACTCTCCTCTGAATCCTCTCAACAGCTTCCAAGTCCCCAAGAGACCCAGGGGACTAGACATGAGCATAGTAATCCAGATGTGGGCATATCAAGGCTTTATGAAGAGGAATTACAACTTCCTTATATCTACTTGTTAATGTGTTCTTCACTAGCCAACTAATCTTATGTGTTATCTTAACTACCTTAGCAATATGTCCTCTAAACTTTAAGTCTCTGTCTACCACCCTAAATCTCTAAATCTCTAGATCTCTAGATTCATCTATTTCCTGGAGTACAGTGCCATCAATGTGATAAACGGCTTGTAATCTTTCTGTAAGCAGAAAGGGAAATGGCCCTGGTCGAGCATGGAGAGATCACATCGAATGAGTGTTATCAGTGGAACTAGATGTAGATCCAGGAATGAGCTGTGTGTTTATATACAAATGCTAGAAGTGTAAGAAACAAGGCAGATGAAATGGTTGCACTAATCGAGTCTGTTGACCTAAAAATTGTTGGAAGAAGTGAGACATGGTTAGATGAGGATGACAT
Organism: Typopeltis vanoorti; assembly: GCF_054136105.1. Lineage (NCBI taxonomy): Eukaryota > Metazoa > Arthropoda > Arachnida > Uropygi > Thelyphonidae > Typopeltis > Typopeltis vanoorti. The sequence continues at coordinate 47,545,382 of NC_143562.1, read as the reverse complement.
TCTGACAGGAATAGAGATGGAAGAATATGATGTTTTTTGTGAGGATATAAGGGGTAAAAAGGGAGGGGGAGTGCTATTGATGATAGAGAAAGAGTTATGTCCATACAAAGTAGAGATGCAAGAGGGAAATAGTGCCAGTGATTTTGAAGCACTATGGTGTGAGATACAGGTGAATGGAATGAAATACTTGGTTGGATGTTGTTATAGACCAGGAAATGTGGATGGTAGTGACTATGAAATGTATAATCAAATTAGCCAAGCAAATAAGAAAAGAGTGATCATTACAGGCGATTTTAATTATGGCAATATAGACTGGAATGATGAGATAGCAACCGGAAGTACACAAAATGAGTTTCTTGAGTTTTTGAGGGATAACTACCTCAGACAGTATGTAACAGAGTGCACACGAGGATTGAGGGTCTTGGATTTGGTCATCTCATTAGAGGATGTAATTATAAATGAAGTGTCAAATCACCTGCCAATTGGTGAGAGTGACCATAAGGTGATTACCTGGTTGATTACCAGCAGTGTGAGGACCTCTGTAAGAAAAGGGTATATGTGGAACTACAAGGGGGGTGATTATGAAGAACTCAGGAGTAGAGACGTTTTGAGGAATTTTTGGCACCTATGGCCAGGAAAGAAAATTGCAGCATTCTAAAAAAAAAAAAAAAAAAAAACTAAAAGCTCAATTTTTGCACCTATGTAAAATTAGCGCCTATGGCAGGGCCACATTGGCCATAGCCTCATGCTTCTGCTCAGGAGACAGCTTGCAGGTGTAGCATGGAATGAGGAGTTACCTGGAAAAGAGATCAATACAGCTTGAGGGATTTTCAAAAACTGTCTAGTAGATGCAATGTCTAAATGTATTCCAAGGGTGAGAAGGTTAAATAAGGTAGTTGTGAAATGGAAGAATAAAGAAATTAAGCATGTGATACAGAGAAAAATGACATTATGGAGGGCATAAGAGAAATGGAAATAACCAATTCCATGAGGACTACAAAGACCAGGCAAGGCAGGCGACTTGGTTGGTGAGGGTAGCTAAAGAGAGGTATGAACAGCAGTTAGCTAATGAAGCCAAAAAGAATCCTAAGACGTTCTTTCGATATGTAGCCAGCAAAAGAAAGAATGATTATGGAAGGATAACATTGATTGAAGAAAATGGTGTAAAGACAGCTGTTGCAGGTGTGGTGGAGATACTTAATGAGCAGTTCATAAAGGTCTTTCAATCTTGTGAATGTGACTTCATGGAGAGATTAAGAGCAGTTGATGATGGTGAAGAGAGACTGACTGTAAGTAAGCAATAGGCATATGGGGAGTTGAGCAAACTAGATGTAAATAAGGCTGTTCGACTTGATAATATATCACCACGTATTCTGAAGGAATGTGCCAGGGAGTTGATGCCGGCCTTGACATATTTTTTTAATACGAGTCTTGCACTCGATCAAGTTCCTTAGGAGTGGAAGGAGGGCAAGATTGTTTCACTTCATAAAGGAGGTGATAGAACTTAAGCATCAAACCATAGGCCTATCTGCGTGTCAGTTGTTGTAGTTAAGTTGTTGGAGAAGCTTGTGAGAACTAGGATCCAGAATTAGGTTGAAAACAATGGTATTATCTCTGATGGACAGCATGGATTTGCTAAAGGGAAGTCATGTTTTAGTAATCTACTTATTTATTACAATAAGGTGACTGCTTCCATGGACAAAGGAGAAGGATACACAGTAATATACTTAGGTTTTGCAAAGGCTTTTCATAGATTACTGCATGATAAGTTGATAGTGAAATAGAAGTGGATGGGGTTGGATGTTAGATTGGTGCACTGGATTGGAGACTGGATATCTGATAGGTATCAACAAGTTGTGTATGGGAGAGCGATATCCATAATGTATATAATTAATGTATATTAATGATATTGGTGAAGATTTGGATGGAGATATTCAGTTGTTTGCAGATGATGCAAAGTTGGGATGAACGATGAAGAGTAGAGAGGATGTTGTGGCCTTACAAGAAGACTTGAATAAATTGAGTGATTGGGAATGGGGATGCAAGTTCAATGTTGCAAAATGTAAGGTTTTTAAATTTGGAAAACAAAAAATGGGATGCAGAATTTATGGTTGGTGAGGATATATTGTTGTAGGTGGATGAAATAAGAGATCTGGGGGTGATTGTGGATAAGGATCTGAACTTTAGGGGGGACACATAGCCAAAATTGTGAAGACAAGACAAAGGCTTCTGGAAATGACGGAGGACATTGACTTGTAGAAGTAGGGAGATTCTTGTTCCATGTACAAGGCTTTGATTAGGCACACATGGAGTATTGTGCCCAGATTTGGTCACCTAGTTTTCAGAAGGATGAAGAGATGTTGGAGAGGGTCCAGAGGCAACCTACGAAGGTAGTTTCTGACCTCTGGAATGTCGAGTATGAGGAAAGATTGAGAAGCTGCAACTTGCAGAGTCTGGTGGACAGGAGAAGAAGGGGAAAATATGATAGAGACCTATAAGTTATTAAGAGGTTGTTATAGGATCAATGCTGGAGAGGTTCTACAGAAAATAGTGGGAGATCAGGGGAGAACCAGAGGTCATCCCTGGAAGCTGTATAAGGAGGATGTGAATAGGGGAGTGAGAAGCAGGTTTTTTTCATGGAGAATTGTGAATGATTGGAATGCCTTGCCTGAGAGTAAGGTGTCTGCAGAGAATTTGGGTGTGTCTAAAGCACGGTATGATGAGCTGTGTGTTTGATAATATGACCTCCTGGATGAGTCTTTGACTCCATTGGGTCTTGGGTAATAATAATAATAATATTATTATTATTATTATTACCCAAGTTATAGTCTTCCTCTGGGTCTTTTTCCTATCAATCTGGCAGATAAAACTTGTTTTGCTAATCTTTCCTCTCCCATTCTGTTTAAGTGACCATACCACCTGAAATTAGCTCTGTTAACACATTCCATGAAGAGATAAAAAGGAAGTCACAAGACAGGATGTTGTAATGTGCTGCTATATTTACCAATTTTCGGATTGAAGCACCAAAGAAGAAGAGAACACATTCCAGGATGCTAACATTAAAGTTCTTTCATAATATCCTTGTTTTTAATATGATGTTACTATTTATTCCATCTGTTCATGCCCCTAATTTTCCCAGGAATCTCATATCTACAATCTCTAGTCTTTGGTGAAATGTTTTACTTCTAACCCAGCTCTCAGATCCATAAGTTAAAATTGGCTTGAACACTGTCTTGTATATAGCTAATTAGTGCTTTGATTAATTTCTCCCTTATTCCATTTGACTTCCTACCATACCAGGTTTGTTGATTCTGTTGTCTATTTCCATATTTAATTTACCATATTTCTATATTTAATTTATCACATTTCAGCTTCTTGTGCCAAGAAGCTGAAATGTTTTACTTGCTCTATAGCTTCTCCATTCACAATGCAGTTGATATTTTCAATGCTTCTACCTATTTTTCATTGTCTTTGTCTTGTTATTGCTGACCTTCATACCATATCTATTAACAGTTATTTAATTTAGTCAGGGAATCTTGCAGGTTTGTAGCAAACTTATTTAGAAGTATAACATCATATGCATAAAGCAAAGAACTGAGATTAACACCTCCAATTTTGATATCAGGTTTAATACCACTTTCCTTCATAATGTAATCCATATAGATAATGAATCAGAGGGGATAATGTACAGCCTTGTCTGACACCAGATTTAACATTAAACCATCTTCCTGTACGTCCATCAATTTTAACTGCTGACTTATAAGCCAAATGCCGGGAGTCGTGGCTGTCTCTTGTAATCTAGCTACTAGGAGGCTTGGGCTGGTGGATGGTTTGAGAACTAGAGATCTGTTTCCCAACATTCCTATGTCGATCAGATGTCTGCACTAAGCATGGCGTCAATATGATGACTTCGAGGGAGCTCAGAGCCACCAGGTTGTCTAACGAGAAGCGAATCGGCCCAGGGCGGAAATGCAGTAGGCAAAAGCTTCCGCGTCGTGCAGTAGTGGGATCGAGTCTGTGAATAGGCATTGAGGAATAGCCAGGACAACATAACCAAACTCATTTATTTTTTTGAAGGAGCGAGTGCTGTATGGAGATTCGTTAGTACAAGGTGTGTTAGTAGAGGATTTGACAAAATCGTACCAACCTGGTGCAACTATCAAGGACGTGAGTGAGTCTATTAGAGAGCAAAAGGAAAGGGTGAAAGAAATGATAGTTGTTGCAGGTATGAATGATTTGAAAGGAGATAAAATGGAAATGATAGAGGATCAGAATGAATTGTTTGAGGTAGCAAAAGAAAAGAGTGAGAGAGTTAGGATGATTAGTCTTTTGCTGCGGTATGACAGTGAAGTGTTTAGAAGGAGGGCCATAATTGCAAATGACTTTATCTCGTGGGTTATGCATGACGAGTGGTGTTGAATTTGTGGAGTTGAGTCCAAAAGATGGCTTGTGACTAGTGGTGTGCTGCAGGGTTCTGTTCTTGGACCACTACTTTTCAATTTGTTCATCAATGATATAGGAAAGGATCTGAGAGGAAGTGTTCACTTGTTTGCTGATGATGCAAAGTTGGGTAGAGCAATTGTGAGTGCATCAGGATGTCAAAATTTTTGCAGGATGATTTGGATAGTTTGGAGGACTGGGCTAGGTAAAATGGATGTCAATTCAATGTGGCAAAGTTATGCATTTTGGGGTGAAAAGATTAGCAGCAGTATATCACATTGGTGGAACCGTACTCCAGGAGATTGATGAGGCCAGGGATTTGGGGGTGTTGGTGGATAGTGAATTGAAGTTTAGGGAGCACATTGCAAAAGTGTCTAAATCAGCTCATCAAATCATTTGGCTTCTGAAAAATACTTTAACAAGCAGAGAGAAACAAGTTATTTTTCCTCTGTATCCAGCCTTGATAAGACCACATCTAGACTACTGTGTCCAGATGTGGGCGCCAGGGTTTCTTCTTGATGGGGAGGAGGTGGAGAGGATCCAGAGACGAGTGACCAAGATGATAGCAGGCCTGTGGAATGAACCTTATGAGAACAGGTTGAAGATTTGTGGGTTGCAAAAATTGGTCGATAGGCGGAAAAGGAGTGATATGATTGAAACATTCAAATTACTAAAGGGTTTCTATAAGATTAATCCAGAAGATATTTTTGAGAACAGGACTGGTGGTGGGAGGACTAGGAGCCATACATGGAAGCTGGGCAAGAATGTGGTTAGCAGGGGTGTTAGAGCTAGGTTTTTTACTTGGAGAGTGGTGAATGAGTGGAATAAGCTTCCAGAGTCTATTGTGGGTGCTATGACCGTGCATGAGTTCAAGGCGAGGTATGATAGATACTGTGTGAATGTCGAATAGTTGTTCTTGACATGATGTTAGGGCCTCCCTCAATGAGCTGTCGACTCCTTAGAGTTGCCCATAATAATAATAATAATAATAAAGACTAAGTATTGCTCGATATAATGCCCCATTAATACCATATAACTGTAGCTATTTTGAATAGCTTCTCTCTTGGCACCTTTTCGTATGCCTTTTCCAGATCCACAAAACTTAAATACAGATCTTTGTTATATTCCCATGATTTCACAACTATTTGTCATAAAGTGAAAATCTGATCCTGACAGCCTCTATTTGGCCTGAATCAAGCTTGTTCTTCACCAAGCTTCCCTTCCACAATCTTTCTCAACCATTTCTTAAGTATACTTGCATAAATCTTACCAGGAACACTCAGTAGGGAAATATCTCTGTAATTCTCACATTCAGTTTTTATTTCCCTTTTTATATATGAGTACTATGAGAGCTCATCTGGAATTCATCCCTCTGTCCCAGCCTTCTGAACTATGTACCTCCATACTTGAGCATTTCTGGTCAAATATCATCTACTTCAGCTGCCTTTTCGCGTTTAAGACTTTTGATGGCTCTTTCTATGGATATGCATTCCTGATTGCATGCCTGTTGAGAGTTTTTTACCACTGTGCTATTATTGATTGTTTCATTTAGCAATTTTTCAAAGTAATTACTTCATACATCAAGGATATCTTTTCTCCAGTTTTCATGTCATCTCTAATTCCTTTTACAGCACTCTTTTTTCTATATTTGAACTTTTTCAACAACCACCACAGCATCTTGCTGCCTTCTTGATATTTATTTTCTATATTCTTACCAAAGTCTTCCCATGACTTTTCTTTAGCTAGTTTTATACAGTGTTTAGCTTTCTCACATTTGTCTCTGTATTCTCTAATAGCACATGCGGACTTATTTGCCAAGACCTTTTTATATACTTTCTTCTTTTCCTTCACTACCTCTTTAACTTCCTGTGTCCACCATGGAGTTTTCATTATTCTATCCTTGCAGGCAACCTCACCACATGCCTCTCTGGCTGAATCAATCAATGTTTATTTTAGAATTTGCCACTGAACCTCCAAGGTTTGGTTCCTGTTCAAAACCTATTTCATTTTTTCTTGAATAATGTTTGTGTATTTTAGTCTACAGTTCACATCTGAGAGCTGCTCGATTTTATTAGCTTTAAAACTTTCTTAAATGTTCTTATTTTCAATATGGAATTCAATTTTATACTACTCAAGACTAAATGGTGATCACTTCCACTTGCAAATCTACTGTACACTCTAGTGTCTTGCACCAGTGAGGAAACATCCCTAGCAATAATATAGTCAATGTGGGTCAAGTTCCTAAGGTATGGAAAGAAGGCAAAATAATCCCCTCCACAAGCATGGTTCGAAAACAGAAGTTTCCAGTTATAGACTTTTCTGTATATGTATATCTGCAGTTGTAATCAAATTGTTGGTAAAATTGGTTAGAAATAGAATACAGAATTGGGTTGATGAACATAAGATTCTCTATGTCAGTCAGCATGGGTTTGTGAAGGACTGGTCTTGTTTTATCAAACTGCTTATATTTTATGATAAGGTGATGAATGTGTTGGATAAGAGAGAATCATATACAGTGATATTCTTGGACTTTGCAAAAGCATTCAATAGATTACCACCTGATAAGTTGGTGTAAAAGCTGCAGAGGATAGGAATAGATATATATTGGTGGATGGATTGGAGATTGGCTCTCTGAATGAAACTAAGTTGTGTATGATGGAGCTGTGTCTCAGAAAAGGAAGGTGATCAGCAGCTTGCCTCAGGGTTTTCTTGTTCTTGGGCCCTACTGTTTAACTTGTTTGTTAATGATATTGACTGAGAATTTTCAAATGTTTGCTGATGATGCAAAGTTAGGTAGAATTATCAGGAGTAGTGCTGATGTTAATTCTCCATAGAAAAATTTGAATAGACTTTTAGCTTGGACAAATGAGTGGGTTTGTAGTTTTAATGTTAATAAATGTAAGGTGTTACACTTTGGAATACAGAGATATAAGGCAATATACTGTATTGATGGAGCTGTGCATCAGGAAGTGGATGCGATTCAGGATCTTGGAGTGATTGTGGACAGTGGACTGAAGTTCCGAGGGTACATTGCACATGTTGCAAAGACTGCACATAATATTGCTACTATGATAAAAAGTACATTGACATGTAGAGATAAGGAGGTGGTGATGCATCTATATAAGACATTGGTCAAACCACACACGGACTATTGTTCTCCGATTTGGTCACCTAGTTTTCGTTGTGATGTGGAAACACTAGAAAGGGTCCAAAGACAAATAATCAAAGTGATATCAGAACTCTGGAGTGCTGGTTATGAAGAGTCTTTCAGAGAATGTAAACTACATGGTCTGCAAGCCCAGAGTGGCTGTACTGGTGAAACCGGATGTAGTCTTTGTGTTCCGCAATCCTGGTATCCTGCTTGTTTGGCCAAAGTAGGACAGTTTACAGCTGCAAGGGATAGGATTAAAAGAGGAGATATGATAGAGACCTTCAAGTTAGTTATATGATTCTATTAATTCTTGTAGAAAGGCTTATACATTGGCAACACATGACTCTAAATTATTTAAGGAATTTACAACGTATACTGGAATATTAATTAAAAGAAACTTTAATAAATACTTCCTAAATTTCGGCAATGTCACATTGCCATCTTCATGGGAACATACAAATATGACACGTGCATGCAGGCACTACAAAAAGCAAATGAGGCAGAAGATAAGAAACTATTGTTGTTCCTAAAGTCCTGATGGTGCCCCCAGCAGGCTATATTGAGTTGTCTTGGCCGTTGGGCTGATGTTCTCATGATGTAAGTCTCCCAAATTTGGAGCAGTCTCATGCACTCAAATTTATTGAGGTTTTGAACGTTTTTTAGAGCTGAGGCAGATTCTATGAATAATCTTTCATACTTAAACTTGCTGCGGTGTATTACGTTGGCTTTCTTCCAACGTATTCTGTGGTGGGTATCCAGAGCATGGTCTGCAAGTCCAGAGTGGCTATACTGGTGAAACCGGATGTAGTCTTTGTGTCCCGCAATCCTGATATTCACTGTCCTGCTTGTTTGGCCAGAGTAGGATAGTTTATAGCTGCAAGGGACCTGGTATACCCCAGGTAGGTCTAGGGGAAGTGGTTGGTCTTTGGTAGAGCAGATAAGGGATGCCAATTTTTTATATGGCTTGTAACAAGAAGTCAGGTCATTTTTTTTTTTTTTTTAAGGATTTTGGTTATTTTTTCCGAGGTGCCCCGGATGTAGGGAATGGTGATAAATATAGTCTAATCTTTATTGTGAAGGGGGGGGGGGGGGGTTGTGGTTTGCTGGTTTTAATATTTTTTGAGGTTGTAGCCATAGACTAAGAAAGTTTTAAGGATGTGGTTTAGTTTCATAGTTAGGGCATTGTCACCTGAACAGATTAATTTTGCCCTGTTATATAGTGTTTTAATAACCCCATATTGTTGTGAAGGGGGGGATTTCTGGTGAATGTATCTGCCTGTATGGGTGGGTTTTCTATAAATAGAGAAAGCCAAGGATCCATCACGCTGGTGCGTGATTAGAGTTTCTAGGAATGGGAGGCTGTTGTTTTCCTCTTTTTCCAAGGTGAACAGGATTCTGGGGTGTTGGTTGTTTAAGTGTGTTAAGAAGGAGCGAAGCCAAATGAGTTTTTGTGGGGCAGAGTTTAAGGCTTTCTCTTCAAAAGTCTCCATAAAGAAGTTGGCCAAGGGTGGGGAGAGTGGTGAACCTATGGCTGTCCCCTCTATCTGTTTGTAGAATTTTCCTTGCCAAACGCAATAGCCTGAGGTCATTGTGAACTGAAATAGGGCTGAGATATCGGGAGGAAATTTGGCTTGGATGAGCTCTAAGGTTTCCTTGCGTGGGACATTTGTGAATAGGGAGGAGACGTCAAAACTGACCATTATGTCAGTATGTTGGAGTGAGAGGTTTTCTATACTGGCTTTGAAGTGGGCTGAGTTTTTTATGTGTGATGGTGTGTTGCCAGTATAGTGTGTGAGCACTTTGGCTAAATGTTTGACTATTTTATATGTGGGGGAAATCAATGCCATCCACTATGGGATGTAATGCCACATTTTGTTTATAAATTTTTGGAAGTCCATATATTCCGGGGGGGGGGGGGGTCTCTTATAATAGTTTCTTATCTTCTGCCTCATTTGCTTTTTTGTAGTGCCTGCGTGCACGTGTCATATTTGTATGTTCCCATGAAGATGGCAAGGTGACATTGCCGAAATATAGGAAGTATTTATTAAAGTTTCTTTTAATTAATAATCATATATTAATATTAATAATTTTAATAGTCATATGATTCTATTAGATTAATACAGAATAAATTATAAAAAGAGTGGATGATAAAATGGGAAGAACAAGAAACCATCCCTAGAAGTTGTATAGAGATGTGGTGAAGAAGGGAGTGAGGAGTAGATTTTTTAGGTGGAGTGTTGTTACTGTTTGGAATGCATTGCCTGAGTGCAGGTAGTGTAAATAACTTCAAAGCTCATCATGATAGACATGTTCCTGGTTGAGTGGCACTCCCACGATGAGTCTGTTGACTCCATGGAGGTTACCAAATAATAATAAATTTGAGCAATGCTAGACAAATATCACTATAAATATCCAATTGTCCAGCTGTCCTTTCCACATTTTAGGTTTTTGACAGTTGTTTCCACCTCATTATTGATATGGGCTTCTAATTGCATTCCTTTTGCATATTTTCTACTACTTTTCTATAACTCCTGTACAATTTAAGAAGGTCTTGTCAGATCTGATGACAAGACATCATTTCTTGTCATCTTTATTATTTTCTAATTTCTTTTCCAGTACTATTTCCTCTAATTCTAAGCTTCACCAGTAACCTCTAAAACATTTTCTCACCTATACCTGTTCTTGTTAAACTTTCCCTGTAGCTTTGGTTTCTTCCTCTTCAGCTCATGGCAGATTGAGTTCCTCAAAAAAATTTTTTCGCCATTTCTTTCTGTCTGCTGTCTTTTTGTATAGTTCTGTTATGGAGTTTTAAGTGGATGCTTTCTTTTATGTTGTCAATCCATCGTTTTCTTGGTCTTCCTCTGCTGGGCTGTCCTTCAATTCTGCTACTTAATAATATGTTTGGTAGTCTTTATGGGTTCATTTTTGAAACATGTTCAAACCAGCTTAGTTGACTCTTTTTTGGTGTTGTAATTATTGTTTCCTTGAAGTTAAGTTCTTCTCTGACTTTTTTCATTTGTTTTTCTTTTGTCCAGTTTGTTTTATTGATTTTTCTTAGGCATTTCATCTCAAAAGCATCGGGTTTATCCATTTCTTTTTTTCTTAAGATCTAGTACTAAGCTATGCAGTACTGTAGGAATTATCAATAGTTTATATATCTTTTACTTAATCTTTTATTGTTCCATATTTTTTCTAGTCAGTCTATTGTTATCCATCCATTAGTGATTCTGTGTTTTATGGTTTCAAAATAATTGAGATCACTGAGTCTAGGTAATTGAATTTTTTTACTTGGTCTATATTATTGTTTCCTATTTTCATTTGGATTGTTTTCCCTTTTCTTCCTATTACCATTAGTTTTGTTTTACCAAAATTGATTTTCATATCATATTTGCTATTTGTTGGATGCAGTTTGGTCAGAATATTTTCTTAGTTTTTTTGGCTGTCTGTGGAATAACTATATCATCAGCATACTTTAAATGTGTATATTTCTTCCATTTACAGTTATGCCTTCGCACATCTGTAGTGCTTCATCTACTACTTCTTTTAGGTACAGGTTAAATAAATATGGTGACAATGGGCATCCTATTGTAACTCCTTTTTTAATTGATATTTGGTCTGTTTCTGTATTTTTATATTTTACTACTGCTTATGTTTCTGAATAATAATTCTTAATACAACTTAATAGGTATTTGTCAAACCCTCATTTTCTGAAATTTTAATCAGTTTACTTCTGTTGATTGAGTCAAAAGCTTGTTTGAAAGCAGCAGTTTTTGTTTATTTATTTGTATACGAATTAGCTTTTTTATATTTTTCTCTGTATTCAGAGACCTACACTTGCTAGAAATTTTCAATATGTATTCTCCTTTTTGGAATTACTTTATTAACGTGATGAAATTTGGATTTTTCTATCTTGCAAACAACTTCACCACGTCTCACTCGCTGAAGAAATTAGAGTTTGTCAGTTTGCTAATGAGTCTCTACATTTTTTTTTGTCTTCAATAATATTTGTATATTTGAGTGTACAGTTAATCTATGAAAGCTGCCTGCTTGAATTTTGACAATGCCAAAAGTTTATCTTCCTTACTGCTGTGCATCTGGCATTAGTGCACATGAACTGAAATATTCCTTTAAGTTTATAGCCATGTTTTCTAATGATCATCCTGTTTAAAATACAATTTTATTTAATGCTGACCATTAAAACAAACTTATATTATAGCCTACCAGTTTGGCCAGCAGACTGTCTGGCTTTATCAAGGCATTTATGAAAAGACATAAAAACTATAATAACTTTAGTTTAATCCTTTATCCAAGTGTGAGCAAACAAAGTTTGCGCCTGAAAGTATCTTCAGGACTGGGGTAAGGTGGTACAATACCAGGAAACTCATTGCAAAGGTGGAGCAAGCTAACATCACTCCTATCTCAGTATCTCCCATAATGCAAAACACATTTCCTTGTGGATATGTATAATTGTTGGATTCTGAATGAAGAGAAATTAAAGTCATTGGTGTTTCTTTCAGAATCCAACATTATCTTCCATAACATAATAGGGAGGAGAGACTGACTGTAAGTGAGGAAGAGGTGTTTGGGGAGTTGAGTAAACTAGATGTAAATAAGGCTGTGGGACTTGATAATATATCACCGCGTATTCTGAAGGAATGTGCCAGAGAGTTGACACCTGCCTTGACATATTTTTTTAATACGAGTCTTGCACTTGGTCAAGTCCCTAAAGAGTGGAAGGAGGGCAAGATTGTACCACTTCATAAAGGAGGTGATCGAACTCAAGCATCAAACTATAGGCCTATCTGTGTGTCAGGTGTTGTGGTTAAGTTGTTGGAGAAGCTTGTGAGAACTAGGATCCAGAGTTGGGTTGACAACAATGGTATAATCTTTGATGGACAGCATGGATTTGCTAAAGGGAGGTCATGTTTTAGTAATCTACTTACTTATTACAATAAAGTGACTGCTTCCTTGCACAGAGGAGAAGGATACACAGTAATATATTTGGATTTTGCAAAAGCTTTTGATAGAGTACCTCATGATAAGTTGACAGTCAAACTAGAGCAGATGGGGTTGGATATTAGATTAGTGCATTGGATTGGAGACTGGCTATCTGATAGGTATCAACAAGTTGTGTATGGGGGTGCAATATCCAGGAAAAGGAAAGTCACTAGTGGAGTGCCTCAGGGATCTGTTTTAGGGCCATTACTATTTAACTTGTATATTAATGATATTGGCAAAGATTTGGATGGAGATATTCAGTTGTTTGCAGATGATGCAAAGTTGGGACGAACCATAAAGAGTAGTGAAGATGTTGTGGCCTTGCAAGAAGACTTGAATAAATTGAGTGATTGGGCAAGCAAATGGGGATGTGAGTTCAATGTTGCAAAATGTAAGGTTTTAAAATTTGGAAAACAAAGATGGGATGCAGAATTTATGCTTGGTGAGAATATATTGTTGGAAGTAGAGGAAATAAGAGATCTGGGAGTGATAGTGGATAAGGATCTAAAATTTAGGGGACACATCGCCAAAATTGTGAAGACAACACAAAGACTTCTGGGAATGATGAGGAGGACACTGACATGTAGAAGTAGGGAGATTCTTGTTCCATTGTATAAGGCTTTGATTAGGCCACACATGGACTATTGTGCCCAGATTTGGTCACCTGGTTTTCAGAAGGATGAAGAGATGTTGGAAAGGGTCCAAAGGCGACTGACTAAGGTAGTTTCTGACCTCTGGAATGTCAAGTATGAGGAAAGATTGAAAAGATGTAATTTGCAGAGTCTAGTGGAGAGAAGGAAGAGGGGAGATATGATAGAGACCTACAAGTTGGTAAGGGGTTGTTATAGGATCAATGGTGGAGAAGTTCTACAGAGAATAGTGGGAGATCAGGGGAGAACCAGAGGTCATACCTGGAAACTGTATAAAGAGGGTGTGAGTAGGGGAGTGAGAGGCAGGTTTTTTTCGTGCAGAGTTGTGAATGATTGGAATGCCTTGCCTGAGAGTGTGGTGTCTGCAAGGAGTTTGAATGTGTTTAAGACCCGGTATGATGAGATGTGTGTGAGATAAAAGGACCTCCTAGATGAGTCTTTGACTCCATGAGGTCTTGTTTAATAATAATAATAATAATAATAATAATAAGCAAGACTTGTAAATATTATTTATTGTTTGTCTCTTGCTTACACTGTATTACTCATATAATTGCTCTGTATTTTATCAGTTATAAATTAATTATATAATTTTAGGATATGTCATAATAATAAAAGGATTCTGTTGTAAATGCCATTTATTTTATTACTTTATTCCTTCAATAATATTATAAGAAATTGTATGTATGTAACTTTATGAGCCTTATGTGAACTGTAATATATATATATATATATATATATATATTTTTTTTTTTATTAATTTTCATTACTGCATGTAAAGGTAAAATGTTATGTGATGATGCTTATACGTATGTTTCATTTTGATTGTTGTCATGGAGACGGAATTAAAACTAGATAGCGCGAGCATGGTGGCACGTGAGCTATGGTATTCAAAAGGAGATGGAATTGATATGAGCTAGACTGTGAGAACAAGTTTTGGCAGGAAAGAAAGTAAAGGTATATAAGCGAAAAGCGAGAGTATACAAGGGATCAGTAGACCAGAAGCATTCACGATAGTGTGGTGAAGAAAGAGGGGGGAGCACTCACGACAGTGCGGAGAGGTGGGAAGCAGGGAGCACTCATGGCAGCATGGAGTAAAGTAAGAGGCTGTAGTAATAGGAATTAGGTGCTGTAATTAGATTAAAAAGAGATGAGGAGATAGCTTATTAGCAACATTAAGTAAGAGGCTGTAGTAATGGGAATTAAGTGTTGTAATTAGATTAAGAAGAGATGAAGAGATAGCTATTTAGCAGCACGGAGTAAAGTAAGAGGCTGTAGTAATAGGAATTAAGTGCTGTAATTAGATTACAAAGGATCAGGATGTAAATAGGCAACTGAGAATAATTCTAGAAGTTAAAGAATTACTACGTGTTCCATTAGTTTCATGGAACTTTAACAGAGAGCTGAAATTGGTCGAATAGTGTTAAAGAAGGAATGAGCATTTTCCTTTATCCAAGTACGTCTATACATGTGAAGTGCGACCATTAATAGTTCAGTTATCATTGAGAAGATTTATTCTAAATAGTGTTGCCATAGTGTACTAAGTAAATATAGTTATAAAGTATGCCCATAGTAAATTTGATGAGCAAAGGATTTTTCCGATAAGAACTGTCCAATTTTTATGTTACTTCAGTGCAGAGATATATGTGTAATTCCTCCTGTTATTCCCCACATTAACTATAATGTTTTTTGCTGAAATCAGCTGGAGTATGAAGTATGAAAGGTATACTCATGAAGCAGTTATTGCCACCATTAATGTATTGAGACTTTACTGACTGTGTGATAATAGTAAAATTTGTTACTAAGAGATTTTATGGTATTGAACTCTATTAAAAGTTATTTTAATATTGCGAAAGCTATAAGTCTGATAGCAGAATGCCCATAGACTGAATCAGTAAGATGTTGTGACCAGTTAAGCTAAGACATTTACAGGGTGTTCGGGATAAATTTGACAGTTTCGTAAGGAAAAAGAAAATCTTCTTTGTATCTATTAAATTTAATGAATTGACAAAAAAACATTACAGGCAGAGTTAATTACAATACTATCAACAAGATTTACTCAAAATAACCACCATTAGCATCGATCACAGCTTCAATTCTGCTTCGGAACCTCGAACAAGCTGATGCTACAGTCTCCCTGGGAAGGGCCGCAAAAACTGTTTTAATTTTATCCATTAACTGGGCTTTTGTATTACTGGAAGTGCGATTGGTGTCTTTTTCAACTGCGCCCCATACAAAATAATCCATGGGGTTAAGGTCTGGGGAGTTTGGAGGCCAAACATTTGGACTGGTGAAGTCGTAGAAATTTTCAGACAACCATTTTTGACTTTTCCCAGAGGTGTGGCAAGGGGCCGAATCCTGCTGCCATACATACGGCCTACCATTGGCTACCCTTGTTATCCAGGGCTTGACTACAGTTAGCAACTCCACGAACAAAGCCCGAATTCCAATGCCAGGGTTCTTCAACACCTGTTCCTGCAGATTTGCGAGGAATTCTGCTGTACGAACGCAATCAGATCGTCTGCTAGGGATCTTTCTTCTTGCTACATCCTCGTAGTCACCATTGCAAGTCTCTAGTTCATGCCTGATTGTTTTTACTGTATTCAGGGAGCATTGGGCAGCAGTCGTAATATCCTTATTTTGATGGCGGGCACGAATCATCATGATACAAGTTATTCTCTTCCATGATTCAGGTGGGTTCCAGCTATCCATCCTTTCTGACATCTTGTATATGAATGAAGAAGGGTCCAAACTTTTAAATGAAGAGAAGTGTGTGTTAATACATGTAACGTACGGAAAAATATAATTAATTATAAATATGTCAAATTTATCCCGAACACCCTGTATATTATCTTGTTCTCAGAATTGAATTTATATGTATAATATATAACCCAGAATTAAATGTTTTGTTTTGATGATTTCAAAATTGTCTTTGCCTGAATCTCTTTTACTGCACCCTTCATGAAATTATCGGACCTAGCGGGAGCTTCAAATTAAGAGATAAACTCGGTCTACGTAAGAAATATTATTGATATAAAATTAGTTGATGTTTGGTTTCACTACATTTCATTAGATTAATTTAAATATAGAGTGGCGCAGTCTAAAAATATAAATTTCTCTATATTTAAATTAGTAATCAACCAGCAACTTATTACTTGTTTAAGAACAGAGTTGAAACAAGATGGCAGATCAAAAAGAAGGAAGTACGATCCAACATAATGTTATGCATTAAGGGAAGGGCTACCCAGACTAGTTTCGAACTTTATTGAGGTCTTCAGTGGGAGCCAGGCCCAAGTGGAGACACCAGGCAGAAGCATCAGCAAAGTCATCTCTACCTATAGGAGTTGCCAAACGGTGTGCAACCTTTTTATATTAAATTACTCTGGATTTAGAGAAAGATGTTGAAAGTTTATTTTTCACTTGGTTAGACTATAATAACTTTAGTTTAATCCTTTATCCAAGTGTGAGCAAACAAAGTTTGCGCCTGAAAGTATCTTCAGGACTGGGGTAAGGTGGTACAACACCAGGAAACTCGTTGCAAAGGTGGAGCAAGCTAACATCACTCCTATCTCAGTATCTCCCATAATGCAAAACACATTTCCTTGTGGATATGTATAATGTCATGCATTAAGGGAAGGGCCACTACCCAGACTAGTTTCGACCTTTATTGAGGTCTCTTCAGTGGGAGCCAGGCCCAAGTGGAGACACCAGGCAGAAGCATTAGCAAGGTCATCTCTACCTATAGGAGTTGCCAAATGTTGTTTGCTCACACTTGGATAAAGGAGTAAACTAAAGTTATTATAGTCTAACCAAGTGAAAAATAAACTTTCAACATAAAATCTAGTAAATGCAAATTGAAAGGAACATAAAAAACGTTGTAAACCAACTAGTAGCTAAGGTTACACGTTCGCGCGACAGAGAGGACTTATTGTTCTTATTCATTATCACGCATGCGTGTTTGTTGTAAACGTGTAATGTGATTACTGGCTAGCTGTAGTTCAGCTTGATTAAGAGAGAGGATAAGGTTTTTCCACAAACTGTTTAGAATTACACCCTGATTTCTGTTGAGGTTTCCGCCAGTTATTGACACTATTGTGGCTTCCTTGAATAAACGATGTTTGTAGTCGTCATCGAGATATGGCATGGAGCTGTTTTGCCACTCTATCGTGTGGTTAGACGTACAGAAATGATGTGCTAAGCCGGAAGAGATACTTCTGTTGTGGTTTACATCAATCACCAACATGTTCTTTTTTTGTCTGATTTCTAAACTCCGTGAAGTTTGTCCTATGTAGGCAAGACCACAGGAGCAGGGAATGTAATATACTCCTGGATATTTGTAGAAAGGTACTTTATCTTTTGAGGATCCTAAAACTTGTCTGATGCTGTTGGTTGGTTTGAAGACCACTCTGATGTTGTAGGCTCTTAGTATTCTTGCTATTTGATACGAAATTGACTTGATGAAAGGGATCACTACAGTAGAAATGTGCTGGGAGTGTGATTCTTCTTGTCTGGAGTTGTCATTGTATAGATATTTTTTTATGATGTTTTGAGGATATCCATTTTGTGATAATGTGTTGGCTATTAGTGAGAGTTCAGTCTGAGTATCCTCCTCTTCTGATATAAACTTTCTGGCCCTATATTTCAACATGTGGATAATGCTCAGTTTGTGTGTCTTGTGATGGTTTGAAGTATAATGAAGATATCTTCCAGTATCTGTGGGCTTTCTGTAAATAGATAATTTGACACCGTTTGATTGTTTCTTTATCAAAATGTCTAAAAAATGCAGTTGGCTGTTGTTTTTACAGCTAGCCAGTAATCACATTGCACGTTTACAACAAACACGTATGCGTGATAATCCATAAGAACAATAAGTCCTCTCTGTCACGTGAACGTGTAACCTTAGCTACTAATTGGTTTACAACATTTTTTATGTTCCTTTCAATTTGCATTTACTAGTTTTTATGTTTTTTTTCATAAACGCCTTGAAAAAGCCAGACAGTCTGCTGGAGAAACTGGTAAGCTATAATATAAGTTTGTTTTTATGGTCAGCATTAAATAAAATTGTATTTTAATTATAAACGACCAAATATGTTTAGTTTAAATAGATCATCCTGTTTGTAACACAGATAAATGATGGATCTTTGAACTCTGAGATTTATATATTTATTTGTATGGGGTTACCACCATCCCTTAAGACTAGTTGAGCCCTCCTAATGAGGGATTAAGTATGTATTTTATGACTGTAGATCTGTGTGTGTTCACTGGCTGGTTTGCCTGTTCTGAGGGACGAAAAACCAGAGTTTCCAGGTGAAAAACCCTCTATCTCCATATGAGACTGGCTAACTCACCTTTAGCCGAAAGAGACCAGATAAAGGTTCCTCATTTCATGGATAGGAATCGAACCTAGGTCTTTCTGACCAAAGGGCTTCATCTATAGAGACTGAGTAATGGAGACCCTCAACTTTGAGATTACAATGTATTGTTCAAGTACTTCCATAAAGTAATTATCTAAACTAATCTACTTCAACCTTTCACCTTCAGGGACCACATTCACTACTGGAAAGACTCTGCAGACCACTGACAAAATCTGATGACCTTTTTGTTAGTGAATTTCAAATTATGCCCTACTACTTAAAGATTTCTTAAAGTAAATCAAAATTAATCAGAAAATTTCAAGAAAAAAAAAAGGATTATTTCCTTGGCCAGCTGTGATTTCTATTATTTCATATGTTATGGTGTCTTTTGAAAGCCCGTATCTTTTTGTTAAAATGTATGCTATTATAATATAACAGCCAATGTTTGCACAGATGTATCAACAGCTTATATCCAGTATGGCAATGTGGCCTCTAAACATCTAATAAAGTCAGTATTTGTTTTATTATTATACTGTATTATTACCATCATCATCATCTCCATGGAGGCAAAGACCCATCAAGGTAGGTCCCTATGTCACATACACACTAATCCTACCATGCCTTAAATACACTTACATTCATATTCTCTGCAGTCATCACACCTTTTCAAGCAGTGCATTCCGATCATTTGCCACTCTCCATGCAAAAAATCCCTTGCTCACACCCTCCATATATGCTTCAGAAATGACCTCTTATTCTTTCCCCCTTAACCCCAGTATCCTCCACATCATTGCCAAAATCTGTTGTGCTGTTCTCACAATTTTAGGTCCTTATCCACCATCACTCTCAGATCTCTTATTTCCTCCATGCTATGAAAAACTTTTTCCACATTAAAAATCTCTTGTCAACTATGTCTCTATCATATCCACTCTTCCTCCTGCTATCTGCAAGCCAGACTGCAAACTACATATTCTAAATTTTCTCACTTTCTGCATACACGACATTCCAGAGACCAGAAATAACCTTACTCAATTGCCTCTAGATCCTTTCCAATATAAATTTCAAAACCAGGTAACCAATCTGTGCACAGCAATCCATATAATGGAATTAAGGCCTTATACAATAGAACCATAATCTCCTTACATGTCAGTATCTTCCACATCATTGCCAAAATCTGTTGTGCTGTTCTCACAATTTTAGGTCCTTATCCACCATCACTCTCGGATCTCTTATTTCCTCCACCTCCTTCAAAATATCTCTACCAATTGCATACATTGTATCCCATCTTCATTTTCCAAACTTTTTTGAAGTTTGGAACATTACACTATTCAACATTGAACTGATAACCCCACTACCATGCCCATTCACTCAGTCAATTCAAGTCATCTTATAAAGCAATGGAATCTGCTCTACTTCTTATAATTATTACTCCCAACTTTGAATCATTCATCTGCATCACCATTCAGATCTTTGCCAATTTTATTAATACAAGTGAAACAGCAGTCAGGCTAAAACATAACCTTGAGGCACACAACCACTGCTAGTGACTTTTCTCTTCTGAGCTATTGCTACCTATACACAACTTGCTGATACCTATCAGAAAACTAGTCTCCAATCCAATCCTGTCTGTTCCAGTTTTACTGTCAATCTCTCAAAATCCTTTGCTAAATCTAAATATACCACTGTATATTTAGATTTAGACTAAATATACCACTGTATGCATCTCCTTATACATTGAACCCACCTTATTGCAATAAATAAGCAGATTTCTAAAACATGATCTTCCTTTAGTAAACCCATGCTGTCCATCAAAGAGAGAATACTGTCTTTCCACTGCTTTGGAACTTGGCCCAGTGTCAAGACAAATGTTGACTTTCTGGCACATATCTTCAAAACACACAGTGATATATAATCAAGTCCTACAGTCTTATTAACATCAAGTTCACTCAATTCCCTATATACCTTATGTTTACTCACAATCAGTCTTTCCTCCTCCCTTTCCTCTGCTCAAACTCTACATGATGTCACATTCACAAAGATGGAATACCTTTATTAACAGCTCATTTGATATCTCAACTATATCCTCTGTAGTGGTTCTCCTTTTGCCATTCACTGGCCAGTATAATCTTTCCATAATCATTCTTTCTTTTGCTTGCTACATATTGAAAGAACTCACTATTTTTTTTTTTTTGTTGTTGTTGTTGTTGTTTTGCTTCATTACCCAATTAATGTTCACACTGCACTTTTTTGCAACCTTTTCCAAATACTCACCTTGTCCTTTGTATTCTACAATTGATTAATGCCACTCATCTTATGATGCCTTCATCAAGCCTTCTTCCTCCGAGCTGTATGCCTAATCTCTCTCTCTGTTCATCCACTTCACACCTTCCTTTTTTTTTTAGTCATATATGAATATATTTGACTCTTGGAACTCATTTAAACATTGCTTCTGCTGGACAGTTCTTAAATATTGCACAAGCATCACTGTTCTTCTTTTCTCCCAACTTCTCATTCCATGATATAACTGCAACAGTCTCCTGAGCTGTTCACATCACCAGCCTTATAGTTCCACACATATCCTTTCCTCACAAGATATCTTCATATAGCCAGACCATCAGCTAATCACATCATGGTCACTCTCACCAATCAGAGGGATATTCGACACCTCATTTATAATGAAGTTCTCTGATGAAATGGTCAAATTCAATACCCTGAAATTCTTGCATATCCTTTGTTGTATACTGCTTAAGGAAGTTGTTCTTTAATTCCATTGCCATTCTTCCTTCTTGTCATTCCAACCTATGTTACCATAATTAAAATAACTCATAATTATCATCCTTATTTACTTTGCTAATTTTGTTATACATTTCATTGTTACTACCCTCTACATTACCAGGTTTATAGCAACATCCAACTAAATATTTCATTCTATCCACTTCTACCCTCACACCAGACTGCCTCAAAACTGCTGCCACTATTTCCCCTTTGCAAGTTGATGTGAATCCCACTCGCAACAGTAGGTAACTCTATCATAAATTTAGTACTGTGGGTAGGGTAAGAGTAAGATAATCATAAATTCTACTCTAGAAAACAAATAGGTAATTTTTCAGGCCATATCCTGCCTTCTATTGGAGACCTGAAGTGGTCTCACACTGGAAAATGAAATTCACCTACATAATCTTAGATTTATTCCTGCATTCCCTCATGTTGTATTGTGACATCTACAGTAGCCCCATCACCTGTCATTTATCCAGCACAAGGGGCTGCACCTTTCACTTACCTTCTGTACGCTTTCACAGTTTGAGTTTGGAGATAATTTTGTCTGTTGACAGCATTATAGGTAAGGCAATGCCTTAAACACTGATATCCATATGATCCTTCAGTGGAACAAGGGTAATCTGGTTGTCTTCAATACAACCAAAAAACACAATCCTGCCTTTTCTCTTGCAAAAGTTGATCTCAGCTCACCTTCCCTTTTTTCTCAGTAAACACATCACCAAACAGGATCATATCTCTCTAATTGGATAGACAGTCCTGGCACGAACATATCACATCAATAGCTTCCTCAGTCTCTAATAAACTAGGTATTCTTTTCCATTCAAGCAGCTATTGTACACTCACCCAGCTACTAACCCTATATAAATACCAAATCCACTTATCCTTAGAATATTGTTCACACATTTGGGTCAGTGCACCTAAAACTTCCCTAAAAATTCTTAATGCTGTCCAGAGGAGAGCTGTTCAACTCACAGTTGACACTTCTTTCACTGGCTCACTTTAACCTCTGTCTCACAAATGCAATGTTTCAGCTCTATGTCTCTTCTACAGGTACTTCTATGGTCACTGCTTCAATTAATCAGCAATTATTACTTACTGTTTGTGATGTGCAAACACATCGAACCTGCTTCTTCAATTCTTCATTTATTCCATCTACCTCTGCCTTCTGGAACAGCCTTCCTCATAACATGTTTTCCACCAACTTCACCCTTCAACTCTCTTTCCCAATCCTCATCTACACCTCACGGATAACAATGATGTGTTATAGGTTCTTGTACCTCTCGTGATAAATACATATGTATGTATATATATATATATATATGTATGTATATATATATATATATATATATATATATATATATAGGTTCTTGTACCTTCTCATGTACGAGATAAATAAATAAATATATATATATATATATATATATATATATATATAAAAACACCATAAATATATACATACATACATCTTCAAGGCCCACCTTTCCTAATTGGGTTGTGGGGGCAACAGCTGCAAGAAGAACTTCCAATGGTCACGATCCTCTGCCACCAAGCTCAGGTGTGTTCTGGTGGGATTCCCAAACATGTCCACCCAAGGTTTTGGATATAATCTGTCCAGCGAGTCCTAGTCCTTGGCCCTCCACGTGGCCTCCCACCCTCTGGCTTGGCAAAGAGGGCCTGCTGAGGGAGCCTCTCTTGTGGCATTCTGACCAGGTGCCTGTACCAGCGTAACTGTGATCTCTCAACACAGAGAAGCAGCAGTTGAGTATTGAGGGTGTCCCGAATTGCAGAGCTTCTGGCTCTGTCGAGTCTTGTCAGCCCTGCAACTCCTTGAAGGAACCTCATTTCAGCCACTTGGATTCGTGTCCGCATTCTTTTGGTTATTACCCAACTCTCATGACCATAGGTGAGGATGGGGACATAGACTGTATTGAAGACAGCCAGCTTTGCCTTCTGGCTTAACTCCTGCTTCAGTAGTACCGAACAGCCAAGCTCCTGCAATATTGAGCTTGCTAAGCCAATTCGAGTATCTAGCTCTACGTCCCATTTTCCACCATTCGTGAATATGGACCCAAGATATTTAAACTTCTCCACCTGCCTCATTGGGACTCCACTTGCATGTAGAGTGCACTGTGATGGTTGTCTTGAGACCACAAATGTTTCAGTTTTGGCCACACTGATCTTCATTCCAGCATCTGCACAAACAGCTACAAACCTATCCAGGGTCTGCTGGAGGTCATCTGTGGAAGAGCTAATTGGGACTCCACTTGCATGTAGAGTGCACTGTGATGGTTGTCTTGAGACCACAAATGTTTCAGTTTTGGCCACACTGATCTTCATTCCAGCATCTGCACAAACAGCTACAAACCTATCCAGGGTCTGCTGGAGGTCATCTGTGGAAGAGCTAAGCAGAACTAGGTCATCTGCAAAAAGCAGACATCCATTGCTACATCTTCCAATTCTGACACACTCACTGCCTTGGCTGTGCCTATCAATCCAGTCCATAAATATAATGAAAAGGAAGGGTGATAGAACACACCCTTGGCAGAGGCCAAGAGACTGTGAAAGGTTTACACTTTGTGCTGTTTACCCTGATACAAAACTCTGGGCATTCATACAGGGACTTGATAGCAGCTAATAGTTGGCTATCCACTCCATACTCCTGTACTACTTGCCAAAGCTTATCCCGAGGAACCATATGCCTTCTCCAAGTCCACAAAATATGTGTAGACATTCTTGGCATATTCCCAAGATTTCTCAAAGACATGTCAGTTGTGCTTCTACCAGGACAAAAGCCACATTGTTCTTCCTGGAACTTTGACTCAACTATGCTCCTGCACCATCTTTCCAAGCACCTAGCATACACTTTCCCAGGCAGGCTGAGCAGAGAGATGCCATGATAGTTACTGCAATCCTTCTGGTCTCCCTTCTTGAAGACAGGTATTATTATGCCTGTCTGTCATTGCTTTGGTGCTCGCCCAGATATCCAAGCAGCCTGACACACTCGAGTCAGCCAGCGAACATCATCTCGATTTAAGGCTTTTAGCATTTCAGGCCAAATTTCATCATCGCCAGCAGCCTTGCCCGATTTTAGCGATTTTATTGCTAAATGGACCGCTTCTGCTGTGAGACTAGTCATTGCCCTGATCTGCATCTCCTGGATGTCCACAACTGCTGGGCCACCCGGGTTAAGAAGGCTCTCAAAGTATTCCCTCCATCTGTGGAGGATATTCTTCTCGGTTGTTAATAGTTCACCATCAGAGGCCTTAATTGCCTTTGCTGTGCACGATTTCCTCCCTCGAAGGCGGCGGATGGTCTGCCAGAATGCTTTGTTTGCATTTGCATAGGATGAGTCTAATCTTTCTCCAAAGGATTCCCAAGCCATCTGCTTTACTGTCTTTACTGCCTCAGCAGCAGCTTTTCGTGCCTCAGCATACCACAAATGCATCTCGGGTGACCTGATCCTAAGCCATGTTAGGTAGGACTCCTTTTTTGCCCAGACAGTTTTTTGGACTTCTTGGTTACACCAATGTGTCCTTCTCTCACTGCCCATTGCCCATAAATATATATATATATATATAAAACTCCACAGTATCTGTGGGTTGAAGAACCAAGGTGTGACTTATCCATTCAATGCCCAATGATTATATTCTTTTCCCTTTGAAACTATATGATATGACCTTCTCCCACAAATGCAACTTTATCATTCTACTTTTCATGACTATATACCTAACTAAGCTCTGTTAGCATATGGCATTACACACAGGTGACTTATCACCACCTTTATACTTCAGTAGATAGGGTATGTTCATTGTGGATTAAGATTGTCATAATTCACACATCAGAATGTATTAATTATAATATTATGATTATTATTTAATGAAAGGAGTGCTGGAGCGATTGCTTTGGATAGCAAGTTTATTTCAGACTGAGTGGATGCCTTATGGATATGAGCCATTATGGCTCATCATCATTATTATTATTCCCCAAGACCTCATGGAGTCAAAGACTCATCTGGGAGGTCCACACATCTCATCGTACCATGTCTTAAACACACTCAAACTCCTTGCAGACACCACACTCACAGGCATGGCATTCCAATCATTCACAACTCTGCACAAAAAAAACCTGCCTCTCACTCCCCTACTCACACCCTCTTTATGCAGTTTCCAGGGATGACCTCTGGTTCTCCCCTGATCTCCCACTATTCTCTGTAGAACTTCTCCACCATTGATCCTATAACAACCCCTTACCAACTTGTAAGTCTCTATCATATTTCCTGTCTTCCTCCTGTCCACCAGACTCTGCAAATTACATCTTCTCAATCTTTCCTCATACTCAACATTCCAGAAGTCAGAAACTACCTTAGTCAGTCACTTTTGGACCCTTTCCAACATCTCTTCATCCTTCTGAAAACCCGGTGACCAAATTTGGGTACAATAGTCAATGTGTGGCCTAATCAAAGCCTTATACAACGGAACAAGAATCTCCCTACTTCTACAAGTCAGTGTCCTCCGCATCATTCCCAGAAGCCTCTGTGTTGTCTTCACAATTTTGGCGATGTGTCCCGTAAATTTTAGATCCTTATCCACTATCACCTCCATATCTCTTATTTCCTCTACCTCCAACATTATAATCTCACCAAGCATAAATTCTGCATCCCATCTTTGTTTTCCAAATTTTAAAACCTTACATTTTGCAACATTGAACTCACATCCCCATTTCCGTGCCCAATCAATCAATTTATTCGAGTCTTCTTGTAAGGCCCACAACATCTTCACTACTCTTTATGGTTTGTCCCAACTTTGCATCATCTGCAAACAACTGAATATCTCCATCCAAATCTTCACCAATATCATTAATATACAAGTTAAACAGTAATAGCCCTAAAACAGACCCCTCAGGCACTCCACTAGTGACTTTCCTTTTCCTGGATATCGCACACCCATACACAACTTGTTGATACCTATCAGAAAGCCAGTCTCCAATCCAATGCACTAATCTAATATCCAACCCCATCTGCTCTAGTTTGACTGTGAACTTATCATGAGGTACTCTATCAAAAGCGTTTGCGAAATCCAAGTATATTACTGTGTATCCTTCTCCTCTGTCCAAGGAAGCAGTTACTTTATTGTAATAAGTAAGTAGATTACTAAAACATGACCTCCCTTTAGCAAATCCATGCTGTCCATCAAAGATAATACCATTGTTGTCAACCCAACTCTGAATCCTAGTTCTCACAAGCTTCTCCAACAACTTAACCACACCTGACACACAGATAGGATTATAGTTTGATGCTTGAGTTCGATCACCTCCTTTATGAAGTGGCACAATCTTGCCCTCCTTCCACTCCTTTGGAACTTGAGCAAGTGCAAGACTCGTATTAAA
This sequence comes from Typopeltis vanoorti, assembly GCF_054136105.1. Classification (NCBI taxonomy): domain Eukaryota; kingdom Metazoa; phylum Arthropoda; class Arachnida; order Uropygi; family Thelyphonidae; genus Typopeltis; species Typopeltis vanoorti. The sequence goes on along the minus strand of NC_143562.1, from coordinate 47,518,629 downwards.
AAAATATGTCAAGGCAGGTGTCAACTCCCTGGCACATTCCTTCAGAATACACGGTGATATATTATCAAGTCCCACAGCCTTATTTACATCTAGTTTACTCAACTCCCCAAACACCTCTTGCTCACTTACAGTCAGTGAGTGTAATCAATCTCAATCTCTCCATGAAGTCACATTCACAAGATTGAAAGATCTTTATGAACTTCTCATTAAATATCTCCAGCACACATTCTGCAACAGCTGTCTTTATACCATTTTCTCCAATCAATGTCATCCTTCCATAATCATTCTTTGTTTTGCTGGCTACATATCGAAAGAACTCCCTAGGATTCTTTTTGGCTTCATTAGCTAACTACTGTTCATACCTCTCTTTAGCTACTCTCACCAACCAAGTCACCCTCCTTGCCTGGTCTTTGTAGACCTCATGAAATTGGTTATTTCCACTTCTCTTATGCTGCCTCCACAATGCCCTTTTTCTCTGTATCGCATGCTTAATCTCTTTATTCATCCATCTCACACCTACCTTATTTAACCTTCTCACCCTTGGAATACATTCAGGCATTGCATCTACTAGATAGTTTTTGAAAATCCCCCAAGCTGCATTGATCTCTTTTCCAGCTAACTCCTCATTCCATGCTACACCTGCAAGCTGTCTCCTGAGCTCTTCATAATTATCCCCGTTGTAGTTCGACATATACCCTTTTCTCACAGGGGTTCTCACACTGCTGGCAACTACCAAGGTAATCATCTGATGGTCACTCTCACCAATTGGTGGATGATTTGACACCTCATTTATAATTACATCCTCTGATGAGATGACCAAATCCAAGACCCTTAATCCTCGTGTGCCCTCTGTTACATCCTGTCTGAGGTAGTTATCCCTCAAAAACACAAGAAATTCATTTTCTTTACTTCCAGTTGCTATCTCATCATTCCAGTCTATATTGCCATAATTAAAATCACCCATAATGATCACCCTTTTCTTATTTGCTTGGCTAATTTGATTATATTCACCTCTATCTCACACCGTACTGCCTCAAAATCACTGGCACTATTTCTGTCTTGCTTCTCTTCTTTAATAGACAATTCATCGCGGGGAAAATTCAACGAGAGGAAAATTTATCGCAGGGATAATTCACCAACAGGAAAATTCATCGCAGGGCAAAATTTTACACTGGGAAAATTCATTGCAGGAAAATTCATCATGGAAAAAATTCGTTTAAAACATTATTCGCTATAAAATTGAAATGCTATTGCATTGATATACCAATATATGAAAAGTATGCAGTGCAAGATAAATTTCACAAAATATAGTTTTTTATGTTATGTATTATTTGTTTAGATTTTAATTAGATTTTCATAATATTTTTATTCTTATACAATGAAAGTAATATATTATTGATTGGTGAGTTTCCTAATTTCTGTTTCATCTTAAAAAGTTGTAAATATATTTTATTACTGAAATACTGCAGGTTTTGCTAATGAAATATTAATATTTACAAAATTGAAACATTTCTTAATTGTGAGAAACGAAGGAGAAGAGTGCCCATAAACTTTTATGAACTTCGAATGAATTTGTTTTGCCGTTAAACCTTCTTTTACAATGAATTTTATAACTGCACAGTACTCAATTTTATCCATTTCAAGGGATACAGACAACACTTCTGCTTCAGAGAACTGTATAAAACAAACTACTTGATAGAATGACTTGCAATTTTGCATGGATGCTTATGATAGCTATACCAACTTAGAAAAAAAAATCATGCCGATGTTGCCATCTATTTTTCGAGGCTGAGAACGTTTTAGACCACCTTTGTGTAATCGAAATATTATTATTATTATTATTATTTGATACCTCCAGGGAGTCCAAATACTCATCGAAGAAAGGCACCTGGTCTAGAACTCCATCTTCAAGATTCCATCACCAACTGACTGCAACTACACAAACAGCATCTACTGCCGATTATCACTTGTATTTCCACAGATGATCACAAATATCCATGTCCACAGCAGGATTCGAACCCACGGCATTTTGGCTGGAGAGCAGATACGCTATCCACTTGGCCAACCAGGCCAGCTATTTTTTAAATTTTTTGAAATATATCTTATATGGGAAATATTTATTTTTTTCACATATATCTGCGATGAATAAATTTATGCTGAATAAAAATTTTCAGAAAGCTAAATATAATCGAAATATTCAATAATATATAAAATATTTCTTAAATGTTTTAAAAAAATTTCTTAATTCTTTAAAATATTTCTTAAATTTTTAAAATCTATGTGAAAAAATTTTCACATAGATTTTAAAAATCTATGTGAAAATTTATCTGCAAATAATTTTTCTCACGATGATTAGTCTCCACAATGAATTCTCAGCGATCAATTTTCCTGCAATGAACTGTCGGCGATGAACTGTCTGGATACAGCCACTATATACCTAATCTCAAGATGTTAGCTAAATCTTCTGGTAAAACTCTAATCTCCCCTTTTAATAATGAACACAAATTCCAACACATATTTAGGAGAAATTGTCTACCAAAAACTATGGGGTGCACAAGGTAGTTTGCAGTATTATAAATAAGGTCTGGCAGGCCACATAAAAAGAGCAAAAGTCCACTGAAAAAATAATTCATCCACCAAGTGACAGAAAGTACTTTCAAGGAATCAACAAGGCAATAGAAAACCATCCTCACTGCCTCTAATGATGAAAAATTAAAAATAAAACAAACTATAAATCCTTACAAATCCTTACCCATGCTCCTATGTCAAACTACCTATATCACTACCAAGTCCAGCTTGTTGGCCAAAGAGACTGCATCTACAGCCAACTGATTGTGGGTTCAAATCCAATTGTGGCGTTGATTTTTGTGAATGTGTTTAAGTGGAAGATGAATTTCATGTGAAGAGAGACCATCATTCTCCTTACTGGAGGCCTGATAGTTTCATGTTTGGTATCTAGAGCAAGGTTTTAGATTATTTAACTGTTAACTCATGTACTGTGTTTATCAATGCACAATAGGTTTATACTGATTTTAATTATTATTATTATTATTATAAGAGTCGAATTTAATAATAAAAATAAAAAAATCAGCAGCAGCAGCAGAAAAAAAAAAGGTCAATTCGATATGCTTAGCATTTTTCTATGAGGCTAACTCGTTGTTTCGTGGAAAAAGAGATGTCTAAAGCTAATAATGAACTAACTATTTTTACTTAGCTAATTAATTAATCTATATTAACTAAACTACCTTATGCACAAAGAAATATACTGAGCACACACAGGCAAGCACACTAGTAAGAAAGAAAACACAGGCTGATTGTAAAAGCAGCATGTGTCCATCACTGCACCCATAACAGGCACACTGATGGATACATGCTGAAGGTCTCAAAATGCTAGTCTCCCAGATTTTTGGCAGTGTGATGCAGTTGAATTTATTTAAGTTTGGGGAATGTTATTTATGACCAAACTTAGATAAAGTTGGTTGCATCACACTGCCAAAAATCTGGGAGGCTATCACTTGCTGAATGTCTCAAAATAATCCATGGTATCAGTACTTGGTTGGGACCGAGTACTACTGATACCATGGATACAATATTTGGTAACAGAAGTAAGAAACAAAAGACACATGATACCAGTATAAATGTACCAGTGTACATTGATACTGGTATCATGTGAAAATGGGGAAAATGTCACCTTTCTTTATTCAAAAATGTTTAGAACTGGCAGAATCCCCCAAAACTTTAAGAAACTATGTTCAAGTGCTGTTGTTCTGGAAACATTGTGCCTGGCATATTCTGAGAAACTGAGAGCAACACCAATGGGTGGAATACCAATCACAGTAATACCTCATAAAACATTTAATTCTAGTAGAGAAGTGATATAAGAATGGGATCTCCTTGATGTTCCTGATGAGGCGATATGCTCAGAGCTTAAAGATCAGGGAATGACAGGCATGAGGTGCATATGCAAACCTTTCTGTTTCTGTCTGCAGGAAATATATTTCATTTAAGGAATTTCACTTATATGCAAGGACAGAACTGGAGGTAGTCCTACTCGTGGTGGTCCTAGTGGCTAGTCATACTTCTTTCCATCATGTTCAGCTTAATACTGCTCTGGAATCAGTAGCAATTCACCTATTTATGGGATTTTGTATTACAATATGTTCAATTTATTTACCAATGGGTGTTGAGTTAAATGAAATCAATTCCAATAACATTATCTTGCAACTGCCTGAGCCCATGCTTCTTATGGATAGGTTTAATGGGTACAACACTCTGTGGGATAGTGCCAACACATATGGATAAGGTCATATCATTGAACAGATCCTTGACAATAATGACCTCTCCCTTTTGAACAATAGACTCGATACTTTCTTTTATATGCTTACCTGCTCATATTCCTCAATCGATCTTACAATCTGCTTCCCTGCCATTTTCCCGCTGCTCATGCGAGATGTTGGAAACAACATCTATGGAATGATCATTTTCCCTATTTTTCTACAATGTCTCCATATAAACCATGTTCTCCTGCATGTATGCCCATATAGAAAATGGACCAGGCTGACTGGAATACTTTCTCTCCATCTTGCAACATTTAATGCTGATACAGTCAAACACCTATCAATGAAGCAGTAAAGTATGTAACAGACTGTGTTGTCCAGGCAGCAACAGCGTCATTTCTATAAACAGAGTCAAAAAGAATTAAGAGGAGATCCTCCTAATCCTTGGTGGAAACCAGAGCATGGGGTATATTTCGTAGATGCCCCACCACATCACACTTAATAGCTTTTAAGCATGCTCAGATCAAATCATGTTATGTGAGACAGAGTCAAAAAGAATCTTGGATTCAATTTACCTCATTGATCAAACAACCGGTGCAAAAATTGTATAGAGATAAAATCTGGAAAATGAATAATATAGAACACTACTTTAGACAATAATCCCAAAGTTTATTTTTTTATTTATTTATTTTGCTCCCACCCACAAAAGCTTATATCTCAAGTCTGTGGTTCTGCAAGGAAGATAACCTGCAATGGTTAGATCCTATAGTATGTCTCATATTGTAGGTTGAGATAGTGATTTTTTCCCTATTTTTTTATCAATTTTATATACAGGTAACCCTCATGTAACGCAGACATTAGGTTCCATAGAAATGCTGCGTTATATAAATCGCGTTATACAAGACATAGATCACATAGAAAAAGTAGGGTTAGGTTTCGAAATCGTTTTTTTCAAAACCTAACCCTAACCCCATTTTTAATTATATAAACAACAATGACATATCCAACAAAAACAATATTTTTATTTAATTCAGGTAATTCATGTAAGTTAAGAAAACATAAACTATGACAAATACGTAGTATAAAATTATAAAAATTACAAATTGTACATAAATTTCATTGCACATAATGCATGTTTTAGACACAATAAAATAAAGTGCATATTTCAATCGTCATCACTGTCTTCAGAAATAACATTTCATAAATGTTCTTTAAGTGGCCGGAGGTCGTTACCACTTGAAATCTCTTGGACATCATTTGTATAATTCTCATTGCATACTTCAGCTGGTTTAGTCATCAAGAAGTCAATATTAAGACTTTGCTTTCCACTATGTTGCAATCTTTTATTAAGTTCGTAATATGGCGCTAAACAAATATCCAATTGTCTCGTGAATTTTCCCAAGTGCTCCATTGAGGGATCATTATCCGTAAAATAACTTCCTAACTTTCTTGCCAAGTCCAATCCTTCTGCTAATTTCTTTAAACTGAATTCTTTAATGGATTCATCACAATCAGAATCTTCGGCAGAACTTTCCCTGCCATTTGGTTCAACGCCATCTATTAATTGTACCAGTTCCTCCTCATTTAAATCTGTTTCTCCATCAATTAATTCACTAATTTTGTTTTCAACCATATCGCAAAAGCCCTCTCTACCAAAAATGTGTGCGACGTTTATTATACGACGTAGCTCGGCATCCACTGGAGGTATGAAATTTTGTTCCATTACGGCTTCAGGCCATATTTTTTTCCAGCAAGCATTCAACGTAGAGGGTTGTAATTCCTTAATGGACAGAGAAATAATTTTTACACAATTCAATATTGAAAACTCTCCACGCTTGAGGCAGTGTGATGTTTGGATTACATTCCATTTTTTCCCAAATTAATTGAAATGTTCGCCAAATATGATATGACTTAAATGTTGATATTATTCCTTGGTCGAGTGGTTGAATAAGTGAAGTAGTATTAGGCGGCAGAAAAGTTATTTTAATATTCGGATGGCTTAAATTTGTTGGGTGGCCTGGTGCGTTATCTAAAATTATTAGAATTTTGAAGTCCATATTCTTTTTCTTTGTGTAACTTTCTACATCAGGTACAAAATACTTGAAAAACCAATTTTCAAACATGCTAGCTGTAACCCATGCCTTTTTGTTGGCCCACCAATAAACAGGTAGGATGGACTTGTCGAGCCCATTCATCGAATGAGTATTTGCAGATCGGTTAATAAACATTGGTTTTGTCATGTAATCACCTGATGCATTACTACAAAACAGTAGAGTAATTCTCTCTCTGGAAACTTTGAATCCAGGAGCTGATCTTTCATTTTTCGAAATATAGGTGCGTTTTGGCATTTTTTTCCAATATAACCCAGATTCATCTGCATTGAACACCTGATTTGCACTCTAACCACCTTCTTTAATGATTTTTAAAAGTTCTGCTGGATATTTCCGGGCAGCTTCAACAACTGCTGATGTTGATTCTCCCTGGATTTTAAGATTATACAAAGAAAACCGCTTTTTAAAGTTTTCGAACCAACCCTTACTGGCAGAAAATCCATGCTGAGAGATTTCTTCTGAAGAATCTTGATCAAGTTCTTTTAAATGTTTATAAACTTTGAGAGCTTTTTGCTTAATAAGGTGTCCATCCAAAGGAATTTTCTTTTGAGTGCAATCTTCCATCCAAATCATTAGAGATTTCTCCATTTTTTCTATTAGAATATCGCAAACACGAGCAACGCGCTTTGCACTTACCGTTGACCCAGCAGTAACACTTTCTCGGATTTTATGTTCATTTTGTTTGATTGTTCGAATTGTTGATTCATTTAAATTCAGAGTCCTTGCAACAACTCCTGGATTTTCTCCAATTTTCAACCGATCCAAGATTTTAATTTTTTTCTTCGAGAGAAATGAATTTCCTCTTCAATCTTGGTTTTTTCCCTTTCGTTGCAGTTTTAGTGGCCATTATAATAAAAATAAACTTTTACATTAAAAAAAAAGCATTACATATGTATGTAACTCACCAGAAAATAAACTGCTCTGCTTGAGAATAACACACTTATGATTTTAAATGCGTTTTCCTGGCAGAAAACGAAAACAATTTTCAACAATAAACACTTTATACAGTAAACCCTAGGTGGCGAACCTATGACACTCGTGCCAGAGGTGGCACGTCAACGATTTACAGGTGATATCCTTTTATATGCTTATAAGTTATTCATGTTTTTTTTTAATTGTTACAATACGTACAAGCTGAATTTCGTTTTACACAAGACAGCAGCTATAAAGACGTTTTGGTGCGGTATTAGCAAAAGATCGTGCGACCCAAAGACAAAAGCAACTGACAAGTGTTGAGTTGAAATGCTAATTCTCTTCAATCGAATTCCATAACATCTGAAACTGTCATAACAACATTCACTATTAGTTTTAACACATTCACAACAGGGTGTCATTTATCATTCCGATGGAACTTTTCACTACTCATTGGCTCAACTCACACAAACGTTTCAACCCTTGGTTGAATTTTATGGCTTCTTGTTTGTGTTTGAGGTGGCAGGCGAACTCACACATTCATTATATGGCCATGTTTCAATTCTTGGTAGTCTTTTATTTTAAGTTAGCCTTTGTGATCTGTCATAATGATGTTGAGAATTTCAAATGCAATAAAAAAACACTTATTTCATAATTAAAAAATTGGACAATAGTTTTTAGTTAGATACTGTGTTTTGGTGCAACATATGGTTTTGTTTAAGTCTATAGAGCGTAGTTTCTGTGAGAGGGGACATGTGATTTATTAGTTAGCGCCGTTTTTATTCCATCTCTAATTGCACTATTTGTTGAGAATGACACAGGCTGCAGAAGCCCTCTGTACAGTACCTTATTCAGTGATACAATAAAACTAAGTTCAATACTTATAACTACTTGCGCGATACAGGCAGACACAAATTTAATGAAGATAAAATTTGATTTTTAAGTCCCGCAGTGAAAAATATGAAAAAATAAATAAATAAAGGGTTACTAGAAATTGTAGACTGCGTTATATTGAAACTGCGTTGAACAAGGGATACCACAATTTGTAGACTGCGTTATATCGAAACTGTGTTGTATAAGTACCGTGTTATACGAGGGTTACCTGTATATATATATTTTTATTTATTTTTTTACTTAGTCCAGAAACCCTGCTCCGGAGACTAAACATGGAACTTTTTTTTTCAAGCCACTTCAAGTCTCTAATAATGGGGGTGGTGATCTCACACTAGGCCATGAAATTAATTTCACACCTAACGAAAATAAGACAATCCCAAACATCCATGCCCACGGCAGGATTCGAACCCTCAAGTCTGTTGGTTGGAGAAGGGATACACTAAACACTCAGCCAACCAGGCCAGCCTGCTTGACTGACATTGGGAGAAAATTTTGCCAGAATGTCAGCATCAGCTTCATATCCTCCTGATTTTTAATATTGAAAGAGAAACAGCAGCTAAATTTTTCTACTAGTGGAACAGCTGTACAATCAGTCATTCATTAAGGAAGAACTAAAAAGAGCTCTTCTACTGTCTCACCTTAGTGCAGTAGGTCCTGATGACATCCAGTCTGAAATGATAAATATCTTCCATCAAGTATCCATAAACTCTTCCACTGGAAGTATTCTGTTGCATGTTAAGAGAAGGAGATCCATCGAATATATAACAGACTACTTGCAGAGGAAGAGTTCACTGCTATCCCAAAACCAAGAAAGGATCCAACACAAGCAAATAATTATCAACCTATTGCTTTGACCAGCTGCCCTTGTAAGATAATGGTTAATGCTAGACTTCCTTGGAATTTAAAAAGCAACAATCTTCTCTCCAATACACAATATGGCTTTCATTGACATCAGTAGACTTTGGACCATTTGGTCCATCAAGAAACTTGTATAAGAGATCACTCTTGAATGCAAGAACATGTGGTTTCAGTGTTCTTTGACATAGAAAACTTATGACACAGCCTGGAGATATGGCATATTAAGAGATCCCTATAACCTAGGTCTCAGAGGACATCTTTCGGCATTAAATAAAAACTTTCTGTCCAGGTGTGCTTTCCAAGTGAGAGCAGGAAGTATATGGGTGTTGAGTTATCTTGGCCAATATCATCAAGAACAGGGTGTTCCCCAAGGCTCTGTCTTAAGTATGATACTATGACACTTTTTTGCTGTCAAAGTTAATTCAATCACTGAATAGCTTCCTGCCACTGTAGGCAATGCTCTGTATGTTGTTGACTTCACAATTTACTGTCACTCTCAGGGTAGCTGAAAGACGACTTTGGCAAGCAGTTCATCATGTCTCTCTATGGGCTCATAGTAATGGGTTGAGGTTTCAACAGATAAAAGTGTCTGTGTATATTTCTGTTGAAAACACGTTCTTCACCCAGATCCTGAATTAAAAATGGGACAAGCTCTTATTCCAGTAGCCACAGAAGCTAAGTTCTTATGACTCATCTTTGACAGAAAACTTACATTCTTTGCATTCATCAACTAACAGAAAAGTGCAAGAGCATCGAATCTCCTTTGCACTCTATCCTCTACTGAATTAGGTGTGGATTGATGCACTTATAGGTTCAAAGCTGGGTTACATCTCAAGTCTATAGTTCTGCAAGGAAGATAACCTGCAGTAGTTAGATCCTATCCACCATCAAGGTATACAGATAGCTGCTGGTGTCTTTCATCACATGTTGTCATCAAGGTTATACAGATAGCTACTGGTGTCTTTCGCACATGACCCACTCAAAGTCTTTATGTTGAAGCAAATGAACTGACTATCACTTAGCCAGAAACAGTTTTCTCCTCTTAATTATGCCCTAAAAATAAAGTGTCTTCCAGAGCATCCTATGTTGTGGGCTAATCTCTTTTCTCTGTATTGGGAAGTTAAATATCACATACACGTCAGACCACCATATGTTCTTTTGGTATGCATGTTGGCATGAATATTGACAACATTGTCTACACCAAACATAATGGCATCCCTCCATGTAGGTTTGCACTCCATCCTGCAACCTCTCACTTTGTCAACTACAGAAGTCTCATACTCTATCATCTGTCTACCTGCAATTATTTAATGCACACAGAGCAACTCACTCTGATTTCTTGCCCATCTATACTGATGGTTCAAGATCTCTGTTGGCTGTGCTTCCTTACATAGCTATCTACAACTAGATCCTACCTGACTGCAGTAATTATACAGCAGAGTTATTATTATTTATATGGGTACTCCATGGAGTCAAAAGACTCATCATGGGAGACCCACTCTAGCTATTAACCTCCCTACCAGCCGATGTGAATGAAATAGTGACACCAAATTGCACTTATCTATGTTATTCAATGGGTTAGAGCTTCGTATCCAGATTTAGCTGAACATCTATAGATGTCGTGGCCAGTTCGGGGATTAACATAATATCCATCATACATTTCCTTAAACCTATTCACTGTCGGGACATTTGCAACCACCTCTGGCAATTCATTCCACTCATTTACCATTCTCTAAGTAAATAACCCAGTCCGCACACCCTTACCACCTACACACATTCTTAGACAACTTCTAAGTGTGACCCCTTGTTTTTTCCCCCTACTTCCCCATATATTGAAAAATTTCTTCTGTATCAATCTTATAGAATCCCTTTAGTTGCTCCCCTCTCCTCTGCCATGCCACCGTATCATATCCATTCCCATTTGCTCTAACTTATGTAATAGTTTTCCATGCAGTATTCTGTCAAATGCCTTTGCAAAGTCCAGTAATATCATTCTGACAAACTTAGTGGGCAACTTGGAGTAGTGCCATGGCATAAGAAACTACATGGAATGAACATTGTCACTGCATGGGAAGCAGACAAGGAATGTATGAGCAAGGCAGTATCAGAGTACATTTCCTTTATCCAATTCTGCTGTCACCTTATTATGAAATATGAATAAATTACTAAGGCAGGACCTACCTTTTACAAAGCTATGCTGCCCCCCCCTATACAGTATCATATTCCTATCCACCTATTCCTGCATTTTACTTTTAACCAACTTTTCCAGTACTTTAACCACCACCACTCCAGAGATACTAATTGGTCTGTAATTTGTTACTTCTGTCTTGGAGCCACCGTCATGTATTGGAATTAGTTTACCCTCTATCCAGTTCCTTGGTACCTTGCCAGAGCTGAGACTTAGATTAAACAACTTCATTAGAGGCACTGCCAGTTCACCAGCACAATCTTGTAGCACACAAACTAACATACCATCCAGGCCTACTGCTGTATTCACATGAATATTTTTCAATATACTGAGTACCTCCAGTTCATCTACCTCAATACTCACATCAGTGTCTGTTACCTCAGTAACTGCAAAGTCGCCACTGGATTATATACCGTTGCAAAATGATCACTTAGTAACTTAATCAAGTAACTAAAATTTCTTCTGCTTCTGACACTTTCCTGCTATCAGCACTGAGTAAAGTTATCTTTACACAATCATTCTTTCTCTTACTTCCTATGTAGCAAAAAAACTTTTTTGGATTTAGCCTGCTTAGCTAATTTTCTCTCATAATCTGATTTAACCTTCCTTACCACTAGTTACCTTTCTTGCTTTTGTTTTATACTGCTCATAGACATGCTGATCACCTTGTTCTTTATATTCCTCCCACAGTGCTTTCCTTTTTTTGCAGCTCCTGCTTTATATTGCTAGTCATCCACTTAATCCCTACTTGGTTTATTCGCCTGACCCTGGGCATGCACTCTGATACTGCCTTGCTCATACAATCCTTGTCTGCTTCCCATGCAGTGACGACATTCATTCCATGTAGTTTCTTATGCCATGGCACTGCTCCAAGTTGTCCACTAAGCTTGTCATAATCGCCAGCTTTGTATTTCCACATAAACCCTTTCTTGACTGAAATTATACATATGTTGAGCAACCTCCTAGGACAAGATTGCATAGTTATTTTCCCTGCTCGGAGTTAGAGTTGCTACTGCAATTAAAGACAAATCCTCTGATGCTATTACCAGATCCAACACTCAAACCCCTGGCCCCTTCCATCACATGCTGTTTCAGGTAATTATCCCTAAGTAAATGTATAAATTCCAATTACTAATTATATGAAGAGCCAAAGGCTTCAATTCGGCGACGTGAAATTATTTAAGTTAAGGGATATTACATCCCATATTGTTTCATAGCCGAATATAGAAACTGTATAAAGTTCAGCGAGTCCAAGCGTAAGCAAATACCTGGATAGGGCAACACATAACCCATTTGGTAGTGCAACACTGAGGCAACTCATAGCAAGGATGGAGCAAGCTCTGATCACTGTTCTTGATATTTACTCATAATGTGAAACCCAGCTCCTAGGAGCTGTATATTACTGTTATACATTTTGAGAGAAGGTCACTACCCAGACCGGTTTCAACCTTTATTGAGGTCTCATCAGTGAGTAGGTAGACCTAGTTAATACCAAGTTGGACACAGGACATACAGGGTGTTCGGGATAAATTTGACATATTTATAATTAATTATATTTTTCCGTAAGTTACATGTATTAACACACACTTCTCTTCATTTAAAAGTTTGGACCCTTCTTCATTCATATACAAGATGTCAGAAAGGATGGATAGCTGGAACCCACCTGAATCATGGAAGAGAATAACTTGTATCATGATGATTCGTGCCCGCCATCAAAATAAGGATATTACGACTGCTGCCCAATGCTCCCTGAATACAGTAAAAACAATCAGGCATGAACTAGAGACTTGCAATGGTGACTACAAGGATGTAGCAAGAAGAAAGATCCCTAGCAGACGATCTGATTGCGTTCGTACAGCAGAATTCCTCGCAAATCTGCAGGAACAGGTGTTGAAGAACCCTGGCATTGGAATTCGGGCTTTGTTCGTGGAGTTGCTAACTGTAGTCAAGCCCTGGATAACAAGGGTAGCCAATGGTAGGCCGTATGTATGGCAGCAGGATTCGGCCCCTTGCCACACCTCTGGGAAAAGTCAAAAATGGTCTGAAAATTTCTACGACTTCACCAGTCCAAATGTTTGGCCTCCAAACTCCCCAGACCTTAACCCCATGGATTATTTTGTATGGGGCGCAGTTGAAAAAGACACCAATCGCACTTCCAGTAATACAAAAGCCCAGTTAATGGATAAAATTAAAACAGTTTTTGCGGCCCTTCCCAGGGAGACTGTAGCATCAGCTTGTTCGAGGTTCCGAAGCAGAATTGAAGCTGTGATCGATGCTAATGGTGGTTATTTTGAGTAAATCTTGTTGATAGTATTGTAATTAACTCTGCCTGTAATGTTTTTTTGTCAATTCATTAAATTTAATAGATACAAAGAAGATTTTCTTTTTCCTTACGAAACTGTCAAATTTATCCCGAACACCCTGTATATGGCGCAGAGGGTGAAGCTTGACGCTTTTCATATTCCCTGTTGTCTGTTTTGGGAGCAGTGATGGGAGAGATTCGTGAGCTATTTTAGCTCGCCCTGAGTGGGCACAAGTGGTTATTCGTCGTTGAGTATTAGGATGGTCTTCAGTCTTTTATGTTTCCAGTGGTCATTACCATCATAGTTTCCAGCTTGTTGTATTAGTTGGTTTGGATGCATAGATAGCTTCATAAAGATTTTTTCTGCTAAGGAGCGTAGTAGTGCAGAGATGTAGGGGATATTTATGTCCCGGTGGATCTGGGCGTTCCTGATGAACCACGGGGTGTCCAGTATCATTCGCAGGCACTTGGTCTGTAGTCTTTGTAGCTTGAGGATGTTTGTCTTGGAGGTATGGCTCCAGGTTGGGGAGGCGTATATAACTGTGGGACAGATCACTGTCTTGTACAGTAGAATTTTGTTTCTTGAGCTTAGTTTGCTGTGTCTGTTGATCAAAGGATATAGCTGGGCAATAACTTTTGAAGCTTTGGTGCATGTGCTCTTGATGTGGCTGTTGAAGCATAATCGCTCATCGAGAAGTATTCTGAGGTATTTGGCTTCAGTTTTCCAGGGAATTTTAGAGTTGAACAGGGTGATGTCTCCTTTGGGGGATGCTCGTCTTCTTGTGAAGAGTATTGTTTTGCTTTTCTGGGGGTTTAATTCTAGTCGCCAGTCTTTAAACTATTTTTCTAGATTCAGGATGGTGTCTTCTAGTTTTTTGGTAAGGAGATGTGGTTGGCGGGATCTGGCTAGTATAGCCGTGTCGTCTGCATAAAGGGCGATGGTGGATGTGAGAGGATTTTGAGGGATGTCTGCCATATAGATGTTGAACAGGATTGGGGCTAGCAGTTATCCTTGAGGAACTCCAGCAAGGATTTTCCATTAGGTTGAGACTGTTTCGTTGATTTGGACTTGCATCCTCCTGTTGGAGAGGTATGATTTGATCAGGTGTATCATCTTTAGTGGAAGGTTAGCGATGATAAGTTTGTAGAGGAGGCCTTGGTGCCAGATCTTATCGAAGGCCTTTGAGATGTCCAGGAAGACGGCTCCAGTGTGTTGATTCCAATTAAATCCTGTGGTGATGTATTCTACCAGTCTATGGATCTGTTGGGTGGTGCTATGATTTTGACGGAAGCCAAATTGTTCTTGTGGAATGATATTTAGTTGGTTGCTGCCTCACTAGGGGAGATGCTAACAGCCTTTAGCAAAATGAACCCCAGCCAAGCCGACACCAACAAATTCCTCAGGAATACCCAAGTCATCTTCTCCATGATCAACAAGTGACATGCTCTCCTGCATATCGTTGCTGATATTCCAGACATTTCCTCAATGCTCTGTAACACTCATCCCAAGCAACTCATTCAGGAGTTTTCTAAGCACCCGAAAGCTGCTCTGTTTTTTGGTTCAGGCACTTCCGCACTGCCCTGAATAGGGTGAGCCAAGTGCTCGTTAATCTTTAACACAAATCTATTTCTTAGCAATGAAGGGATAATAATCCATGGGATTGAGGTCCATCAAGCCACAGAAGTTACAAGTTACAACTCAGTATTAACTAGGTCTACCTACTCGCGAGATCCAGTCCCAGTGCTAATCGAGATTGCAGTACCTGTTCGTGATCCAGTTGGCGAGCAGTTCATTGATTCTGAACGCCCCGTGGTATGTTAGAAACAACCAACTTCATAGAGATGCAAATATTCCTTATATTTTCTCTTTTCTACAATCCTTAGCAATCAAGTTTTTCCTAAAGACGTCCACACACCCCAACGATTTGGTTCAGCAAGCTGCAGCATATGAGGCAACGGACACATTCAAATATAGAAGACCAAAAGCTATATTAGCCTCCTATAGCGATGCATAATCTCCATGCCCATTCAGGTCGAGCAAACTGCTCATAAATTTTACCCTCACTGTAACCACAACAGATAGCGGGGAATATGAAAAGCATCTTGCTTCACCCCTAAAGACATAAATGTCAATTGTGAGAAGTTCCAGCGACCCTGAGGGAGAGCTCCATGTTTGCCAGCCCTGCTGCAAGAAGTGACTGATAACTTCTGTGGCTTGATGGACCTCAATCCCATGGATTATTATCCCTTCATCTCTATGAAAAATGGTTTAAATTAATGAGAATTTATCGAGCACCTGGCTCACCCATTTTAGGGCAGTGTGGGAGCGTCTGTATCAATGAGCAGAGCCACTTTCGGATGCTTGTGTTTCCACCTATCGTTTTCATCATAGTTAGATGACTCTCGAATGAGTTGATTGGGATGACTAGCTGCTTTGGTGAAATATGTAATGGCAGTATCACGGAGAAACGTGTGAATATCAGGAATGTCATTGTCTTGGTGGAGGAGAGTATTCCTGACAAACCACGGAGCATTGAATATCATACGGAGACATTTGTTCTGGATGACCTGTAGCTTTTTGATGTTGCCAGGAGGGGTGCGACCCCAAGCTAGTGATCCATAACTTAATGTGGGTCTAATGATTGTTTTATAGATCTGTAGTTTGTTTTCGGTGCCAACATGGCTTCTTCGGTTGAGATGAGAGTAAAATTGCATAATTGCAGAGTTTGCCTTGCTGCAGGCATAGTCGATGTGAGAGTTAAAGTTGAGGCGGTTGTCTAGTTGAATGCCTAAATATTTGGTGCTGGATTTCCATGGAATAGTTGTGTTGAAAAGTTTGACTTCTCTGTAGTGGGATGCCTTCCATCTTGTGAAGAGAATGGCAGTACTTTTGTCGGCATTCACAGCTATTCTCCATTTCCTGAGCCATTTTTCTAGGTTTGTTGCTGCGGTTTGTAAGCACTGTGTAGCTAAGTTCGGCCTGAGAGATCTACTCAAAATTGCCATGTCATCCGCATAGCAAGCTGTGGTGGTTGATGTCATGTTAGGGGCGTCAGCAACGAAGATGTTAAAAAGCAGCGGAGAGAGCAACGAACCTTGAGGAACACCTGCAGTGATTCTTTTCAAAGAGGATTTGAGTCCTCTCAACTTGACCTGAAATTTCCGGTTTTTCAGAAAGGAGTCGATAAGTTTGATAAGGTAGAGCGGAACTTTGGCGTTAAATAATTTATAGATGAGGCCTTTGTGCCAAACCTTATCAAAGGCTTTTGCTACATCCAGAAAAACAGCTCCTGTATGTTGTTGCCAATTGAATCCAGTAGTGATGAATTCAACCAGTCTGTGAACTTGTTGTGTAGTACTGTGCCTGGTTCAAAACCCAAACTGCTCTTTTAGTATTGAGTTGTTGTTGTTCACCACAACTTGAAGTCGACTGAGGATGATTTTTTCTGCAATTTTTCCCAAGCATGAAAGGAGACTGATGGGCCTGTAACTTTGTGGTAACTGAGGTGCTTTTCCCGGCTTATGAACGAGGATTATATCTGCTTGTTTTCATTGGGTTGGAAAATAGTTTAGTCTGAGTATTGCATTTATGATTGCTACGAAATGCATGACAGCTTTGTGCAGAAGGGCCTTGATTGTTTTGTTGTTAATTTCATCTGAGCCAGGGGCTTTTTTTGTTGTTAAGCTTCCTAATGATTGAGTAGACCTCTTTAGGCGAGGTGGGACAGATATTTTCACGGCTGCTAGGCTGCCGGAGCGCAGTATGGACTCGCCGGTGAAATTTCTCTATGAAAACCAAATCTGCATGCATAATTAGGACTGTACTGAAGTTGAAGAGCTTCAGCGAGGGCTTCTGCCTTTTCATCATCCCTATAAACTATACCTCTTTCTCTGTGAATGGACTGGATATTGGAACAGTCCGTGCGGAGAGCTTTTGCCAGTTTCCACAAGGAGTTATCTTCAGTTTTCAGTGAACAAAGTTTTCTTTCCCATTGTTGATTTCTGTGATCTTTTAGTGCATATTGAAGTAAGTTTGGTGCTCTGTTCAGCTCTTGGCGGTCTTGAGGAGATAGCGTGTTATGAAAGCGACGTCTGATTTTATTTTTGTTTCTGATTAGAGCAAGGATTTCTTCTGGAAGTAGGTTTATTTGAGCTGGAGTGGAAATAGAAGAGGCAGCAGTTAAGCTAGTTTGAATTTTGCTTTCCAGGTTATTGACTGCTGCATCAATTTCTTCACAGGAGGAGATATTCGGCACCGAATCCATGATAGTGTTGATTGTAACCTTAAATTTTGTGAAATTAGTAAATGACTGACTGGGAATAAGTTCCGGATCCTCTCCCAGTTTTAGAAGTACTGGGTTGTGGTCCGAACTGAGGTCGTTAACTACTTGCAGCTGGAATTGATGAGATGTGTTTTTGAATATGGCTATATCTAATACATCGGACCTGCTGTGTGTTCCATAGTGTGTTGGTTCAATTGGGCCTGCGATGATAATATTTCTCAGCTTAGCAAAATTATGAAGGATTTTTCCATTGTAATTGGCACACCTGCTATTCCATAAGGGATATTTTGAGTTTAGATCACCTGCTACTATTGTTGCTTCCGTAGTGTCAAGCAGCTGAGAAAGATCAAAAGATAACAGAGTTCTGCCTGGAGGGTTATAAACAGAATATATTTTTAAGTTGCCTGCATTAATGGTGTAAATTTCTATGCCAGTTTTTTCCAGATTAGTTGTAGAAATCTTTTTTATCTCATTGTAACGGATGTTTTTCTTGATAAAGATTGCAGTACCTCCACCTCTGGCATTAGGTCTTATCATTTCTAATTAAAGAGTAATTTCTTAGCTTGGGATTATCACAGGGCCGCAGATAGGTCTCATTAACTAACAGGATATCAATTCTGTAGTGGGCAGCAAATTCTTGGAGTTCTAGAATGTTGTTGATAAGTCAATTAGCATTCCAGAATGCAACCTGTATAGAATTTATTGTGATGGCCGAATTATCCAGTAATCAATGAGAATATGACTTGGGTATTTTTGAGAAATCTGTTTGTGTCAGCATGGTTTGGATTTGATTCGATTTGCTAAAAGCTGATAGCATTTCTCCCAAAGTGGCTGCAAGCATTGCAGCAGAGTTTTGGCTGCTTGGTATGGTTTCTGCCGATTTGTTGGGTGAGGAAACTACAGAGGCATAAGATTTATCAGGTGTAATAGCCCGCACTTTAATTTCCAATTCAAGTTGTGTGACTTGCTTCTGAGTGGATGGGCTACTGCCTCCCTAGTCCTTGTGAGGTTAGATGGGCAGAGTGAACAGCCCTTGTAGTTAGCTGGATATGGGCCGCCACAGTCAGCACACTTAGCAGGAGTGGTTCTTGGCTTGGCACATGTGTGCGAGGGATGATTATTTCTGCACTTTACACATTTGTATTCTGCCTTACAAAGTTTCTGCGCATGACCATACTTTTGACAGCGATGGCATTGTCCGGCAGATGTCTTCCTTCTGAGGGTTGAGTCTTGATAACCAAGTTACAGACAGTCTTAAGGTCATAAATCTCTCATTGATCTTTACTGATCTCCACCAAGACCAGAGGCATGTGCTGCTTATCTGCTCTGTACATGCGTGATATTTTTATTGGTGTTAATCCTTGCGATTTGAGATCAGTGGCTATTTCTTCAGATGGTATGGTTTCTATCAAACCTCTGTGACCACCTTAAGGTTTTTTTCACTGTTAAGTTGAAAAGTGTGATATGGGACTTTCAATTCGTCTAAATGTCTGGTGAGCAGACGGTAGTCCAATGCATCTTCAGGCTAAATCTGGACTCCTTCATCTGTGTTCTTTGCTGAATTGAATTTGATGTTGTTTTTCATCAACTCAATGATTGATGACCATTTTTCGCTGCAAGAAATGTCCCTTGGTTTCCAGAAGTTCCAGTTCCAGCGGCCGTGAGAGAGAGGTCCAGTCCTGCTGCAAAGAAGTATCTCTTTGGTAAGAACCTTTACAGTTTTTTGGTCCCTATTTCTGTCTGTGCAGGCCTTCTCTTAAGGTCTGTCCGTTTGTGAACTTAATCTTTTCATTCAAAATTATGACCATGTTTTTACCGTGAGTGAGGATGCTCGGCGTCGAAATAGATGCCAAGATCCCAAAGTGGACGTTAGCGAAAGCTCTAGTAGATGTCATAGGCACAGACAATATCTTTAGTCTTACCCCTTATGGAGGCGGCCGATATCAAGTTGTAGCAAAAAATGCAGAAACTATGGAAAAACTACTAGAAGGCAATGAGTGCCAGGGGAAAACCATCTATCACTTTTTAGTAGGTAGTATCCTTAAGACACTAAAGATAGAGAGGTTTCCCCTCTAGAATATCTCGAGGGGGAAACTGAAGTAATAAAGAAAGTATTTGAGACATGGGGAGATGCACGCGATATCCAAATCGCCAATGACATCGATTTCCCTAATTGGAAGACCGGAGAAGTAACTTTCCGGATGAATATGAAGAAAGAAGTGCTCGACTTTGTGTTTTTAGGCTCTGCCAGGGTAGTGGTTAACTACCCTGGGGTTTGGAAGCAATGTTTTCAGTGCAGATCACTCAGACACCTAGGCACAGACTATCCCAAGAACAAGTGTAGGAACTGCATGGTGGCAGGACATGCCCTAGCTCAGTGTGAAGCACCTTGCCTGAAATGTGAAAAAACAACCCACAAAGTAGACGTTTGTCCTAACAGGACACAGGCAGAAAGAATATGAGGCACCATATTGCCAGCCCAAACAACCACTCCAGTAAATAGTCCTGAACCCACAAAACAGGACTTTCCCGCTACAGGAAAAACAGCAGAATGGCCTCAAATAACGGAGCCAGAAGATTTTCCAATCCTCCAATCCCCAGCTATCGTGACAGTTACAAAAGGAAATCAGCAACCACTAGGAACGAAGAAGGAACAACAAAGAAAAAAAAAAAAAGAAACGTAATGCACAGAAATCCCATAATATCGATTGTGTGGTTCTTTTACGGGAGTGTGAGATTCTTTTACAATAATAAAAATTTAAATTATTTGAAATTTCTTAAATAAATTTTGACAGAACAGCCACATGTAGGTTCGCTAAATGTAACGAACTGGGAGTGTTGACTAGGAAGGATAATCGTTAAAAACCTGAATATTCAAAAAATTCTCAAAAGTTAAAGCAAATTTTGATAAAGCCACTTCACTTTAATCGTTGAATATAATGATACAGGGATTATAGCTTTCTCACCGACCCGAATCGCTAACAAAATTAAAATGAATTTTATTAAAGTTAAAATTTATTTGAACTAAAGTTTAAAAAATTCTTGCATTTTACAAGTTACTAAATTCTTAGTAACTTGTAATAATTTTTATAAGTGGAACTATCTTTTAGGAAATTAAAAGAAACTCAAGATAGATAAGAAAATAATAAAATAATTCAGAAATAATTAGAACATTTAATAAGTATTCAAAAAATATCTTTACAGAATAACAGAAAATAAATTAAATAAATTTATATATATTTATTTAAATTATGTAATTTATTTAAATTTATGTAACTTAATTTATGTAATTTATTTAAATTACATAAATTAATAAATAAATAAATAAATTAATTAATTATAAATTAATAAATTTAAATTACATAAATATACTTGAAATTTTTTAAATTAAAATTTTAAGGTTTTTGATTTCATATTCACAAAATTAGAAATAATGGTCTTAATGTCTAATTCCGCACATATATCATTTTCAATAGCTATTAACGCCAAACTAACAAGCCTTTTTTGTGCCATACTTGTTCTTAAGTAGGTTTTAATCAATTTCAACTTGGAAAAGGAACGTTCACTGCTCACTACACTAACAGTTAAGGTTAATAGTATTCTTAAAGCAATTGAAAAGTTAGGGAAAGATAAATTATTGGACACAATAAAATTAAGAATATCGAAAGGGCTTTTGAATATTTAAATTATCCTTCCGAAAAATATCCCGGAAAGCACATAACGCGTCGTATAGTTCTATTGCATTTACGTTTTTATTGTCGCAGTCCTTCAAGAGAATCTCTAATTCGTCACAAATTTTTCGTAAATCTTCGTTATTAATTTGTAGTAATCTATACAAGAAATTGAAATTATCATATCTTTTAGTTGTTCAAAACGTTTTAACAAACACATTGCAACGTCTGGAAGTGTATAAAACACATTCACTCTAAATTTATCTTCTGGCGATTGTGGCGTTTCGTCATGATGCTTGGTCAAATTGTCGTGTCTTCTATCATCGTTGAACTTCCGTACCAGTTTTAAATTCTTGTTCTCCCTCCACCTCTTCACTCAGTTATTTTGCCGTTTTTAGAACTTCTTTCAAATTTGTATCTGATCGATACTCTTGTAAGAATATTTTTAAGTTTACGATAGATTCTAAAGCAAGTGTAATGTTCATATTTTTGTCTTGAAGCATTATACTCACAGGGTTTATTCTGTTAAGTAAATCATACCAAGTTATAAGAGAGAAAATAAATTTGTAGGCCTTTATTTTAGCATATAATGTTTGTGCTTCATGCTGAGTTTCTTTATTAAAATTTTCATTATTTAAAATTTCAAAAAGTGCATCATAAATTTCTCCTAACTGATATCGTAGAGGGCGGATTGCATTAATTTTACTTTCCAATCACATTTCTGATGGCTGTTTCAATGTTAAATGTTTTACGAACTTTAAAAGGATTGCCCAACGTCTGTAAGAGAATGAAAAGAATTGTATATTTTTCTTGAATAATTGCAAAGAAACTAATTGTATTTGCATTCACTTTGGCTGTATCATTAATGATTAAATTTAGAGTATGAGCAGCACATGGCTCGTAAAAAGCTAGAGGATTTTTGTTCAAAAGCAAATTTTGGAGCCAATATTTGTCCCATTGTCATACCCTTGACCTCGTATGTCTTCAGTGGGAATGTTCCATTTTTCCAGTTGTTCCATTATTGTTGCACATAAACCACGTCCTGTGGAATCTGATATATCTGCAAAATCTAAAACGTTTTCCCTGATCTTGACAATTCTATTGTCACAGGAAACAAAGCAAATAATAATGATCATTTGTTCTGTTTTACTTGCATCAGGTGTGCAGTCTAAAATTATGGAATAATATTTAGATTTTAGAATTGTAATTGTATCCCTGATTGCGTTACTTAAAGTTGCCAATATTTCATTTTGACTGTCTTTACTCAACCAGTGTACTCTATTGTTTTGTTGTAAGGCCCTTTCAACATGATTTTCCATAACGGGATCAAACTTCCCAAACAGTTTGACTAATTTTAAAAAATTGCCGTTATTTCTTTCATATAATTTATCAGATGATCTGCGAAAAGCTAAATTTCGGCTACCAACGAATTTTATAATTTCATTCAAGCATTCTAAAACACTCGTCCAATGTTTCTTTTCCATTTCATATATGCTTTGAGTTTGGAAATCAATAGTAGTTTTTTTTTTTTTTAAATTTTTATCAAGTTCCTTCCATTTTAAGAAATTTTTCATGTGAGTTAAACTAGTCTCATGTCTATGTAAAGTTGTACTTACATTTCTCCAATCGTTATAACCTTCTACAAGACTCAGTGGGTGATTCAGTAGGTGCGACAAGTTTGCAACAAAAGCAAAAAACAGAATTTAAAGTTTCGGAATAAATGAGCCATGTTCTTGGCACAAGCTCCCGTTTTCCATTTTTCTATTATAATACGTGTCGCCAAATTTACGACCATATGTATCTCTGGGATATATTATATTTTTATTTAACAAGCCCCATTTCAATTAAAACAACTCGTAATTTTTCATCGATATTTCCCTGTTCACCTGGATCTAAATTCACAGAGACTAACAATGTATTAGTGTCGTGGTCAACTACAACTTAATCTTGTTGTAGTTGACTAAATCCTAACTATTTTTCACTTAAATCATGTTCAATGATCTGGTTCAATAGTTGCAATAGTACCTTCATGCAAACTGGATGATGTGCACGGTTCTTCAACTCTGATTTCTGATGTATCGAGTTGGTTACAGTCTGCATCAGAATATTTTAACAAATTTATTAAGAGCCCCAGTTTGTTTCTTAATATCTGCTTCTTTTGCAGCATGACACTTATGATTTTGTGCACCGGATAACTTTTTTTAAAATTTTCGATTCCATTTCTATTTTATACCCACAAGAAATTATTACACAACATGACGCAGTGCAGACTATTATTTCGTCCAGAGACGAAATAATAGTCTGCACTGCGCTACTGTCAGTAGCCTACCGAGATGCGTACCATATGACTGGTTAACTAGCAACAAATGTTTTGTACGAAAATTCGTTTCTGCGCATAAAAACTGTTCACTGTTTCACTTTAGATAGACTGCAGTAGACACAACATTCTGCAGGCAAGCATTTAGCCTGCTCTAGCTGAAAAATTGTAAACAGCCGGCTGATCGAAGAGGCGGCAATATACATTTTTTTTTAATTTTTATTCAGTGTATACGGCCTCATTTATTTTAATATTGATCATTCTAAGAATTATTTTGTTTTTATGATAAAAATTTTGTTTCTTAAAAATTAACTTACAAACCGTTCCCTGGCGGCGGCACCCCCATCCTAACGGCGCCGCATGCCCACTTCCGCAGGCCCTCCAAACGACCCATTATACCAGAAGAAGGAGAAACAAAAAGAACTAAACCAGACAACGGAAGCCCAGCAGAAGCTTCAGGTTCTGAGGAGGAGGAGGAAAGCGAGACCAGAACAGAAAACCACACAGAAATGGAAGAAGTAATCCCCATCAGAAGAAAATGAGCAACGAGACAACAAAAAACCTATGGAAGAAACAGATTACTTTTTTGACGTAGTACCCTAAATAGTTCTGTAATTCTAAAGAGCTTTAAAGGGCCTCTCAAAACGGCAGAAAAACTGTTCAGTAAAATGTGTGGACAGACTTATGTGTTCGTCGAACATGTTGTTTATTATTTTAACGGTATAATAGAACACAGAAACTAAGTAAATAATTAATTTATTCACTTGATGCTGATATTTCGCTGGTATTATAACCAGCATCTTCAGAGCACAAAAACACTGTTTGTCACAATACGCGAGACTAAAACAACATGGTGTACATTAACAAAATTGTAGCAGCAACAGAGACATATTCACAAAAGTAAAAAACACAAAAGTACTACACAGAAACCCATATAAATCAGAGAGATTGTTCTTAGAGGCGACAGAAGCCCTAAAACACACCCCAAATCTCAACAAATATGGCTGTATTAACTTGCCGAAGATCTGGGAGACAGTCATATTAAGGAAAAACTAGCACTTTTCTAGGACTCTAGCAATATATGATAGCGTTTTTTTTTTTTTTTTTTTTTTTTTTTTTTTTTTTTTTTTCAGATAGAGGGCGCCAAAATCAGGACTCTAGTCTTTGTGTTGCTGCTACAATTTTGTTAATGTACACCATGTTGTTTTAGTCTCGCGTATTGTGACAAACAGTGTTTTTGTGCTCTGAAGATGCTGGTTATAATACCAGCGAAATATCAGCATCAAGTGAATAAATTAATTATTTACTTAGTTTCTGTGTTCTATTATACCGTTAAAATAATAAACAACATGTTCAGTAAAATGACTATAGAAGGGGAACCGACTTTCTCATTCTTTAAAAGGAGCACAAGACTTAAATGGGGAGAACTCTATATCAAAGATATAACCAAAGTCGTGCATCATCAATTAAACGGTCACCTAGACCTAACGAGGATGAGAAAAGACAATTTTGCAACCATTGGAGTCGCTGACACAGTCAGACATGGAAAGAGATATCCTTGGATCATGAGGGAATTTGCCAGAAGAACTTGACCGGAAGATGATATCGGTCTTTCTTAAAATCTACACGGAATTTTTATAACAGCTATTGGAAAATTATTTTAGCTCAGGTTTGATGACTAATCCACATAGGAGGGGTAGACTTGAGAACCTGAGCAGCGAAGGCTTACTGTAAGGCTGTGCAGCTCCTCGTGGGCTGTATCACTCGGGCCAGGCTCTTTTCCCCACTCTTTCATGTCTGAATTTTGCAATTCACTCGTTCTTTTTTTGTTTGTGTAATTTCTCTTGCTATATCCCAGTTCTGTTCTTTGTTCATTTGTGTGTTCTCTTTGTATTTGTTTTTTCCTGTTTTGTCGGTCAGACATCTGAAGATGGCTGGCCAACGAGAGCTGTGAGAACGGATGTAGGGAGATGATGTCGGAGATCTGCTTGGCCACAGACCTGTTAATAGGTTGTGTGGGCCAAGCAGGTTGAGTGAGGCCTCTTTAATACCTACTACTATCCTCTCTACCTTTTTCTCTTCCTCTCTCACTATCTGCTGACCCTCAGCACAACTTTTAGACTCCACAGGCCGGTGATGAAAGATATGAACTCCCATTCTTACTCACTGATGAGACCTCAATAAAGGTTGAAACCGGTCTGGGTAGTGACCTTCTCTCATAATGTATAACAGTAATATACAGCTCCTTGGAGCTGGGTTTCACATTATGAGTAAATACCAAGAACAGTGATCAGAGCTTGCTCCACCCTTGCTATGAGTTGTCTCAGTGTTGCACTATCCAGGTATTTGCTTACGCTTGGACTCGCCGAACTTTATATAGTTTCTATATTCGGCATGAAACTCTGAATTTCTTATTCGGCTATGAAACAATATGGGATGTAATATCCCTTAACTTAAATAAAAGTATAAATTCCATTTCGCCATGTGTCCTTTCCTCCTTCCAATCTACATCACCATAGTTGAAGTCTTCCATGATAATTGCTCAGCCTACATTCATTGTGCTAATCTGCTGATGCATGTCATCCACATCTTCTCTTCTGGACTCCCAGATCTATATCAGCAACCAACAATGTATATATATATTTTATCTCATTGGCCTCTATCTTACACCAGACATCCTCAAATGAACCATTTCAATCAGATCTACAAGCTTCCTTAACTTCTTTGTTGATCGGAGTTCTTCAACTATCATTAATAATGACCCTCCCAATAACTGCCCTATTTCTTGACCTGTTTCAATCTTCTCTGAAAATACAATATCCATTACATTTTATCCCTGTAACCACATCATCCTCTGACAACCAGGTCTCACTGATGCCAATAATTTTTGGTCAAGTTGAGCTAACAATGCCAAACACTCCGCTCCCTTATTTCTGGTACTTCAGACATTTGTGTACATTCATTTCAACATCCCCTGAAGCCCACAATCATTCCTTCACTCATCTGTCCCTGGGCTGGCTATTTCCGCACAGTCATTCCTGCACTCACACTCATTTTTCTCAGAGTTAGCTAGACACATGCTTGATTGACAGCAAACCGCAACTACTATCATCATCTACACCAGGGCTGTCCAACCTTAGGTAATATGAGGGCCACATTAAAAAAAGTATTTATCCGAGGGCCACATCACAATGTGCATCTAGTAATTTGGTGAGCAGCAGAGACACAACCTGGATAGCTTAACAAACGAACAACACTAATTGCATGCTCACGTTCCTCGTGAGCATGCGACTAGTGTTGAAAAACATGTGAGTATACTGTGATGTAAAAACACCAAATAAAATTACCAACATCGAGATTATCGATTAGTGATAGAATTAAAATGTCTAAAATGCTTGATTCAAATTGTTATTTTATTTTTTCACTCATGAAAATCAAAACCCACAGGTGGGTCGCACAAAATTGCATCGTGGGCAGTATGCGGCCCACAGGCAGTGCTTTGGACTGCCCTGATCTACACTAATACCATCTACTGCCCACTACCACCACTAGTATTTTTGTCTGTAAATTGTGTGTGTGTTCTCAAGTCCAATTTGTCCGTATGCACAGTGTAAAAACCCAAGTTTCCAGGAGAAAAAACCCTGCTACCTCTGTATGAGATTGCCTAAATCACCTTCAATTGAAAATCACCTATATAAAGATTCCTCTCATCACAACAAGAATCGAATGTAGGCCTTTTCCAATTGAAGGGTGCAACGTATTGTCATTCTTCCAACTGCTACAGAGGTGCATTGTTTAACTTAATTTCTGCACATCACTGGTGCACCCAAGGAGGATAGGAGCCCCCCCCCCACAAAAAAAAAAAGGAAAAGGGAAAAAAAAGCACTAGAAAATTTTCCAAAAATCTTTTCCTAATTAAAATTAATTTTTTTATTTATGTTGTGTCATGTCTTCTATTTCTATACTACTTATGAATTAACGGTCACATAAAGCGGGAATACCCTATAGTTACTGGGAATCACGGCTCCTGTGAATGCAAGGCAAAAGAGGTAGTGCTCGGGCAGACCAAGCACTACTTCGTTTGCCCAAGCCAGGCCAGAGGAGATCACGGGTTTCATGTATTGCCAATCACTGCACATTCTCAGTCATAGGTCGTATGCAATTCATAGTGTCTATTCTCAAATCGTCAACTCAACTTCCACCCCCCCCCCAAGATTAAATCCTGAGTGCACAACTGCTGTACATACATATTACTTGCTAAATTATCGCTTTCTTACTTTTATTAATAGTAAGAAAGAGAGTCAGAAATCTGCTATGGCACAATATAATGTTTGCTGTCCTTGGGTCAATAAACCAACCAACCCAAATCTACCTTTCACAGTCTGCCTCTCACTAACTGGCAGTTTGTGTGAGGCACACTGTGATGTTACATGCTAATTATATTTTTTGTGCCAATGAAGATGCCTTGGTGATGAAGGCAAAATATTGGCCTATTAATCTCATTAGCTAATAAATTTACTTAATTAATAGCTTTAGATGTCTGTTTTCTCACTAAACAGCATGAGTGATAATAGCATCAATACCAGATTAGTGATTCTACAAGGCTGAGGCATATTGCATTCTTATTGTTTTATTATCTTTTTGTGTATGTCTAACCCATTAAAGGTTGTAAGCTGCATAATACATCAGTACAATGGAAAAATAAAAATTTGTTAGTCATTTTTTTTGTATTTTTTTATTTGTTATTTTTACACTGTCTGAAAACCTTGCTCTAGAGACCAAACATGAAACTTTTTTTCGAGTTGCTTTCTTGAATAAGTGGAGGGAGGATAGTCTCACTCCAGGCAAAAAAAATCATCTCCTGCCCCTACAGACAGTCATAAACATCCCTGCCCATGGAAAAATTTTAACCCATAGCCTGTTCATTGGAGAGTGAATATGCTTGTCATAATCACCTGCCCTGTAGTTTCCACATATACCCCTTCTTACTGAAAATCCATATTAATATTGTATACTCTTTGGTAATTATGGTAAACTACTTGCCTAGATAATATGCTTGTCACTAATCCAAAACATCAGAACATTCATAAATATATATATATATATATATATACATACAGTATATTGTTTTAAAATTTTACTTAATTTCTTTAACTATGAGTGTGATCTAATTCAAAATTTTAGATCCTGAGATGTCAGATGATCACCATATTAGCATAAAATTTTAATAAATTATCTCATATGTGGTTAGAAATTTGCTTACTTTTATATTCATAAACACTATTTATTTTCCCCAGTAGAGCTGCAACATCCTAGTTGTTGCATCCAAATCCATTGGTACACGAGGAACAGCTGGAGTAAAATAAATCTTGTTAGTAACAAAAGAAAATAGCAGAGTAAAGTTAATACATGATCACTACAGATAACTATTCATATGCTTCATTATTATTCACTAATACTTAATAATGTTTCTGTATTAATTCAATAATACAGGATTATAATAATATTATTATTATCCCATGATGAATCAAACCACTCATCATGGGAGATTCCACTGTCACATACACACATGGTTTATCATACCACGTGTTAAATATATTTATCTCCACACTCTCAAGCAATGCTTTCCAATCACTTGCCACTCTCCATGCAAAAAATCTACTCCCCCACCCCTTTGCTCACACTCTCCTTATATAGCTTCCTGGGATGACCTTTCATTCTCTCCTTGTCTTCGCCCATTCTGTACAAAACCTCCTCCACATTAATCTAGTAATAATCCCTTAATTTATATGTCTAAATCATATCTCCTTCCTCCACCAGGTTCTGCAAATTGCATTTTTTTTTTCAATCCTCATACTCAACATTCCAGAGGCCAGAAACTACCTTAGTCAGTGGTCTCTGCACCCTTTACAGTACATCTTTATCTTTTTGAAAACCAGGTGACTAAATGTGAGCACAGTGGATAATGGAAATTATGCAAAGGGCACTGACTTGTAGAAGCCTTGCACAATGGAACCATAACATCCTTACTTCTGCAAGTCAGTGCCCTTTGCATAATTTCTGTTATCCACTGTGTTGTCCTCACAATTTTAGCCATATGTCCCCAAAATGTTAGGTCCTTGTCCACAATCACTCTGAGATTTCTCATCTCCTCTACCTCCTCCAAGATATTTCCACCAGTTGTGTATTCTACATTCCATTGTTGCTTCCCAAATTTTAAAACTTTACACTTTGCAACACTGAATTGATAACCTCACTCACTTATCTATTCAGCCAGTGCATTCAAGTCCACTCATAAAGCCACAGTATCCACTCTACTCTGCATAGTTTTTCCCCCAACTTTGCATCATCTGCAGACAATGGCATATCACCATTCAGACCTCTCCCAATATCATTAGCATACAAGTTGAACAACAACAGTCCCAAAACAGACCCTTGGGATATATTTCCTCTTCTGGGATATCACTCCTCCACAGACAGCTTATTAATACTTATCAGATAGCCATCAGTGCACTAATCTACTAATCTAGCCCCATCTGTTCCAATTTTAATTACCAGCTTATCATATGGCAATTTATCAAAGGCCTTTACAAAACCTAAATACACTCTTGTATATGCATCACTCTTATTCAATTAATTTATCACCTTGTTATAATAAGAAAGCAGATTGCTAAAACATGATCTTCCATTAACAAACCCATGCTGACCATCAAAGAGTATTTTACTGTTGTCAAACCTTCTGGTTGTCAAACCCTTTGCTGTTGTTAGTTAGTTAGGACCAAGATTCAGAATTGAATCTTGGTCCTAACTAACTAACTCTCTAGCCCTTTAACTACAACTTCAGGCACAAACTGGCCTATAATTCAAAACCTAAGTCTTATCACTTCTGTTATGAAGTGGAACAATTTTGTCCTTTGGGAACCTGACCCAGTGCAAGACTCATATTAAAAACATTCCAAAGCTGTTGTTAACTCCCTGGAATATTCCCTCATTACATGTGGCAAAATGTCATCAAGTCCTACAGCCTTATTAACATCGTTTGTTCAATTTGTCATATACCTCCTGCTCAGTTAGTTCCTTCTCTTTCTCACTTCTCACTGCATTCAAGTTTTGCATGATGTCACATTCACAAGAATGAAATACTTCTTTGAATTGCTTATTAAATACCTCAACTATATCCTCTACAGTGATCATCATTCCACAGCTTTCGCTAATCAATGTCATCCTTCCATAATCGTTTTTTTTTTACCCTTTATATCAAAAAATCTCCCTAGGGTTTTTTATTAGCTAAATGCTGATCTTTTGCCACCCTTCTCTAGCGAGTTGCTTTTCTTACCTGCTCTTTGTATTCCTCATGTAAATGGTTGTTACTACTCAACTTGTGCTTCTTCCAATAATACCTTGTTCTTCTAGATTGCATGCCTGCTCTGTTTAACCTCCTGACCTTTGGAAATACATTCTGATATATACCAAAGTGATGTATATCTATATCTATATATATATATATATATACACACACACACACACACACACACACACACACACAAATATATGTAGATATACATAAATATATATACACATATACAAATATACCGTATTTGCCGGCGTATAAGATGCACTTTTTTTCTTTGAAAATAGGTCTGAAAAACAGGATGTGTCTTATATGCCGATACTCAGTTTTTTATTAATTTCCTTTCTGGAAATTTTCTCTGTTCCGAGTTACACGATTTCTTTCTTGCTTCCTTGAGGTGTGTGAGAGCATTCCAGTTATGGATAGATAAAATTTGGTCTAGGCGTCCTGGCAGACTGTTGAAGAAGCCTGCCCTGCTAGTCTGGGATCAGTTTCGTTCTCACATAATAGATGTTAAAAATAAACTCAAGGAATTGAAAACTCAGTTAGCTCATAATTAGTTAGATGTCTGTGTTTATAAATGATTTAAGGGATTTATGAAGAAGTGGAACAGCTGGATGCAGTCTTCAGATTTTGAGGATATGCTGTCAGTAAGAAGGAAGAGGCCTAGCATTTCTCAAGTTTGTGAGTGGGTCAAAGCTTCAAGGGATGCTGTGAAAACTGAGACAGTGGTTAAATCATTTAAGAAGTGTGGCATTAGTAATGCACTGGATGATATAGAGGACAATTTGTTTTATGAGGACTCAGATTCTGATTTAGAAGAGGTTTCAAGTGTCACTTCATTTAGCTCTGGAGATGAATTTCTGGGTTTTGACAAAGAAGATTAAAAGGTGGGTACTACTCTTTCCTAGTTAGATTAGGTATTTGTTGAAAGTTTTTTTTTCCTAAAAAATGTGTACAAAAAACAGGGTGCATCTTTTAGGCCGGTGCGTCTTATATGCCGGCAAATACGGTATATACAAAGTTATTACACATAATTATATTACAAAATTACATTATACATAATTATACACTAGTACTTACCTATTAATGTTTCTGTATTGTTAACCATGCTACCAGCCAAGACGTCTATAGATGTCAAGGTTATCATGGATGCGAAGTGCATATTAAAATTTTAATACCGTTGATATTACATTGAAATATATGATGGATACGAAGCATATGAGGATGCGTATTTGATTCATAATGGCCAGTAAGGTGGTTAATAATACAAGGTCATATTATACTGCTTTACTATCTGCACTCTCACCATTCTATCAGGCAGTGCATTCCATAGTCCAACCAATTTCCATGTAAAAAATCCCTCTCAATGTATCACTTCTTTTTTGCAACTTCCGTGTGATAGCTCCTTGTTTTACCATACGAAAAAAATCTTCCCATTATCAATCGTGTAAATACCTCTCAACAGATTAAATGTCTCCATCACATCACCCCCTTAGTCTTCTATCCACTAAACTCTGCAGTTTGCATGCCCTCAGTCTATCCTCATAATCAATGTTCTGCAGTCCCAATATCATTTTTGTTATCTGCCATTGCACTCTTTCCACAGTTATTTCATCCCCTTTAAAACCTAGAGACCCAGATGTGAGCACAATAATCCACGTGTAGGTCTGATCAAAGCTTTATACCATTGAATTATCATCCTCTTATTTCTGATAGTCATCCTTATCAGCATTGCAGCATTCTTGGTTACCTTCACTGCCACTAAACTTCAAATTTATGTTGACCTCACCCTAAGGTCTCTTGCCTCCTTCACCAACAGAGCATGCAACCTCCCATTGGTGGATCAAAAATTTTAAGACCTTACATTTAACTGCATTAAATTGACATCCTCATTCATTTGCTCACCACTGTCCAACTTATTTGAATCCTCCTGAAGGGCTACAACACTATTACTAATACCCATTTCAAGCTTCACATCATCTGCAAACAAAGGAATATCTCTCTACGATCCAATGACAATCTCAAAAATGTTAATCATAAGTTTAAAGGTCTTAGTACTGAGCTCTGTGGAACCTCACTTATGACCTTTCCTTTTCTTTGATACTGCTTCCTTATATGCAACTCTGCTATCTATCAAAGTTGTATATTCAATTATCGAAATAAGTTTGCAAAATAAATAAACTTATCATGAGGTGTCCTGTTAAATGCCTTTGAGAGAGGCGAGTAAGGCAGCATATGCCTTTCCCTCATTGACCACCCTTAAAAATAAGCAGATTTCTGAAACAAGAATTCCTCTTAAGAAACCGTGCTGATCACCCTCATTGGCTCAATTTTATGTATGATCTCTCACTAATTTCTCTAAAATTGTAGATAATACGGAAGAAATACAACTAGTCTATAGTTTGATGCCTTCATTCTGTCAACAACCTTAGACAATGGCACCATCTATCCTCATTCCACTGGGTGCTTTTCCAGCAGCCACACTTTCAGTGAACAGCTAGTCAGCAAAACTGTCAGTTTCTTGGCATATTCCCTTAAACACATAACAAAATCCCATCCAGTCTCACTATCATATTAACTTCCTGAGTACTTAGTATTCAAAATGCACTCTTCTCATGCACATCTAAACATTCAATCCTCCTCATTCCTCTAGCAATAAAATCAGTTTTACATAATGAAATATGCCAATAAAGCAATAAACAACTCCATTTTAAGGCAGGTACAGTGTTAAGATGCTTTTTAAATATATTTATAAATGATTTAGGTTCAAATATTAAGAGCAAAATTTCTCTCTTTGCTGATGATGTAAAGTAGGCCAAAGTAGACAACTATTCTGGTGATTTAAGGTCTTTTACAAGGGAATTTTAAAATAATGGAAGGGGAAGTGGGACTTAATGTTAACAAATGCAAATATATCTGATTTCCTAAAAAATATAATATTAGATGGATATAAATTGACTGGACAGGCTTAAAAAAAGTTAATGAATATAAAGATTTCAGAATTTTGGTTGATAGGAAATGGAAGTTCAGGAATCACATTAGTAAGGCAATTAATAAGGCTCAGTATAACATCAAATGAAGCTTCACTCATAAGAGAAAGAAAATAGTGATACCATTATACATGCCTTCAATAAAGCCAATACTGGATTATGGTTCACAGTTTTACTTGCTAAAGTTTTTTGTGGCTGCTAAGAAAATTGAGGAAATTTACATAAGACTGACTAAGAATTATTTGAATTGCATTATGATAATTATGTGCACTGATTAGTTAGTTGCAATCTGATGAATAAAAGGAGAAGAGATTTAATTGAAGAGTTTATAATTAATTTCAAGATATATATATATATATATATATGAGATAGTAGATTTCCTGCTTTGGGCTAAACCATGGTGAAGTAGAGGGCATGATAAAATGATAATCAATGTTCTCATAATCAATCCCCCATAGCTCGGGGGAGGAGGGGGGAGTAAGGTCCGCCTGGGCGGCACTTTTCACGTGAGACACAATTTTATTTTTCCACGATTCTTTTATTTATATTAACTTTTTAATAAAATTAGTAATTTTTATTATTTAATTAATAATTATTTTTTAACAACTATACTTACAGCTAAAATAAACATAGTGTTTTAATTTATTTCCCTATATACGTCGTTTTGACTTTTTGCAGTATTTTTAGCGTGTATTGAGAGGGGCGACAAACTCAGGGATCGCCCCGGGCGACAATAGCTCTAGCTACGGCACTGCTTGGAGATGCATCCATTTTATAGCAACACAAAATTAATAAAACACTATGAATGTCAACTTGTTTACACTATTAACCCTCATCCCATTTCGCTGTTTTCGATCAACGTAAACCATGTCGGTGTGACTTTTGTGTCCGGATCTTATTAAATAATGTTTTTATTGAATAATTAAGCTGACGTTCACGGAGCACATTGTTAATACATTCCAAAACACAAGCAATAACAATAGCAAAAAAAATTATTTAAATAATTTTTTAAACAAATAAGCGTTGGAAAAGAGCAAAATTTTAAAATTCATATCTCCTGCTTGTAGATCAAAACCCTTTTTTTTTTTTTTTGTAGGTAAATGTATATACATTAACACAAAATTAATGACATCATCGTATCTTTAAATTACAATAATTATTTTTGCAATTGAAAGTTGCTAATTTTATAGCAATCGTAAAAAGGTAAAAAAAATGGTATAAACGCATGCTTTTTTTTTATTTACATTATTTATTTAATAAAAATATTCATTCGAAATGTATCGTTTACGTTACTCGCAACAGATCGAATGTTTTGATTACTTTGCAAAACAATAATAGTCAAAATATCGTCCGTTATAAGCAAGCTCCATGCGTCTAATGGACAGCGAATATTTAACGCATCTCCTCATGGAGACGGAAAATGCATTCGAATATCCGATGATCGACGACCACGTGTTTATGGAATATTTGAAGAACACTTGACCGTTTCTACCTCGAATATAAGGTCTTCGTCCCACAGTTGGAGTAACTGGTCGCTCGAAGTTCTCTTCGTCTTTCTCGGTGTAAAAATTATCGCCGCCTTTCGCCGCCTTCTTCTGTTTCTAAGTGTTCATGTTCTTCCTCGGACGCCTCGCTCTCGACATAATTAATGGGTTCACGCTTGCGGAGAGAACAAACAATCTCATTTGAATTGCGAAGAGCCATTTTTGGAACTAAAAATTTCGAAAAATTACATTTCTCAAAAACTTTTTTTTTTTTGCTACAGTTATTGTAAAAAAAAATTTAACACTTACCTCACCCTTCTTAGTAATTTTTGCACAAAAATATCACCAGACACAGTAATAAAATGAAAAGAGCACGAACTCAATATTTCATTTGACACCCGTTGCTCATGTCGGTGGGACTTTTTTGTCCTTCAGCAACTTCGAGACCTCTTTACACCTGAAAGGACAAACCGAAACTAACGGACTACCAACCTACATTGTAGTGCTCGGCCTAAAGTTTTATATATATACCGCTATCACAGATGGTGCTACCTGTCCCATCCTAAAAGATATTACAACCAATAGTTTTCGGCCAGACAAAAAAGTCCCACCGACATGGGCTGAGGGTTAATAATCATCGTAGAGACATTTAAAACATGCAGCACTCAACGAAAATAGTGAACTAAAACCAAATTGTAAACCAAAACCAAAATTATTGTGAACCGAAACAAAATTCAAACCAAAAACTTGAAGATTCGGCTTGTTCGGACTAATTTGTTCGCTACTGTATACTAAGAAATAGTAACTTTGATATTAATACTTTAAACTAGGATTGCTAAAAATTGATTTGGAAACGAAATTCTGGTCGGATGGCAAGAGTGTAACCAAGAAATCTGGTTTCTTTAATAATAATATATATTTATTAAAATAAATAAACGCATAAAATGACAAAAGCTGAAAATCCATTTGTAAGCTATAGTGATCACCACTCCCAAAAACATTTTTCTAATATCACCTGTGAAAACTATATTTGAAAAGTAAATGAGAGAAATAATTTTTGAATTTTGAAAATCACTTCCCTGAGCCAAAAACGAGTATATATATATATATATATATATATAAAGTTTTTTTTTCCCTTGGGTATACTATACGTTAAACATACCAAGCAATTTTATAAACTTGATTTTAATCCTTTTTCCCAAGTAAGCAAATAAACAAGTAAGTCAAGTTTGAGTCTGAACTATGTTCAGGTGTGAGGCAACTCGTGGTAAAGGTGGGCAGGTCTGATCACTTTCCCTTAGTATCTCCCATAATGCAAAGCACATCTCCTTGCGGATATGTATGATGCTATGCATTAAAGGAAAGGGCCACTACCCAAACCGGTTTCGACTTTTATTGAGGTCTCGTCAGTGGGAATCAGACCCAGAGATGCCAAAGTTGAAGTAATGCAGAGCTTATAAATTTTACCTAATCATACATCTCTGCTAGGGGATGTGCTTTGCATTAGGGGAGATACTAAGGGAAAGTGATCAGCGCTTACTCCACCTTTACCACGAGTTGTCTCAGACCTGATCATAGTTCAGGTGCAAACTTGACTTACTTGTCTGTTTGCTTACTTGGGAAAAAGGATTAAAACCAAGTTTATAAAATTACTTGGTATCTTTAACGTATAGTATACCCAAGGTAAAAAACTTTCTACATCTTTCTCTCACCCTGAGATTTTTATTTAATAAGGTCAAAGCACCTTGTGGCAACTTGTTTAGGTAAAATTTATAAGTTCTGCATTACTTCAACATTAGCATCTCTGGGTTTGGCTCGCAATGACGAGACCTCAATAAAGGTCGTAACCGGTCGCAAAAACCTACCCCCAAGCAGAGCCTCTCGGAGGCTCTGCTTGGGGGTAGGTTTTTGCCTGTCTCTGAGTGGGGCCACCCCTGAGATTATGGCTCTGCTTGGTGTTGGGGTGAGCCTTCCACTGGGTAGAGCCAATGCTGAGAAGTTCTTCTCGGTGACAGGGTGAGCCTGTCACTGAGTGGAACAACGCTGAGTTGGACGATCTTTCGGGATCGTCTAATTTTTAGAGCCCGCTTCACCTATACAAAGGTCGAAACCGGGCTGGGTAGTGGCCCTTTCCTTTAATGCATAGCATCATACATATCCGCAAGGGGATGTGCTTTGCATTAGGGGAGATACTAAGGGAAAGTGACCAGAGCTTACTCCATTTACCACGAGTTGCCTCAGACCTGAACATAGTTCAGGCGCAAACTTGACTTCCTTGTCTGTTTGCTTACTTGGGAATAAGGATTAAAACCAAGTTTATAAAATTGCTTGGTATCCTTAACATATATATATATATATATATATAGTAATTTCTTTAATTTCGCGAACGTTTTCTGAGGTCAGTTTGAAGCATGCTTTGTACTTCTTCAGTTAATTATCTCCTAAATCTGTAAGAATTGACAGAAAATTCAGCCCCCTCCATTCACAGTTGCCAACATCGTACAACTAAATTTGGTGCGTTGACTTTAACACCACGCCAAGTAATTTGTTAAGTCAACGTTGACACAAATTTGCAATACAGAATCATAAATGTGTGTCTATGAAGTTGCATACAAATGCGCATCGTCCTCGCTGACTTTTTTGTACAACTATTTTATTACTTTAGCGTTAATATTATTATTATTGCTTAATTAAACTGCTTCCTTTTGACCTAACATACTCGGAAATTTTCTATATATATATATATATATTTTTTTTTGTTTTTACTACAAGCTTGACGAACCATTTTAGCATACTGATCTGCTTCACTCCACAAATTTTTC